>NC_067490.1:5076141-5378641 GCF_947179515.1 Apodemus sylvaticus
CCTGACCTGCAAGCCTTGGGTGGAGCCTGGCCGGCCCTGCTCTAGCCCTCTCCTGGGTAGGGGACCCCAGCACTGTAGGGAATCGTGGGAAAGGCTTGGGTGTCACGGCCTCCCAGCCTTCTGCTCTGCCATCAAGGGTCCCGCGTGCTCCTGAGATTGGTTCCCTTGTTCATTTGTACTCCTACGGGGTCCTTGCTTTCGGGTACAGTTGGCAAACTACAGCCCTGTTACAGGAAGCCTGAATTTTTTAATGAAGTTTTTGGTTTTGGTTTTGGTTTTTTAAATCTAGCCGCATGGACCCTTTGCCTGTTAGCTGTGGTAGACCTGAGTGTGACGTCTAATTTAGTTGCTTGTGATCCTTTAAGAACAAGCGTGCCTGTCCCAGCCCTGAGGAGACTGGTAGCCATGCTCCTGTCTGAAAGGGCTGCCCAGGGTTCCGGTAACTGTGGACTCATCATCGAAGGGGAGGGTTAAAAGCGAGAGAGAGGCTGGATATGGCGGCGTACGCCTTTGATCCCAGCACTCAGAGACAGAGGCAGGAGGATCCCTGTGAGTGTAGGGTCAGCTTGGTCTACACAGCAAGTTCCAGGACAGCCAGGGCTACACAGTGAGACCCTATCACCAATTTAAAAAAAAATAATAAATTAATAAATAAATAAAACCCGAGATGTTTTGTTTGTTTGTTTTCGATGGAGGGTAACTTCAAACCCCCAGATTTGAGACGCTCCTGGCCCAGCCTCCCGACTGGCAGCAACTACAGGCGGTAAAGAGATTGACTTTACTGATGGGTAGAGACAAGTGCTGGAGTCTGAGGAACCGCACGGCCCCTCCCTGGCTTCTCTTCCCTTGCCTCACCGGGATCCCTGGCTTTAGAAGAGCTCTCGGGCTGGGCCTTCTGATTGCAAGGTTCTTCTCTTCTGTAGCAACTGAGGTGGAGTGGCTGCTTTTGCTTTCCGTTCTCTGTGTCTTGGAGTCCTGTGCCAGCGCGCCAGCCCTGAGCTTTCCGTGTTCTCCTCACAGCCAGGCTGAGGAAGGAGGTGTTTGTGATCGGCCCGGCTGATTGAACTGTGTCCGTGTGGGGGGTTCTCCACGAGTTTAGACACCGGACCTCAACTTTAGTCTCCTAGGGGGATTCTTTAGGGTAAACCAAAAAGACAAGTACTTGGAAAAGAGAGACGGTAGAATATGTCTGTTTTTCTCCTATAGAGGGAACGCCCACCGCCTCCAGCAAAGCCGCCACCTGACGAGGAGGAGGAAGAGCGCGCAGAGAAGAAGTATTTTCCCTTGGCGGCCTCTGAGGTAGAGGGTTGGGGGTTATCCCACCACCGACATAGCATCTGCTAGATGGTAGATAAGTGTGTGAATAAGGGGGCTGTGTGTGTGTGTGTGTGTGTGTGCGTGCACGGGCGCATGTATATGTACCACAAGCCTTCCCGGTGCCTGTGGACGTCAGGTGACAGAACTGGAGTTCCGGAGGATTGTGAGCAACCACATAGGTGCTGGGAATGGACTGAGAGCAGCCAGTGATCGTAACTGCTGAACCATCTCTTCAGGCCTGGGGCTAAACCAGAGCCCTGTGCATGCCAAGCAAGCCCTCCACCCCTGAGCCACTGCAGCCTGTTTTCTTTCAGGGAAGAGCAGTGTTGTGGTTGTGTGAGTGTAGAGCGTAGGTATATACATAACGCACAGTACAGGCTCGTGTGCCCGTGCGTGCTCGGGCCGGAGCGGAACCGTGCCGTCCTCCCGTGCAGCTCTCAACCTTGATGGAAGACGGGCTCTGGTGAGCTGAAGCTTAGCATCTGGGCTAGGCCAGTTGACCAGTGAGCACTCAGGATCATCCTGCCTCTGCCCTCAGCCCCCACTCCAGTGCGGCGGGGGAGGGGGGGGAGGGGGGAACAGGCACACACAGCCATGCCTGGCTTTTTAATGTGTGTGCTGGGGATTCGAACTCGGGTCCTGATGCTCACAGAGCGAGCACTCTTACCCCTTGAGCCATGTCCCAAGTCTTGACTTTCTCACTTTCTCATTGCTCCTGTGCTTAGTCTGTTTGTGACATACGTGTGTCTATAATCTGTGTGATGTGCAAGCCTTTCCCCTGAAAGACTTGTGGTGCGACCGCAGCGTACGAGGCAGGTGTGGGCCCGCCATGCCACGCGGGACGCGCAGAGCACTCTGCGTTGTCTGCGCCTGACTTTCACCTGAACGCCTGTGTTGTCTCTTGATACAAAGTGTCAAGTTCCCTCATCCTAGCCACTCTGTGAACTGTACCATCTTGTCAGGTTTGGTGGTTGAGACTGCATCCAAACATGAGCCAGGTCACAAGTGACAATTGGAAAAGACGGGGACTTGGGTCTGGTTAATTTTGCTATGTGATATTTAGGTTGTTTTCAAGTTTATTAAGTAATCAAGTGTAAAATTAAATAAAGGATATAGGGGGTATGTAATGAGGGTGGGAGGGAAGGGAGGCTATTTGAAACAGCCTACCTTTTTTTTTCCCCGAGACAGGGTTTCTCTGTGTAGCCCTGGCTGTCCTGGAACTCACTCTGTAGACCAGGCTGGCCTCGAACTCAGAAATCTGCTTTCCTCTGCCTCCCAGAGTGCTGGGATTACAGGCGTGCACCACCACCGCCCGGCTCAGCCTACCTTTTTTATAAAACAAAAATACATATTATGTTGCAGCCTGTGGAGGTTGGAGGACAGAGTTCTTCCCGCCATCGTGTGGTTCAGGGGACTGAACGCAGGCTGTCAGGTGTGGAGGCCATCTCACCTGCTGGGATGTCTTTTTCTGTGTGAGATTCATCTTTTGGAACTGCTTCCTAGTGGCCTGGAGTTGCAGTTCAGCTGACAGGAGAACAAGAGCCCTGGACTTGCTCTCCGCTGTCACAGTGGGTGCTTGAATGTAGAGGAAACATGGCCGGAGCCGTGTTCTCGCAGGGGTCCACACAGGACTGTTGTTGTATGTCCTGTCTGCGGGCCTTCTTCCCTCCATGCCTGTCTTCCTGTGCATCACACCCATGCCTGGTTTCCTGAGAGGCCAAAGAGGGCACCGCATCCCTGGAACTGGACATACTGAGGCTGTGGGTGCTGGGACCTTCCCTCTGCCTGTCTGCAGAAGCGCCAACACCCCCGACCCCACCATCTTTGTATCCAGCTCTCTCAAAGCTGTAAAACTAAGCTTCCTTCTAGGACCCTGGTGTCATTAAACTTTAGGCCATTTTATCTTGTTTGTGGTACTGGGAAGTATCTAAACCCAGTACTGTCTGGTACTGAGGAAGGAAGGCTTTACGGCCAAGCCAAACTTGAGAGTTGTCTATTTGTCAACCATGTGGCCCAGTATTTGATGGTGGGAGAGCTTATTCAAGTAATGACCCCATCCGGGCGGTGGTGGCGCAAGCCTTTAATCCCAGCACTTGGGAGGCAGAGGCAGGTGGATTTCTGAGTTTGAGGCCATCCTGGTCTACAGAGTGAGTTCCAGGACACCAGGGCTACACAGAGAAACCCTGTCTCGGAAAAAAAAAAATTAGAAAAAAAGTAATGACCCCATCATGATGTACGCACACACACACACACATACACGGTTTTGACTCTTCTCAGGGCTGCCAGCCACCATTAGAGTAGCCATGATCTCTATCATGGGGCCTCTCAGCCACCTGTCACCTGTCCCCTAGCTGGACAGCTATAGTTGGATGATGGCTACTCACAACTCTGCTCTGACCAAGCCATAGTCACTATGACACAGTGCTGCCTCTGTGGGAGTGATGGCTGGAAGAAAAGTTTGTCGTTGGCTCTGAAGGTTTAATCCGTAGCTTGGTCAGGCCAGAGCAGGAGGACAGACAGGACCACCCTAGTCTAGGGCTCCACCTTGATATGAGCATGGTAGGCCGTCCACCTTGGATATAGGAAGACCAAGGCCAGACTGGGATAGAATCGGAGGAAGTGGGCTTAAGGGCCGTAGCTCCGCTGTGGACTTTGGGTAACCTCGGACAGATCCCTAGCTTGCTGAGTTACAGATGAATGGGCCAGAGCTGGGTACTCCAGCTGTGACGGGTGTCCCCACCGCTGTAGGTGATGGCTTCTGCTCACACTTGTCCTGCCTGGTGGGCTCCTTTGCTGCTGGAAGTCTTCTGTCTGGCCCTGTGTTGTAGGGCAGGATCCAGGTCGGTGCCCGCTCAGGGAAGTGTGCCCGGGCCTGGTGAGAACTGCTGAGGGAAACATCCGGGGAATCAGATCCCAGAGCTCACCTTGAGGATCACAAGGTGTAAACCTCAGAGCACAAGCTCCTGTCCTGCGGTGTCCAGTTGACGAGGCATCAAACTACTTAACGGTCCCTCTGTGTTCCCTTAATTGTGTTCCTAAGAAACCAGACCTGGGATGAAGATGCCCGGGACTCCTGGAGAACAGGAGCCGTTGACTTCCGGGAGGTGTGCACAGATGGGATACCTGCTGTGCTCCACGGGTCAGAACGGCAGCCTTGCTAGTAAACAAGCATCAGCTTCTCCTTGAGTCCAGACTAGGAGAGCTGTCCTCTCTTCAAGAGTAGTGCTCACAGGGAGCCATCCCCACAGAGGAGGGCTCTGGTGAAGCACCTGCCTGTTGCTTTCCCAGTGCGATGAGAGGTATCTGTGTGCCTTAGCTCACAGACCTGCTGATCTCTTAGGTGAGAGTGAGAACCCCAGCCCCACCCCCTCACTCCCAGGCTGTAGCCTTCTCTCTTGAGCTCTGGAAGTTTGTGCTCTACCTTGATTGCTGATATATAATTATCTTTAACTCGCCTTCCAAACACACTGGCCTCAGGGCAAGTGAGTAGAGCCACCAGGGCAGGGGCCTCCGAACCCTCCCTGTGCCTCCAGCAGTGGGCTTTTACCATTTAGGCTCCAGTGCCACAGCCAGCCCCTGACGCCCACCTAACTGCAGCCCTGCAGCGGGGCGCTTGTCTGCTTGGTCAGCGCCGTCTCAGTAGATGCAGCTGCTGCTGCCCGGAAACCCACTCTGCTAGTTGCTGACTCTATAGAAGTCACTCTATAACGTGGTAGGAAGCCAGCTAGTGGTTAGGGTCGCTTCATTCCCACGGCTCCTAGAATCCCTGAAGAAGATGGTCACAAGCTGGCTCTGGTGGCATAGGCCTTTAATCCTAGCCGTGAGGAGGCAGAGGCGGGAGGATCTCTGTAAGTTTGAGACTAGTCTGGTCTACATAGCAAGTTCCAGGCTATCCAGGAGTGCAGCAGCAGCAGAGAAGGAGGAAGAGGACGAGGACAGGCCAGTTTGTGTCAGGTATCGGGGAAGGCTTGAGCACCAGGAGCCTCTTGTTTCCTTTAGAGGTGGATACTGGCCTTTCGGTAGGGTGTGTATGTGTGTGTGTCAGAGAAGAAGCACAGAGAAAAGGCAAGGTATGGTGCAGCTTAAGTAACAGCCGCTAGGAAAGCAGTCTCCACAGAGAGCACAGGATGAGAGGGAGGGGGGAGGGAAGACAGGCTTAGGGTTTATCTCTTGAAGAATAAAATGAGGCAAAAAAAGAAGTTTAGTCAGACTGTAGAGATTTAGCATACAGACATTGTTTGAGATTTTTCTGTTGCTTTGACAAAACATCCAAATCTGAGTGCTGTATAAAGTGAGGTTTATTTGGCTCCCCGTTCAGAATGCCACGAAGACGAGCTGAAGCAGCTCGGCCTGCTCCTTAGCTTCTGGTGAGGGAGCCTGCGCTGCACTGTAGCTTGGAGGGTGCGTGGCAGAGGGCCGTGGGCATGGGGGTACCAGGCTCACATGGTAACAACTGGAGTTAGCCAGTAGTGCCACAGAAGTCACAGCTCCCCCGGGAGTGGTGCTCCTGAGGACCACCCAGCCACCAGGCCCGCTCTGTCATGGCCTGTGTCCCGTCCTGATGCACTGGACAGCAGGCTTCCAGGAAGTCAACCCTGAGAGAGGAGCCAGAGCGGGTGAGGGACCAGACAGCACCTTAGACGCCACAGGATGCCCAGCTCCCCATCCCTCCTCTGTGCCCTGTCGCTGTGCCCAACATGATCTGGGTGTCCTGTCTCCTAGGGCCTCGCTGTGAGAGCCAGGGTGCAGGGCGGCGGCCCCCAGGAAGACGAGGAGCACCCGTATGAGCTGCTGCTCACAGCGGAGACCAAGAAGCTGGGGACCACTGACGGGAGGACTGAAGGTATGCCCACCCCACTCCCACGGCACAGGAAGGGGTGCGCGCAGTGTGGGATGGCGAGGGTCCTGTGCTCGGTCTCGTTCAATACCCGGACTCCATGCCCTTGAGTGGATGGACATGCAGCCTCCCTGAGTGCAGCAGGGCAGCTGCAGGCACCCAGGTGACAGCTCAGGGCACCCAGGTGACAGCTGTGCGAGCAGGACACAGGACAGCTGCACCTCTGTGGAGACTGGCTGGAACCTGTTGTGCTAGCTGCAGTCTAGGTTGTGTGGGTCCACGATGGACTCTGAGTCTGACCAGGACAGAATGTCCTTTGTTAGGTTCATGACGGGCTATCACCTGTGACCACCATGCTTTGGCTCTGCAGCTGCTTGTCTTCTGGGTGCATGTTCTGACCTGCAGAGGGGAGTGAGTGAGCAAGGCGCCAAGCAGGCTGCAGGGTGGGATCCGCAGGGCCTGACTCTCCCAGCTCCCTGAGGCTCCGAGGCCCTCCACCGTGCGTGCCTCGTGCCTCCTATTGGTTCTGTTGGCTGACCATAAATAGAGTTCACAGGCCTGTGCCACCCCACCCCACCCCACCTCACTGACCACTTCCTTACTGAACGAGCTTCTCTCTCGGTTTATGGCCAGTCCTATAGTTGCTTTCGAGATCTTAATTTTGGAAAAGTGTAATTTGTCTTTAATGTTCATAATGTCATAAGTTTTGTGTGTGTGTGTGTGTGTGTGTGTGTATGGATGTGTGTTCATGGGTGTTAGGGGTGTGTGTGCATTTGTATGTGTGTGTGTGTATGGATGTGTGTTCATGGGTGTTGGGGGTGTGTGTGCATTTGTGTGTGTGTGTGTGTGTGTGTGTGTGTGTGTGTGAGATTGTGGAGTGTGCCTGGCCCTGCATGTACATGCACATGTAGGTCTGGTTGCAGAGACTAGAAGTTGGTGTCAAGTGCCTTCTCGGCTGTTTCTGCTTTATTGATTTATTTACTTCCCAGGATGACCTGAAACTTCTTCGCTGACCAGGATGGCCTCAAGCACGCAGATATCCACCTGCCTCTGCCTCTGCCTCTGCCTCTCTTGAGTTCTGGCCTAAGGCCTGTGCTGCCATGCCTGATCTGCCTTACATTTTGAGACGAGGGGTCCCCTGGCTGCATTCTCCTACCCATTGTCGGTGCTATAGCCACACACATCACACTGGGCATTTTCTAGGTGGAGGCTCAAGATTGTAACCCAGGCCTCAGGCCCAGTGACAGGGCAGGCATGTCACTAACTCGCTCCAGCCCCAGGTTGTGGTTGTTCTCTGTACTTTTTTTTTATTCATTTATTTATTTGTTTATTTATTTAATGTATATGAATGAGTACACTGTAGCTGTACAGATAGTTTGTGGTTGCTGGGAATTGAACTCAGGGCCTCTGCTCCCTTGGGCCCTGCTCGCTCCAGCCCAAAGATTTATTTATTGTTATATGTAAGTACACTGCTGCTGTCTTCAGACACACCAGAAGAAGGCATCAGATCCCATTACACAAGGTTGTGAGCCACCATGTGGTTGCTGGGATTTGAACTCAGGACCTCTGGAAGAGCAGCCAGTGCTCTTAACCACTGAGCCATCTCTCCAGCCCCCATACTTTCTTCTAGAAATGTCTTAGCTCTAAGTTCTGTACTTAGGGTGTGTTCCATCTTGAGGACATGTAGTGTGCATACGCAGCCGTGTGGCCTTCACAGCACACCTCTCCGTGGTCGCATTGCTTCTGTACGGCTGCTGTTCTTCCCCAAGGGTCTTGAGCTTCTGTTCTTTTGTCTCGCTGTTTACTCTCAGAACCCGGGTGTTGATTTCCATCCACGCTCACACTGCGTCTGTGTGTGGGTTGGTGCTGAGTCCCACGGCTCAGGACGCTCTGGTGTCTTGGCCAGGTGAGTTTGCCATCCTGTGGGGACATTCTAAATTTAGAGCAGGCAAGGCTCTGGTGCCTGCTCTAGAGTCTGAATCCACAGGAGCCATGCGTAGCTGTTCACACCTGGAATCCTAGTGCTCTGGAGCCAGGCAGGGGGATTACTGTGAGTTCCAGAGTTGAAGGTTGTGTAGGGCTACAGTGTGAGCCCCCCTTTCTAAAAGGACCATGGAGATTAACTTTGGTGAGACAGGCCCGTGTGTAAAAGATGGTGCTTCTTGAAGAAAGGGCGATTCTTTTAGGGGCTTCATGTAGAATGACCACACATAGCCAGCTCAGAGGTCGGCAGAGGGGCTATCTCCTGGCTGCTGGTTGTCCATGGTGAAGCTCTTCTGCCCCACGCTCGGGAACTCTCCCAGCTGCTGAGAGCTTTGAAGGAAGACTTGGTCTCGTGCCTGCCCCTCTGCCCCTTGCTGCTCTGTCCTGTTTGGCTGTGGACATTGAGTGCTGCAGCACTGTGTTGTGTACCCAGCCTACAGGCTAGCCCTTTGTCGTGGCTTATACCTTAAAGCTAGCCCAGGCTAGCCCTCTGGCCTGGCTCACTGGGACTTTCAGACAAGGCGGTGAGGCATTAACTCAAGTAGTTTCTCAGAAGCCCTGCATGTCCTGTCAGGAAGCAGAAAACCGCCAGCCCAGAAGTGAGGCCGCCAGCGAGCGGCCTGAAGGGCTACTGGATAATTCCTTTTTCCTTCTCCTTTAATGTCAGCTTTTTATGCATCTTTTCTGATCTAACCGACCTGTGTTCCAAAGGTTATATTTACGTCAGCATTAATGGGACAGACTCTGGGCCTACCTTAGTCTGTAGTGTGGGGTGGAACGGGAGAGGCTTTTGAATTGCCTTGCTAGTTGTACTGGTATATACGCACTAAAAAGGAAAAAAAAGCAAGCATTACAAGAATGGAGACGGTATGCTAAGGCTTTGCCTGTCTTTGTTCCGAGTTGTGTGAGCGTGGCCCATTCCCGCCATTGCTGCCTTCACGCAGTAGTGGCTGTGAGATGAGTCGTGCTTCATTTAACCTAGCATAGGATCACATGTGACAAGCCACCCTGAGAATCTGCTTTTTCTACAGCACTTGTCTTGGTCCTTACGTGTCAGCTGCTGCTTTCTCAGTCACCGCTGAAGGTCCATCTCTTAGCTCTCATCTGTACCCGGTGGATGTATGTGTCTCCAGGGTGTCTCTGCTGGAAATTATGTTGCTGCAGGCATGCTGTGCACGCTCAAACACACACACACACACACACATACACACACACACCCTCACCTCCAGGATTGTGCCCACCCCACAATGCACTGCTGCAGTGATGTTAACAGCACTAGACTGTGTAGACAGTAGGCTGTAGAGACGGCTCACACATGGTTAAGACACGGCCCTACTGCAGCAGAGGACCCAGGTCTGCCCCATGACGTCCACATGAGTCTGCACACAGCCATCTTATCCAGTTCAGGGATGTAGGATCCTCTTCTGGCCTTTTTGGGCATCTGCAAAAAACAATTATTTAAGGAGAAAAATAAAATTAGCACCAAGGGCTTGGGCACTAGCCCTGTCAGCCCGTGCCGGGCAAGCAAGAGAAGTGGCACCTGATCGCCAGAGCCCACATAAAGATGCCGAGCGTGGAAGCGTGACTTGCTTTCCTTTCCCTTTCCCTTTCCCTTTCCCTTTCTCTTTTCCTTTTCCTTTTCCTTTCCTTTCTTCTTTTTAGTTTTTCCGGGACAGGGTTTATCTGTGTGGCAGTGGGTGGAACACCCTCTATAGACCAGACTGGCCTTGAACTCAAAGAAATCCACCTGCCTTACCTCTGCTTCCCAAGTGCTGTTCTATTCCCAGCAACCTCGTGGTGACTCACAACCATTTGTAATGGGATCTGGTGCCCTCTTCTGGTGTGTCTGAAAATCATTATAGTGTACTCATATAAAATAAAGTAAATAAATCTTTTTTAAAAAAAAAAGAATTCCTAATCCCTGCACCAGGGAGTAGAAACAGGAGGACCTTCCAGCTACCCTAGCCTAGTGGTAAGACCCTAGGCTCAGTAAGAGACCTAGTCTCACGGGACATGAAATGTACATGCATACACATACATGCTTGCAGTGTGAAAGGCACACAAACACATGCTTCAGAAAACAAAATTGGGAAACACCTTCACTTCTGAAGATGTGCACTCCTGCTTATTTAGTTTCTGACATGCCTATGTTTTTGTGGTTGTTTTTTTTTTCTTTTGTCAGTTTTCTTTTTTATAATTAATTTTCTGTTTTAAAATTAACGGTGTCTGGGTGAGGTATGCATGCACACTGCAGTCACCATCATTTGGAGGCCAGAGGCCAAGCGGTCTTTAAGTCTTGGAACTCAAGAGCATCCCAGATGTGACACTGTGATGTGGCACGGTGGCCCTGAGAGGAGAGGCTGGGAGAGGGGCAGCAGGGGCAGCAGAGTGGCCGTGACACAAGCGCAAGCAAGTGCTGCCGGCCTCGCCGTGGCCGCCATGCTCGCCGTGGCCGCTGGCCTCGCCGTGCTCGCTGTGGCCGCTGGCCTCGCCGTGGCCGCCAGCCTCCTTGCAGCTGCTACACTGTATCTGAAGGAGGAGAACAGCCTAAGTTAAGTGATAGGCACAGCTGGCTGCATGTGGGAGTGGGGTCAGGACTGTGACAGTCTGAGTTCAGTGACTACAAATTGTGCATTAAGCGGAGTGCCACTGCTCCTGGGACCGGTCCCAGAGTCAGACACTCCAGGAAGCACAGACTGCACAGACAGATCTGGCCCTGGGTCTGGGACAACTTGAGCCACACCAGCCTAAACCCAACTTGCCTAAAGCTGACTCTCAGTCTCAGAGAGCAGAAGCGCTGAGCCTACCACAGCCCAGGAGAAATCCCACCAGAAATGTCAATCACACCCATAGGATGGAAACACCCAGCCACAGGAGAACGCTTCAGCAGATCCGTGACGCAGAAAAGGCATGTCCCCCAAAAAGTCACCAGGCCCATGGGGCATTATGATAGTTATAAGTAAAGTAGAGATCCTCTGTGCTTCAAACTGTCCCCAAGTTAGGACCAGTGTGACTGAGGTACTCCAGACATTCCAGACATGTGACCACATGGAGTTGCGGGCGCGGCTCTCCAGTTTGAATGGCACATAGGAAAGTAGCCAGTAGGTCTACTAGTCACGCCACTGTCCTGGGCACTCTGGGCCTGTGACGTGGTGACAGAGCATGAGCAGCAGCGGCCACTCTGAGGAGAGCCGGGCACAGGAATGCCACAGAGTGCGGCTGGGTCTCCAAGACTTTCCAGACAGTCAAGGTGCTGTTCCTGAGACCAGCCAGTGAGTGAGAAGACTTTGATCTTCTCGGAGGGGAGGGGCCTGTCCTCTGTCTGCAGTTCTCCCTCTGCTCCTGTCACCTTGGTGACCCCTGTCCAGGGCTGAGCAGGGAGTCCCCTTTACTCAGCTTTCAGAAAGAGACGATCTTGCCGTGTTCTGTCCCTTCTCTCTACCTGAAGGTCTAGGCGGGTGTTTCGTGGCAGAAGCTCGCATGCCATTGTGATGTTGTGAATGACAGCTTGGCAGTCGAATCTCATGGGGCAGCATCTTCCCCCAGCTCTGATGTAGGCTCCTGACAAGGCCAGGCCTCTGGCTGCCCTCCTCCTGCTGCTGCAGGCGTAGGATGGCTTACTTGCCTTCTCATCAAATAAGCTTTGTGAGTAGTGGCTCTGTGTTTCCTGCCACAGAATATTTTCTCACACACACACACACACACACACACACACACACACACAGAGACAGAGACAGAGACAGAGATCTATATGATAAATATAGAAAATAGGTGAAAGGGAGCAGAATATGTTAAATCCACTTGAAAGTGGTCTTAAAAAAGCAGTTTGATGTTCAGAAGTGAGACGAATTATGTTCACGTAAGAGATCAGAGATAGCCCTATGAAGAGTGTCTGAGCCATGTCCTGAAATAGAAACTTCAACGCAATAGGCCAAGACTGGGGAGACACCAGAGGTTCCAGGCAGGGGCGTGGCACACAACAGTGGGTGGAGGGAGGGAGGGAGGAGGTGGAGAGTACCCCCGGAACAAAGAGAACTTGTCCTAGAGCGTTGGGTCTCAAATGTCAGTGTTTATTCCAGAGACAGAGTGGTATTGTCGAAACT
Organism: Apodemus sylvaticus; assembly: GCF_947179515.1. Lineage (NCBI taxonomy): Eukaryota > Metazoa > Chordata > Mammalia > Rodentia > Muridae > Apodemus > Apodemus sylvaticus. The sequence goes on from NC_067490.1 coordinate 5,088,382, forward strand.
TCAGGAGTGGGGTGACAGCCCAGGAACCACGCGCTCAGAGGGGTGGAATCTAGGAGTCTGAGCCTGGGACAGACGGAGACAGGAATAGCTTGCAGCCAGGAACCTTCCTGAATCTCTGGTGGTAACCAGAGCCTATCCCAGAGGGGCAGGAGGAAGTTAGGGAGGAGGAAGGACTGGGACAAGTCTGAGGGGTAAGGAGACAGAGGTGCGGCCGGGTGTGGGTGAGCAGGGCTGCCTCTAGCTTTCCAGCCTGGCTGGGAGCGTCTTACACAACCAGTAAAATTGGGCACTTGGGAACGCCAGGACTGAGGGACGATGCTAAATCCGAATGTTCCGAGTTCTCGGAGAACATCTGTGTGAATATGCCCAGAAACATGGTTCTGATGATTACAAGAATGCTGAAGATCCAGGGCGCTGAATGACGGCTGCAGACTGATTGAGCTCTGCATTCAGGACCTGCTACTTCCTGTTAGTCACTTAGGTGTTAGTGAACACCCAGGTGGCTGTTCACTTTCCAGCCATTAGCACGGGAAGGAGAAAGCATTTCCCAGTGGTAGTCCCCAAAAGGTGAATGTGTCTCTTCAGTGGTGCAGTTATGGTGCAGTTCAGTGGTGGCAAATTTTAAAAAAAAAAAAAAAAAAAAAAAGCCTTGGGCTGCAGAGATGGCTCAGCAGTTAAGAGCACTGGCTGTTCTTCCATAGGTCCTTAGTTCAATTCCCAGCAACCACATGGTGGCTCACAACCTTGTGTAATGGGATCTGATACACTCTTCTGGTGTGTCTGAAGACAGCAACAGTGTACTCATAAATAAAATAAATAAAGAATTCTTAAAAAAAAAAAAAAAGGACAGCCTTAAAAGCTAGGTGTGGGGAGCCAGGACAAGACGGTCCCACATTCACATCAGCTGGGAATTTCCCACCGCAGAGGAAAGCCGCCCTAAGCAACAACCACACCCTCTGTCACCCGTGGCTAGAAATCCCAGGTCAGGGGAGCCCAGGACAGTGAGCATGCCCGCCCAGTTAACACAGTGTCCACGCTGTCCGGTGACAACCACCGAGCTAGAGGAAAAAGACTAGGAAAAGTCTCAGGTGATTGGGGGGCCACTGGTCAATCCTACTGCAGCTGTGCTTCTCTGAGACAGATAGCAAGGAACAGCAGTCCCTGGATTCTGTCAAGGTGACAGAAGGGAGGGAACCCTTAGGATGGCTGTGTTGCTGTCTTCCGGGGAGACCATGTCATGCCCTTCGGAACAGAAGAGACAGTCACTCTGGTGGTGACACCAGAGCTTTCAGAAAAGAGGAAGAAGGATTTAAGAAGTCCAGGCCCCGGCAGAGGCTTGTGTTAGAACTCTTGCTTGTTCTCTCTTGGCCAGGACCTTCAGCGTCCTGTGCCTTCCTGAAGCCTCAGCATCTGTGTGAAGAACACCAGTTCTTTATGGTTGTCAGGGCCCTAAGGGGCCATGGACAAGGAGCAGAGCTTCCTGAAGGGAAGCCACGGGAGCCAGCTGGGTGCAGAGCTTAGGCAGGGACCCTGGGGGAGGCGAGGGGTGAGGTGAGTCGGTGGAGGAGTGTATTGTGTCTTAGTTGATTCTTGAGACTCCAGCAGGCACAGCATCACAACAGCTGCAGAAGAGAAAGCAAATGCTGGGAACACCTGACGTAGGAACTGCCCGGGAGCCGGGGGTGGGAGGTGGGGGGTGGTCAGAGAGGCCAGGCGCTGGAAGTCACTCGGAAGGTGTTACAGCTGGAGGAACCTGATCCAGGCCAGGCTGTTAATGGGGAGGGTCCAGGGATCTGAGGGGCGGAGGGCTACGGGCAGGTGGTGAACTGCCTCCTGGGTTACTGGGGAAATGGCAGAGTGCACAGGTAAGATCACCAGGACAGTCTAGAGTCCCAGGCCTGGGCTGTCCCCATGGGCAGAACCAAGTCTTAAGTCTGCTGGACTTCCAGCTCTTGGTTTTATTGGGCCTGCTTTCAGACCCACTTAGAAAAGCATCCCCTTAACAGAGTCAGGAACATCAACCAAGCTCTGTGCGGGCATTGCCGTGCATAGAGAAGAACACAGAGCCAGCAGCAGCTCTCCGGCTAAGCGTCCGCCTAGCCCGGCGCCATGCTGGGTGGTTCTCCTGGTCCCATTGTGTGTAACTCAAGATGCAGCTTCAGGGTGGGGCTCTTTTTGTCCCTGTGTCATAGGAGTGGGGAAAGAGCTGGGACTTAAGCCCCAGTCCACTGACTCAGACCCACATCTTTATGTGACTAGAACCATTGAGTCAGAAACCCCGATTCAAGTCACAGAACTGGGAGGGACCACGGAGACGGGATGTAATCACACATTCACACCAGGGTGTCTCAGACCTCATGCGTCCCAGCTGTTCATGTTCCAAAAACCGATCCCAAGAGGGAAAATCCCCAGGATGGACCACACCTGGGCCTCCTGACACCCATCCCAGGTTGTGCTCTGTTCTTGGGTTGCTGTGGTCTGGAATGGACTCTCTTAGATTATGGTCTGTAGGAGTTACAGGACCTTTGTCCTAGAGGAAACATGTGCCCTCCAAGAGCAGTGCAGCCTTGTGCTGGGACTGCTGGGCATGTGTCTGGGGCTCTCTCTACTGTGACCCGGCACTCAGCCCTAACCCTAAGGACAGAAAGCAGGACAGTAGTAGCCTGACTCAGCTCCTTACGTGAACTGCATTTTTCTGTCCTGGCTGAAATGAGCACAGATTACTGGAAATGTGCAAATATTAAAACATTATTATTCCAAAATCCTTGAGGCCCCTGCAGAGCATCAGGGTAGTTAGTTAATGTGCAGCACAGAAGACCCCCTTGCCTCCAGGGCCCCCAAGGGAAGGGACACCAGCACCTGAGTGAACAAAAATGCCCTGCTGGGAATTGCTTGCTGTCCTGGGAGGCAGGCCAGGAACTTGGGTGTTGGGAGAGGGGGAGACACCCTGCCTCCCCTGTGCAGATCCTCTGTCTCCCGGAAGGACTGGGGGGAGGGGCGGGGAGGCTCTGCTCTCTGCTCCTCCACAAGCTCTGGGCAGGATTTGGAAGTGTGCTTCCTGGGGACGTGCCCGCCTCTCTAACCCGGCAAAGCTTCCCTTCCCCTTCAAAGCCCAGGCTAGAGCCCACCACCCCAGAGGCTCCCAGCTCACCCCAGTCACACCTGACCTTCCCCAGAGCATCCATTTCCGAGCCTGCCTTCCTTTTCCTGCGTGAAGCCAGGCATGGCTCCTTCATCTCTGTATTACCTGGGCATGCCCTCGAAGGCAGGGATGCACGCACGCACGCACGCACGCACGCACACACTTAGAGTCAGCCAGGACATGTGGCCGGCCGCTCGGTGTTGCTGCCGAGTTTCAGGCTTTAGACTTCCTTTTTACATCTCTGCTTCTTCCTCCATGTGGAGAGATCGGAGGATGTTGATGATAACAGATGCTCAGAGGGACTTTTCGTGTTTTGAGTTGTTTCTTGGCTGGTCTTTGTGAGGACAGGGTGGTCTCAGTGGAGCTGTGGCGGTGGATAGAGGGCATTAGCATCTCATCTCAGCTTGGTGCATCCCAGCAGGGACCTAAGTGCTCCCCGTCCACAGTTCAGCTCTCTGAGCAATTCCATAAAGTTGTGAAAATAATAGACAAAGATATCAAATAATGTGTGCAGGGTCTCTTTCATGATTCCATATTATGCTGTTAATACCTTGTCTCTAAGACTAGACATGAGCCTGCCTGAACAGGAGACCATCCAGAGCCAGGCACAGGGGCTCACACACAACCCCTGCATTGGGAAGTTGGAGGCAGGAGAGTAGCAAACCCGTGGCAGCTGGAGTATGCGACAAGACCTGAAGACCTGAGTAGTCATGTTCCATCTATTGACTTGTGTAGGAGTGTCTTAAATATATTGCTTTCTTGCTTTTTTGAGAAAGACTCTGGCTAAATAGCCCGACTGGTCGGAAATTCAGTCCTCCTGCCTCAGAATCCTGAATTGAATTATAGATTTGAACCATGTGGTGGTTTAAATGAGATGTCCTTCATAGCCTTGGACGAGTAAGTTCTTGGTCCCAGTTGGTAGCACTGTTTGGGCTGATTAGGAGGCGTGGCCGTGTTGGAGGAGGTGTGGCCTTAGGGATGAGCTTTGAAAGTTTAAAGATTCACACCTTCTCCAGTTCACACTCTCTGCTCCGTGCTCATGGTTCAGAATGTGAGCCCCTGGCTCCTACTAGTTGCTTTTGGGCGTGGTGTTTTATTCAAGCAATAGAAAAGTCCCATAAGCCGCCATATCTAGGTCAGGTCCAGTTGGAGGGGTGGACAGTGTGCTAGCTCACTACGATCCCTGTGAGCATAGCAGCAGGCAGCTGTGGTCTCAGCACTAAGTGGCACGATGGCAAATTTGGAGGCAACCTGGACTACAGAGTTCTAAGCTAGCCAGGGTTACCTAGCAAGACCGTGTCTCAGTAAAGAGAGGGACAGACAGACACACTAAAGTTCTTGTGGTTCAACGGGCCCTTCGGGTGCGGATGTCTTTCCTGGGGAAAATCATATAACTGTGACCATTTGCGAGTTGTACTGTCTGTGACTCAGAGCTCTGTCCGTCCGCGGATCCCTGTCCTGCACGCCCCGACCCCTTCTCCCCGCCCACTGCTTTCCCCTGGCATCTCTCTGGTGCCAAGCTCTTGGCATCTGCCTCCCTTTCTTCATTGATGGCTGGTATGAATGAGTGGTTGTGTGAAGGTCTCCATTGTCAGCTTCCAGCAAGCAGCCAGAACATTCTCCGACCTACCATTCGGGGGGTGAGCCAAGCGGGCCCAGGCCTGGGCTGCCGAGTTTTCCTTCTGTGGCTTCTTAGCTGCCCACAAATGGTTAACTATGAGCCCGGGAGAGGGGAGAGTGCTCCTGTAACCCAGGCCCCTTCCTCAAGCCTGCAGGGACAGTGCAGCTAGGGCAGGAGCTATGGACAGCTGCAGCTTTGCTGCCCTGAGCCTCCCCGGGAAAGCACTGTGGTCCGGAGCCCGAGCCTCTGTGGTCATGTGACCTTCTCTGTGGCCTCAACACACACAGTCACCTGCAGCTTTGTTCTGGCTACATTGGCATTGTAGGTATTTGCAGCTGGAAAGGTATGGCCTCCTCGGGCCCCAGTTATGCTAACTGAAACTGGCTCTCTCACTGGCTCATGTGCTCGCTCTCTCTCTCTCCCTCTCTCTCCATCTCTCTCCCCCCCCCCCCCCACCTGAAGAACTCTTGAGTTGTTTATACCTTGTCCCCTGCTCGAGGCCCGGGCCCTGGAGGGAGCTGGTTGGTCAGCAGAGGCTTTTTCAGAAACAGCAGCACTGAGACCCTGGCATCGCCCTGGGGTGGCTGCTTTGCACCTCATATGTATGTCACGCACCCCTTCTCCCCAGCTGCCACTGCGTGGTGTGCAGGGTCTCCTTAGGGACCTTGTACCTGCTAGCCTATACGCAAGAGAGTGCGTATGGGGAAGGGACATTTGGGACCAGGGTTCCCCTCACTGTCATGGCAGTAAGGGATTTTTAAGCATTGTGTAGTCCAGACTGTTTTACATGGAGATGTTCAGCAAGGTGCTCTGTCACTGCAGCTAAGGCCACACAGCCAGAGAGGAGCAAAGCCGCCAGCAGTGAGCGTCTGCCCAACCACCGTGGGCAGAGCACGCCATGCCCGAGCCACAGATGGCTCCTCTGTGGGAAGGCTGGAACCACACACTCAACTCCGCGGAGCTCCAGCCTTACGGACAGTTGTTGGGCAGTTCGGGCGGATCAGGGAGTTGTCTGGTTCCAAACACCACAGAGACAAGATGCCTGGACCTTAGCGTTGGGGTGGGAGCTGCTGCGGGGTCTGGTGTTTGCCTCTGCAGATGGCACTGGGGTAAAACCGTACAAGGACTGAGTTCGCACAGGGTGTCCCGGGAGGGCACTGGTGAGAGGGGTGGACTTGGCCAGTTATTTATGCTCCTTCAGAGCACAAGGTTTTGAGCCTGTGGTAGTAGCTAGCCTCAGGAACTAGCAGTGTCAGATTTCTAGGGTGTAAGAGGTTTCTAGAGAGCAGCAGCTGTCTCCCGCTTGCCGAACTAGACTGTTTCCGTTTGCAGCGGATCAGCTAAGGTTAAACTTAAACAAACAAGAGCAGCTGTGAGTGTTGGCAGTGAGGCGCACACATTCTCAAAAAAAAAGAAAAAAAGAAAAGAAAAGTCTGTTCCTGCGGAAGGACGGACGGACGGGCTAGGCGTGGATGTGGATCTGAGTGGGCTGGAGGAGACAGGAAGCTGTTACTTGCCCGTGCTTTTGTTGTGCACTTTCAGTTAAGGAACTCCAGAAGTCGCAGGTTGCGGTCGTGGCCTCCCTTTCCCCTAGTCAGCTTGCCAGAGGAAGGGCGGGCGGGCGGGCGGGAGGCTCTAAATAACCTGAGCCTTTATGGAAATGTATCCAGAGTGGGGAGTCACTCTCACTGGTACACTCCTGCTGTCCCTCATTCCGTCCCTACTCTGTCCTTACCCGTGTCCTCTCTGTCTGTAGTTCGGCTTCTCCCGCCTTATATAGCAAGGTCTGGTCGTAAACGTTAACAGAGATCTAAGGAGGGGTGGCTGCCAGAGAGCACAGCCAGGCCAGTGTGCGGAATTTCCTAACTGCTCTGACTTTGGGTACAGATTGAACGTGAACAATGTGAAACTGCTTTTCTCCCTGCTCTCTCCTCCCTCCTCCCCCCACCCCAGCCCGTCCAGCCTCTCTCTGCCTCTCCGTTGTGAACTCCGCTCTGCCACCAAGCACTGCATAGGAACTCTGTTGATGTTTGCCACGTTTAATTTTTTATTTCTCTCTGTCCACTCCAAGACCACAGGCAGAACAGCGGCAGCCGGAGCCAGGACTCTGTGGAGGGGCAGGACGGGCAGGTCCCGGGGCAGTTCTCCGGGCTTCTCCACGGCTCCTCCCCAGTGTGTGAGGTGGGGCAGGACCCTTTCCAGCTGCTCACTGCCCCCAGCCAGAGCCACCCCGAGTGCTCCCGGCAGGACGCCTGCCCAGAGACCAGCATGCAGCTAGAGCCGGGCGTGCAAGGTGCTGGAGCCCCGCAGCCTGGCATCCTGGACCAAAGCAAGAGAGCGGGCTTGCCAGCAGGCCTGACATCCCTGACCGCCCCGGGCGGCAGAGCATACCTCGACGCATTGACTCACACAGCACCTCTGCACCCTGCTGGTACTGAGGAAGAAGACCAGAGCGGGCCCAGAAGCAGAGCCCCTCCCACCAGCAAGCCCAAAGCTGAGCTCAAACTCAGCCGCAGTTTGTCTAAGTCTGACTCTGACCTCCTGACCTGCTCCCCGACCGAGGACGCCACCATGGGGAGTCGAAGCGAGTCCTTGTCCAACTGCAGCATCGGGAAGAAGAGGCTGGAGAAGTCACCTTCCTTTGCCTCAGAGTGGGATGAGGTAAGTCTGCCGTGACCTCCGAGAGTTTGCCCCTAGGATCTGGCTGTAGCCCGCCCTAACTCCCCAGGCGCTGGCTTCTGGGACCTGGATCTGGACCGGGGCTGCCCCCGTCCTCTGCTGAGAGCCCACAACCCTGAGGACAGGTCCCCAAATAGTTAATTAAGCCTGAGGGCGGAGGCCCAGCAGAGCAGCGCTGAGGGAGGGAGGGAGGGACGGTTCCTAGAAATGACATGTGTTTGGAAACATTTGGAAGTCATCTGCCTGAAGCTACTTCAGAACAGCCATGACACCTCTTGTGAGTCCTCACAGAGGCAGAGGGAAACCAGGCTGAGCAGGGCAGCAGGTGGGCCAGGGTGGGGTTGCTTGGGAAGAAGTGCTAAGAGGGTCCCAGGGGAGGGCTCTATTCTGGGTTCCTCCTGGCTATTCTTGCCGTGTTCTTGGGACCCAGAAGCCTCTCCCAGCACATGTGTGCGGCCTGTCCCACATTCCCCGCTTGGTGAGGCAGAGGCTCTGCAGACTCACGAAGCAAAGGCTGGTGTGAAGAGGGCGTTTTCAGTGTGAACCTAGAGTTCTTAACCACTGTTACTGAACAGTGGAGTATAACATATTTAGAGTATAACCGGTCCATTTCCCAGGCGCCTTTGGAGTGTCTTAGTGGGCAGAGGAACCTGTGTCTGAAGGATTGTCGAGTACCCTGGAAATGTTAAAGTGCCACCTCATTAGCTGCTGCCTGCCTTTGAAGTGGACGCAGTCTGTCTCCCAGGAACAATCTGGAGATGCACTGAGCTCTCTAAGGAGAGGGGACAATACAGCTGCCATGCGCATGCGGACATTCTATAGCCTGTGTCCCCAGCCCTGCTGCTGAGGGTGCTGGAACAGAGCCAAGGTGGGGCAGCTCCTCCTGCCCCACCTCCAGATAAGACCTGGCTCAGGACTGTTTGGGTAGCCGCAGGAATCCCTGGGCAAGAGAGGTTTCATTGCTTAGTCGGAGCCTCCGTGGACTGTTCCCGAGTGGTGCCAGGCACTGTGTGAGGCTGCTCCTGAGTCCCCAGGAGGCTGCAGTGTGTGTGTGTGTGGGGGGTGTGTGTGGGGGGGTGTCCCTCGTGGGAGTGGAGTGGAGACACAGTCAAGAGCAGTAAAGGGAGTAGACAGAGGCACACTTCTGGAGAGAGCTTCCAAAAAGACCATGGAGAAGTGGAAGGAGACTGGAATGAAGGACTAAGAACTCAGTCTGGTTCAAACCACGCTGGGCTAACAGAGTGAATAGACAACATCAGCAGATAGCTGCTGGGTCTGGGGGGGGTATTGGTTTCCTAGAAGTGTGCACTGTAGACGGGTGGTAAAAAGACAGGGTAGAACATGGACTTGGGACCAAACAGAGCCCTTGGGTTAGGGCCGAGAGCTGGGGATCACATGAAGACAGCATTTCAGAACTGTTCGCATGCGCTAGAAGGCGGCTGTGCTGGCGCCTAGGTGTCCACAGTGCCAGGCAAGCAGGTGCACACCCCACTCAGGTGTGCCACTGCCAGGCAGTCTGACGTAGGTGTTGTCACCTTGTGCTTCCTCCTGGAAAATAACCCAGTGCCCAGGCTGAGTGAAGGGGGCCATTTAGACTTATACACAGTGTTCTCAGCCTTAAAAGGTGATGGGGCTCATGGACTGTTAACACCTCTGCACACACATGCATGCACACATGCACACAGACACATGCATGCATACTTTTTTTTCTATGTTCTTTGTTTACATTCCAAATTATTTTCCCTTTCCTGGTTCCCCCCTCCCCCAAGTCCCATAAGTCCTCTTCCCTCTGCCCGTTCCCCAGTCAACCCCCTCCCACTCCTCTGTCCTGGCAATCCCCTACAATGCTGCATCAAGCCGTTCCAGGACCTGGGCCCTCTCCTTCCTTCTTGGGAATGATTTGATATGTGAGTTGTGTTTTGGGTATCTTGAGCATGCATACTTTTTTTCCAAGATGGGGTTCCATATGTGGCACAGACTGGCCTCTGTCCGCCATGGCTGCAGAATGTGCCACCCCACTGTACTCTGGACTTCAGTTGCAGCGTTGGAAGCTTTGCTATATTGTACAGGTTGGTTGGTTTGTTTGGTGTTTTGATTTGGTTTGGTTTGTCTGTTGGTCTCATCATGTAGCTGAGGATGGCCTTGAACTCAGAGTCCTAGTATTATAGAGCTGCACTACCACGCCAGGCTATACTGCTGTACTTTAAATCTGAAAAGGGGCAGAGACGGTTGAGCCATTATCGGAAAGAATTCATATGTTTGAGCCTCACTTACAAAGTCTGGGCGTGCTGGGGCGTGCTGTGAGGCACGTGAGCTGTCCTGGGGATAACGGCATGGGCAGTCCAGCAGACAGAGCACGGCCAGCTCCTTCCTGAGGCCTGGTGGGGGGACAGCGTGGATGGACACATCCCGGGCCTCTGCAGATCTGGCTCTCAGGCCACCACCGTCTACACAGGGCAGGCATGGGCACTCGCGAGTGCGCAGGGTCACCGTCCTTCGCTTTGAGGCAGGCCCCAGTAGGGACGTGTGAAAGCGCCTGTTGCAGGCCCTGGTGGGCCCTCTTATTACTTGCCTGGAGCTTTGGAGAAAAGACTGAACCTAGGAAAGGCAGCAGGGGTGGGGGTGACCCTCAGATGGCGGCCAAGTGCCTGGGAAGGAGTGGATGGCGCTCAAACCCTTCACAGGCTCTCCTTCCTCCATGGCTCCTCCCCAACAGACAGGAGGTGCACACTGGCCAGCCTCTGGGACTTGCCACATGTGTCTCATGAACTCTGGCCAGCAGGGCTGGATGGTCGATGGCCGAGGTGCTAGGGGGAGGGGCATGCTCAGCTCACAGGTTTGGGGCTCCGCTGCTCAGTGCTGGGAAACAGGCTCTGGTGAGCTTCCCTGGGCAAGACGACTTCTGCATGCTGCCCTGGTGAAGGTCTACCTCCAAGAGAGCATCCATTGGCTACACGGGCCTCTCCTGCTAACCCGGGAGTGACGGACAGATGGAGCTCGCTTACTAAACAGCTTCCCAAGAGGGTCTCTGACCCCAGACTCCAGTCAGGTCAGAGCATGTTGTCCTGACCCACCCCTGTGGCTCACAGAGGGGAACTGAGAAGCTCTGTATGACAGAAGTTTCAGGTATCACCCACGGAAGCCACACGCACCTCCCACACAGATAGCCTGCGTGGATATTTGTTCCCTGGCTGAGTTGGGTCATATGCATACTGATTTAGAACCTTTCTTACCTAGTCAGTGTGCGCTGTAGACACCTTCCCAGGGCAGGTGGGGTTGGGAACTGGCGCTCCGTAGCACCCTCACCCTGCCTTGCATGTATGTTGCTGGCATTGTAGCCCAGGACGCCGGGCATGCAAGCCCTCTCTTCCACCATCAGGCTGTCTCAGTGCCCTTGGATCTGAAGGCTCCGTGCTGCGCTGCGTGGTGCCCTGGGGTTCCTCGCTGCTTGAGGGACCATACTCTTCTACCTTTCAAGTTGGTTCCCTTCCTTCAGCCTTTGTTAACCTGTCCTATGCTCTGCATCAACAGTCCCAGGGGGAGCTGGGCTGTCTGCGACCCTCTATTAAAGGGTACCACTCCTGTAGGGCCTTTGCCAGCGCAGTTCTGCCCAGGTTCCAGTCCCTCATTTATCCTCCAGCACAGGTTGCCAATTTCGGTGTGATCCTGCAGCCTACCCCCCCACTGAGAAGCGTAAAAATGGCACTGTTTGCATAAATAAGTGCTGGCTCCTTTTATTTGAGCATCTCATTTGGGAGCCCATGCTGGCCTCGAACTCATAACAGTCCTCATGCCTCGGCCTGTGACATCGCAACTGTGCCCAGGATTAGTGCCGTTGTCTTTTTCTTTTCTTTTCTTTTTTTTTTTGGTTTTTTTTTTGTTTGCTTTGTTTTGTTTTGTTTTGTTTTTCGAGACAGAGTTTCTCTGTGTAGCCCTGGCTGTCCTGGAACTCACTCTGTAGACCAGGCTGGCCTCGAGCTCAGAAATCTGCCTGCCTCTGCCTCCCAAGTGCTGGGATTACAGGCGTGTGCCGCCACCGCCAGCTGATTAGCACCATCATCAAGGGTCTTCAGTGAAGTGTGAGGTCTTTCTCAAATGGTGACCTCATCTGTGTCACCCCTAAGCAGATTTGAGGCTCTGTGCTGGAGCAGACAGTGTGCTCTAGCAAGTTCCCCTTTGCTGGCAATGCTCAGGTGCCGCGTGCTGGCAAGCGGGGTCAGAGCTGAAGGCTTTTCCTCCCTCCAGCGCAGGAAAGGCTCCAGTGCTCTGTCCTGCCTGAGTGGCAGTTTCAGTGCTGTGTTCCACACCTCAGTCTCCTCAGATAAACCCCAGCCTGTCTCCTGCACACAGTCGTGCACGCAGCAGCAAAAGCGATTAATGCCAGAACTAAATGCTTTGCACAACACCGTGTCTGTAAACCAACCCTCCCATGCCAGGCGGGACCCAAGGATACTAAAGCCCTTTGTACAAGATGGCGGAGCCGCTGACAACCCCTTCATGGTGTCTCTGGAATACTTAGGTGCCTGATAAAGTCGGTTGACTCTGTGGCGTAGACAATGACAACAGCAGGTACACATAGACTATGGGTGTCGACTGTTTTGTTAGCTTTCTGTTTTTCAGCACAGGCTCTCACTGTGTGGCCCTGGCTGTCCTGGAATTCACTCTGGAGACCAGGCTGGCCTTGAACTCGGATCCAACTGACTGTCTCCAGTGTGCTCAATGGTGAGCGCCCACACCACCCAGCCGTCAGCATCAACCTTGTCTTCCCTGACTTCTCACTATGTAGTTGGTTGGCCCTCAGCTGTGGAGGCTGACAGTAAGAACAAAGATGGCTGCCTGGTCAGGGTGTGGTCCGGCGCACAGAAGCCTGTGAGGTCAGCTAGGTCCCCGCATGCCTACTTTTGAATGGGATGGAAGATTATGGAAGAGAAAACCACAGAAGGCTGCCTGTCTACTTAGCATAAGCACTTGAGCCAGGGAACCCTTGGCTGAAGGGGCAAGTGATAAATTGTGTTTTGTAATCAGCTTTCATAAATATTAAACAAGCGGGGGACGGTGGAAAGCGGCGGCCGGCCGCTCTGTATGCCTGCTCAGCCCCGTCGGTCGTGCTTAGGGGTGTCCTCGCGGAGAGCGCAGTGCTCTCTGTCTGAACCACCTGTGGCTGTGGGAACCTCGGCAGAGCCCCTTGCTGAGAGGGGAAGAGGCAGCAGCCAGAGCACCCTTTCAGGCCAAGCCTGAGCCTTCCCCCTTCCCAACACTGCTCCTTAGAGCCAGCATGACGTCATCAGGAGGGGAGGTGATTGGTGCAGCTCCACCAGGCTTTGGCTGCCCTAGCCCCTGCGAGGTGGGTGCACACAAGGAGGTCTATACTTCACCCAGGACCCTCAGCTCGCCACAGGTCTGCAGCGTGCCTTGTCCCTTGGCGTGTGAACTGGTGTGCTTGTCCCTGGCACAGCCCTCCCACTCTGAACAGGAATGTGGCCCTCCCACCTCTGGGGACAGCTCGGAGCCTGGAGTGTCTATTTAAGTTGCTTCCTGGCACGAGCTGGAGCCGCAGGCTCACACTCTGAGTTTCCATTGGTTTCAGGATGGAGGCATTTGTTCATGATGCTGGAGTCCCACTTGTGTCCCAGCAGCTCTGCGTTTTGTGTCAGACCCAGGGACTCTCAGTGTCTACGGTCTACCTGTGCACTTCCACACAGGGCCTTGTACGTCCTGGCTCTACACTCTGTAGTTAGGCCGCTACCCTCCCGCTGGCCTCCCTGGACCGTCATGGCGGCATGCTGGGGAGGCAGGAGCTGGAGCCTACTTCCTTGTTTGGGCTTGCTGCCTTGAGCTGCAGGCTCTCCTCCTGCCCCCACCCGGCTTCCCTGCTGCCCTGGCAGCAGGCAATGGGCCAGTGAGCCCAGTGGATATAGCACACACAACAGGGCAGATTGTGTAGTGCTGAATTTGTCGTGTGTGTGTGTGTGTGTGTGTGTGTGTGTGTGTGTGTGTGTGTTGAGAGGGGATACTGCGTGAACAAACACGATAACTAAGGCGTGCACCTCACTATGTAGCTCTGGTTGTCCTAGAAATCAACACACAAATCAAGGTGGCATCAAACTCCCCAAGATCCACTGCCCCCGCTGCCCAAGTACTGGGGGTCAAAGGTCTGCACCACCAGGTTTGGATTGGTTTGGGTTTTTGAAACTTAGGTGTTACGTGTATGGATGTTTTCTGCATGTATGTATGTACTATATGCATGCCTCATGTCCATGGCATCCCAAAGAGTTCATCAGGTCCCCTGGAATTAGAGTTACAGATTGTGAGCTAGCGCATGGCACCTGGGAGTTGAACCCACGCCTCCTGGTCTTCTGAAAGAGCAGTGTAGCAGTCAGTGTTTTGACCTCTGAGCCATCTCTCCAGCTCCCCAACCAAAAGCTTTGGTGGTGCATGAAAGTTAGTGAGTAGCTGATAAAAATGCGGTCTTTATTCCAGAGCTGAGAGTCTTGGAGACATATTATCTGAATGGGGGTGGGGAAAGGGGTACCCTAAGGTCTCACTATGTAGCACAGACTGGCCTTGAATCGCAGCAACAGAATTAGAGGGGTGCACCATCTCACCCAGCTTTCCCTTTCTAGGACATTCTTTACACGCCCCGGCTCTGGTTTCGTAGTCATGGCACCGACAGACTGTGGACAAAAAGGTTTTGTATGATTTTTGGCCATGGTAATTTGCCTTGGATAATTCTAAACAGTTGTATCTGAGACACAGTAGGAGTCTCTCTTGTGTTTGTTTTTTTCCTGTGCAGCTATTCATCAGGCTGCCTTGTTGGGTGCCCGCTGTGTCCCAGGCACTGCCGTAAGTGCCATAGGTGCGGTAGGGGAAACAGCGTCAATCAGAAAGACAAAGCCCTTCACTCGTGGTGTGGGCACTCCAGAAGGCAGAGGAGAAGGAAAGGGTGAATGAGCAGGTTGGACAGTGTGCTTGGCAGTAAGCATTGGGAGATGGCCACGGGCGAAGGCTAGCACAGTTGGCCAGCTGAGGGAGGATGCGTCTGAGGATGGGGAAAGCTGGCCTGTGGTGAGGCAGGCGGAGGAAGCGGTGTCATTCAGCTACTTCCTGTTCATCTGTGCTGTAAAAGCAATCTCAAGTTCCACCCTACACTATGTCGTCAGAGACAGGCAGAGACAGCCCCACGAAGTAGCTTCCTTTCCTGTATCTCTCTGTGCAGTGTCGCTGCCTGCCTTTCCCCTTCCGTTTCCCATTGTTGGTGCCTTTTAAACACTCACACATCATAGCTCTAAGTTGTGGGGCTCTAATGAGATCTGACTTCCTGAGGCTTCCTCAGAAGCACTATACCCTCCTTTGGGTGGACCCCTGAGTGAGTTCTGTTTGGCACTTAGATGGTAGCATCCTTACCTCAGGAAGGACGTTCCTGTGAGCTCATCACGTGACCAGGATGCTAAGACAAAAGAAGGGATTCAGAATTGCTAAGGAAGAGATGCAGTGAGAGGAGCCAGCGGCAGGCAGATCGGGTATGAAGGAAGTCGGGAGGTGGTGAGCACATGGAGGCCCTGCCAGGAGGAACCTGCCCGGAGTGCCTTACATGTGCCGCCCGCCCCCCCCCCCCAGGAGCTGGTGCATCTTACCTGCATCTACTGGAACATGGTATATTTTGCATACTTATCCCCAGGAGGCTGATCATGAGTTGAAAACAGTTCGCCACAGCCAGTTGCAGAATTCTGAGATCTAGGGTCCTCAGTCATCCTCTGGCCCTGGAGTTTGTAGGTCTACATACAGTAGGAGATTCTTAGGACCAGAGATAAAAGCAGAAGGTGATGTCCTCAGACAAGTTTAATTGGCACTGTGTGGTCGACATAGCAGGTAATTGATTGCCTAGCCAGTCTGGGGGGTCAGGGGAACAAACCTTTTATCTCACACAACTCCAGGAAAGAGATGCAGGCAGCTCCTCTGGTTTCCTTGGGAATCGGCAGCATGGGGCTTTTTATCCCCTTGGAGTCTCTCACAGTCTTCTGTGCTGTGGCTCTGTTGCTGTGGCTTCACTCTTGCTGCCCTTCCCGGTGTTGGTCCCTTTCTGTGCCACCAAGCGATTGGGAAGGAAGGATGCCCGGGGCTCCAGGAGCTAAGTGGCTCTGCTGTGTCTCACCAGCTCTAATGACCCAGTGTCTGGCACCACAGGGCGCCTTGTCCATAGCCGTAGGCAGCCTGATTGTCTGTCTGGACAGGTGGGAAACCGCCTGAGCGCCGTAGGGGCTTCCAAATGACAGTTTGTCTGGCAGCCTGTTCCTGGCTGACCTGATTTAAACAGCCAAGAAGTCACTGTAAACACAAAGAAATGTATGCTTTGTACAAATGCACTGGCTCCTTACCTTTTCTTATTTCTTTGGGGGCTTTTCTCGGGGGCGGTTGTTAAGGAGCAAGGTGTTGAGACAGGGTGTCATTTGTGGGTCAGTCCAGCGTGCACCTCTTGATGACCTTCCTAGATTGAGGGTTTCAGGCACGTACCCTGAGCCGACCCCGTTCTGCTTCTGGAGGCCTTGACTTCAGCAGGATGTGTTCCAGCCCACTGGTATCTGTCAGGCAAGGACAAGGTCCTACAGTCCTTGCAGGGACACTGCTTCTGTGCTGCCACCAAAACGGTGTCCTGAAGTCTCTCTTCAGCCACCAGACAGTGGAGAACTAGTGTCTCCACACTGCAGTTCAGGGCGGAGCTGCCCAAGCCAAGTCTGGGAGCTGTCTCTGTGCCTCTGGATGGAGTTCATGCCTTAAGCTGGCTCCTGCCCAGCTGTGGAAATTTGGGCAAATTCAACTCTGAAAGCAGGATTCTTATACAGTGGGGACTTTCTTCTTCTTCTGTAAATATCTACTAAGGGCCAGGAAGAAATATCTTTCTTGCTGTACTGGGTCTTGCTATGTCACCTGGGTGGGCCTTGGACGCTCAGCCCGTCTTCCTCAGCCTCCTGGGTTGTGAGTGTCTGCAGGAATATGTGTGTGTGTGTGTGTGTGTGTGTGTGTGTGTGTGTGTGTGTGTGTGTAGGGAGGCTTTGCCATATCCTACTTTATCCAGGACTTGCATGTGCCTCCCAGTCTGTCAGGGAGCATGTGATGGCTATAAGATACTATTGATGTATAACACACGTTTTTTTTTGTTGTTGTTGTTGTGTTTTTTTGGGTTTTTTTTTTGTTTACCTTTCCTTTGTCTCTGGTGCTGGGGTATTGAACATAGGAACCATGCGCACGAGGTGTGCGTGTGCACACACAAGCACGCACACACACACACACAGGTGCTTGCTCCATCGCTGACCTACGTCCGCAGCCACATGGCAGTCTTTAACTCTTCCTCCTGTGACTCCTGCCCAGGAAGTACAGCAGCGCCTCTTCCTTCGCGTTTGACACAATCAGCACAGGTCCTCCCTGTGTCCCACCACATGCCAGTGCCTCCGGCTGTTCTCCCTGATGATAAACTCGCCTGCTCCGGGTCAGAGAGACTTTCTCTCGAACAATTTTTAGCAGCAGTCTCACTCACAGTAGTCTTAATCTGCTGCCCAGGCAGCTTTGCATCTGTTTTCATTTGAAATCAACAGGACGGACGAAGGCCAGGGAAGCCTTGGTGTTGCAGAGCCACATCCCGGAGGGTAGCCAAGGCCGTGTGCCCCTACCTGAACCCCTCTGCCCATTCACCATTACCAAGCTTTCCTCCGGCATCTCTGCCTGTCTTCTTCCCTCTTCCCTCTTCCTGGGTTACCTGGACACACAAGCATCCAGGCTTGTCCAGGCTCTCTCGAGGTGGCTGCCTCCTCATGCCCCTAACCATTGCACCTCACTGTCCCTGACCACAGACCTCCTCCTCTGCCCTCTGTGCTCTCTGGTGCTCCTTGTCCTCCTTCTGTTCCCTGTGCTCCCTGCGCTCCCTGGTGCTGAGAGCCGAGTGCCAACTCCTCAGCTGGAACCGGAGCGTCCCCATATAAGAGCATGTGGTGCGGCTCCTGTCCTGCCGCCTGCTGACATCTGTTCCTGTTTGCTGGCCATGTTCCCTGCTCTGTTAATTTATACCATCTGCTGGCTCAGAATGCCTTTCTCCATTTCTTATGTTGAAATTCACCCTTTATTAAAGCTCATTCTATCACTTCCCGTGTGTGTGAGTGCGCGTGAGTGTGTATTTGTGTGTGTGTGTATTTGTGTGTGTGTGTGTGTGTGTGTGTCCTCTGTCACAAGTCGCCTTACTTACTGATGTAGAGCCTTTAACGAACTTGGAGCTGATTGTCTAGCCTTGGCCAGCAAGCCCCGGGGGTCACCTGCTTCCACCCCCAGCCTTAGGGTTGCAGGTGCATGCCATGGCCCCTGGCTGTTTAGGGTCCCAACTGAGGTCCTCGGGCCTATACACCTAGCATTTTACCCAGTAAGCTGTCTCCCCAACCCAGCTCCCCACAGTAATTAAAAGCCCACTGCATGCCTGGCATTGTTCGGAGAGTCGGCCATGCCAAATGAAAGTGCAACCTTGATAAATACACCGCTTTAGCTGGGCCTCGTGGGCTAGGCCTGTCATCCCAGCTACTCAGGAGGCTGAAGCAAGAGAGTCACAGTTCAAGGTCTGTCTGGGCTGCAGAGTTAGCTTAAGGCCAGACGCTATCTCAAGACAGAATAAAATGAGATAAAGGTCCAGGTCTGGAGAGTTTGCCTCGCCTGCTAAGGCCCTGAGGGCCAACGCCTAGAGCTGCTAACTGCAGAATAGGGACAGCCTGCTCTGAGGCTCTTCATGCTGAAAGGAGAGGCTGGGGTCGAACAAGGTCAAACCAGCAAGATGATCGCTAATGACAGAAAGGCTCTGAAGACCGAGCAGAGAGCTGTGAGGTGGTGAGGATGGTGAGGACAGCGAGGAAGAGAGCCTGACACCCTAGCTGCTGTGAGAGCCTGGAGTAGGCTGTGAGGAGAGTCAGCACGGGGCAGCCCACGTTAGGGCGAGGAAGGTGGCCTGTGCGCCTCACACTCACCCCACCCTGGATGCGTCCTCATGGGAAGCCGTCTGTCCCAGTGCTTGGCACTGTGGTGTTGGTGATCTTGTTTATGTGTGCAAGACTGTTTTCCCAGGCAGGTTGGGGCCCTTCTTATAAGCCCTCACGCCTCCCAGCCTACAGAGGCCAGAGTCAGCTTGTCTACAGAGTGAGTTTCAGGACAGGGCTATACAGAGAAAGCCTGACTCAAAGATACAAGCAAGAAAACAAATAAAACAAAAAAGAAAGAAAGGAAGAAGGGAGGAAGAAAGAAATCTATCAGAGCCAATGGTTCAAGAACCCGGAAGGGAGGGGCGCTGGGTGTCCTCTGGCCTTTTTTTTTTTTTTTTTTTTTTTTTGAGACAGGGTTTCTCTGTGTAGCCCTGGCTGTCCTGGAACTCACTTTGTAGACCAGGCTGGCCTCGAACTCAGAAATCCACCTGCCTCTACTTCTCGAGTGCTGGGATTACAGGTGTGCGCCACCACCTCCCAGCATTTGGATTTGCTTTTTCTTTCCCTAGCAGTAAGTAGGAACACAGAGAAGTCCTGTCCTGGGCGAGTATGTCACTAATCTGCGGGTTTCTCGTGTAATGTCATAGGTCTGCCCTTCCTCCCCCCATTTTAAAGTTTAGGCTGTCTTACTCAAACATACAGGCTTGCGAAGATGAGGTTGGACTTAACATTTAAATGTCTGTCTAAGTTCTTGTCACTCTAACTATTTAGACAGGGTTTCACTCTGTAGCCCTAGCTGATCTGGAACGCAGGACAATCCTCCTGCCTCAGCCTCCAGAGTTCTGAGATTAAAGATTCAATTCAATGAGTTTTAATCCAACTCCATTCTCTGTTCTTTCCTCATAAATAGGACAGTTGACATTTCTAAAGACAGGGAGCACAGAAGCCCCTGGTGAAGTCACCGTGTGCCATACAGTTCTTTCTGCCTTCAAGGACCCAAATGTAAGTCCTGAGCAGAACTCAGTCTGGCAGGCGCATCAGATGGAAAGGAAAAGCACCTAGAGATAGCAGAACCTTAACACACAGCCTGGCTCCTGCCCAGGTGACTGCATCTGTCCCCGTCAGTCCCCGCTCAGCACAGCCCAACTGACACGCCTGCACATAGCTTTTGGGGCGTGTAATCAACAAAATAGAGGGTTTACATGGCCGACATACACAATGCTGGTGGCATGGATTTAGTAAAGAAATCTTTCAAGACTTTCGTTTAAAAATAATTACAATATTAATGCTGCCGTAGAGATGGGGCTTGACGGATGTCCCTGGTGGAGTGTGGCCTGGAGCTCCGGCCCAGCCCACCCGGGGATGCTTTTCCCTGCTGAACTCCCTGAGGGTTCCATTTGATCTGGCCTTTTCCATTCTGGACGAGAACCGCCATTTCCTACAGTGCGTGCTGAGTCCAGCGATGGACACATCCGCTTCAGCCCTGACAGGCAGCTCGGATGTTGGAATGGCGGCTGACTGGCCCTCCTACACCGAGGCTCTCAGGCCTCTCCAGCCCTGGTCTGCTTCTGGGTCATTGGTGCCCACGGTACCTCTGGCTCACGGTGGTCCCTGCCTGGTAAGAGCAGCCACTGGCCCTGACCTTTGAGGGTTACTCTTGACCCTGGGGAAAGGGCCTGCAGGGGGTCTCCTGCTGGGAACCACTTGCTTCTTACTGTCCCCTGCCAAGTGTCCTCACTTGCTGTCTTTAAGGGGCAGGCGCTGTGTGTGCCCCTGGTGGCTGCCCATCGCAGCGTGCGTGCCGGGGGCAGACTCTGACGGTGAAGGGTGGGGGCAGGTGGCATGGCGGAGAACAGGTGTCAGGAATGTCACCCTCTCCTCGCATCGCATCGGGTCAGTGTGCACGAAGCAAGGGAATGACAGCATTCCTGGATCAGACGCAGCCTGGGGACACTCCTTCTTTCTTCTGTGTTTGGGAGCATGCGCACGCCAGTCAGGCTGTACCCCGCCCTGATTTGCTCAGCTCAGACCTATTTGTTTCTTCTAATTGTCCTAAAATATATTCCAAGACAAGTATAGTGGTGCATGCCTTTAATACCAGTAAGGGAGGTAGAGGCAGGAGGATCTCCGTGAGTCCAGCCTGTCTGTATAGTGAGTTCCAGAATGTTCAGAGCTACATAGTGAGACCATGTCTTGAAGACAAAAATAAGAGAGAACTAAAAAGTAAAAGAGTGTGTGTGTGTGTGTGTGTGTGTGTGTCTGTCTGTCTGTCTCTCTATGTGTGTCTGTGTGTAGAGGGGACAGACAGACAGACAGATAGACAGACCAACCTAGAAATGGGACAGAAGCATCACAAGTCTGACCTGAGCTTGTCAGAGGCTAACAAAGCCACAAACCCGAGTCCCAGGAACTTCTGCTTGGACTTCCACCCCTGTAGAGCTGGGGTGACAGGTGTGACTTCGCAAGGCCACCCAGAAAGCTTAGCTTTGATTTCGAATCCTACCATCCACAGCTAAAACACACATGCTGCTGTGACTTAGGCTGGTATTTTAAAACATAAACAAGCAGCTCGGTGAGACAGGCCATTGTGAACCCGAGAGACTGGTTGCTACGTGAGGAGGTGGGACAGGTTGGCTTAGGAACGCTCTCTCCCCGAGTAACAGGCAGATGAGGGAGGGAGCAAGCGCTGGCTGGCCTCCCTGGAGCCCCGTTCTCAGCCTCGCTGACAGCAGCTGACCAGGCTGGGACAGGACCCTTTACATTATCAACAGGTATTTGTGGACGCCATCTGTGTGTTAGCTGTGCAGGGTGCCTGGCAGGGCTGAAGGACACGGCACTTATAAGAGCTTGCCAGCATGCAGGGGCCACTCCTGGTGCCACAGGAGGAGCTTGGGGACAGAGCTGTTAACAAAGGGCTGCTCTCAGTGGTTCCCTGATTTGATTTAGGTTTTGTGAGTTAGGTCAACAAGAATAGCTTTCTGGGTCTCTTATTTATTTAAGGCTGAAAAATGTGTCAGAAGAGGGTGGGACTCGCGTTGGTCCGCTCTGAGGACTCTAAGCCACCCTTTCAGCCCTAATGCTTCAGCA
Source organism: Apodemus sylvaticus (assembly GCF_947179515.1). NCBI lineage: Eukaryota > Metazoa > Chordata > Mammalia > Rodentia > Muridae > Apodemus > Apodemus sylvaticus. The sequence goes on from NC_067490.1 coordinate 5,109,860, forward strand.
TGTTCGTTATGACAGAATTCTTCCCTAACCTGAAGCCTGGTGCTCAGCGCCTAAGGCTGGCTCTCCTGGGCCTGTCAGAAAGAGCCGCCCTCCTGTCTCTTCTCAGGCCCACAGTTCTGCTTTCATCCATGGGTGTCACTCTGTATAAAAGAGAATATTCCCTGAACATTTCCTGTGGGGCCTGCAAGGTCAGGGCCTGGTAGTTTCCGCAGCAGCAGCAGCCGCCGTCACTGAGCACTGGGTCCAGACGCCCTTCACAGGTGGCTGTTCTGTCCCTCTGCACTCCTGCCTGCTCTGCATTCCAATCAGGAGGGCTCACTGAAAGCCGGATCAGTCTGTCGGCCAAGGCTCTCACAGCATTTTCAGTTCTCGTGCGTAGCCTGGTTTCCCTTCAGCGGTGCTGTGATTAACTGTTGTAATATACCAGGGGAGTGCCAATTAGGAGCGTGATCCCACGCCGGGCGCTTCACATTGCGGCTGTCATTGGGTGTGGTCACGTCTCACCTTGGTAACACCTTCAATTGGCATTCACTGTACTGTGTTGGACTCCGACCAGCCAGAGGGTCCTGGGCTCAGGCGCTGGCAGTCCTTGTCAGGTTGCAGCAAGACAGGGAGTTTCTGCGGCTCTGCTTTGTGAGAACCAAAGCTAGAAGATACAGGTCCTGAGGAGGCAACCTCGGACCTCACCTGACCTTTGACAAAGCCCAGTGTGGGCCAGTGCCCTCAGAGAGGATGGGGATTCAGACTGCACCCGGGTCACCGACGGCAGCCTAGCCTGCAGTTCTCCCTTGCTTGTGCTCCTCTGGCTGTGTGTTGCCCAAGTGTGCTTGTGTGCCAGCGCTGTAGCCTAGGGAGGCAGGCGCCATGGGAAGTGCTCTCGCTGGCCCTCACCCTTCAGAATTAGAAACCGGAGCTGCCCAGTGGTGCCGGCTCCGACCAGCCCCCGGAGAGTTCTCATGCTCCTCAGCACGTGAGGAGCCCGTTTCAAATGCTTGGGACCAAGTGTGGTCCAACACTAGTTAGTCATCAAGGAGAATTCAATGCGAGTTTTAGCTAACACATTTATAGGTGCAAGGCTGTCATGCCGGTGTAATGAGGCAAACGGAAGTGGTTCACACGTGTGGCTCCGTGACTATTATTCTAAGTGGATCACATTCTGGTTGTAAAGTCTCCTCCCACCCCACCCAGGCTCTGGGTGTCTGCTGTCCGCCTGCTGCTGGGGGGCTCTATGTACCCTATTGACACTGACTGGCCCTCGTTCCTCTCTGAGCTCTTCAAAAGCAGAAATTAAGTGCAAACTGCCTCTTTGGAGGTGACTTCCTTCAGTGGGTGCTAATGGGAGCTGAGGAGAGGCACCTCCCGGGCTGCAGGACACAGACCTTCTTAAACTCCAAGGTGCAGCTAGAGCTGAGGTGCAGTGTGAGCAGCTCCCCTGGGGGAGGCGGGACAGGTCACTGACACGGTGGCCCCTCCCAGGAGCTACAGGGGCGTACAGTTGCCAGCACTCAGCGCCAGAGGCTGTGGGGGGACTCCTCAGTGACCCGCTTCCAAGGCCTCTGCCATCCTGTGGGCCGTCCCTTGGGTTTCAGGACATGGCCATGACCTTCTGCCAAGGAAGGCTTGCTGCAGACAGCACAGGGGCCTGAGGCAGCCTGGTAGCAGGAGGGGCTGGGTGCTGTAAGGGCGGACTGGCCCTCAGAGTCAGCCAGGGAGGAAGGCCTCAGTGAGTAAAAATGCAAAATCGAGTAGAGAAATGGCTGACACCAAGGGCCTTTTCTCAGGACCCATGAAGGAGAAAGGCCCTCGGTGACAGTGACAGCGGGGGCAGAGGCCCCAGGTGACAGTCAGGTAGATGCAGAGCAGGCACTTGGATTCTCACCGGCAGAATCACCAGGCCTGTTTCCCCCAAGCCCAGGTCAGCATCATGTCAGCGATGGTGTCATGCCACCCTTGTGAAGGAAGGGAGACCAGCACAGGCTGGGGGCGGGACCCTGACCTTGCGTGCCTGCCAGGCTGAGGAGACGGAGACTCCCCTCCACTCCGAGCCGCGCCACAGGAGGAGAGACTGAGGCTCTGTTATGACTGACCTCCCAAGTGTTTGGGCTCAGTTGGCCTTTCTTTAAAAAAAAAAAAAAAAGGCACGGTCGATTCAACACTTTCTTCATCTAAATGTTTTATTTTGGAATAGTTGTATATTCACAGGAAGTTATAGAAATAGTTCCAAGTGGTCCTGTGTTTGGTACCATTCCCTAGTTCCTGGCTGTGGGGAAATAGTCCATGACGGTTACAAACGCCACAGCAGCGTCCTACTCTGAGCACCCCAAAGCATCACAAAGGCCCCCCCTCCTCTGGCCCATGCCGTGATAAACCGAGGATGCTCTTTTTTTGGTTTGGTTTGTTGTTGTTGTTTTGTTATTTGGTTTTTTTCCGAGACAGGGTTTCTCTGTGTAGCCCTGGCTGTCCTGGAACTCACTCTGTAGACCAGGCTGGCCTCGAACTCAGAAATCCGCCTGCCTCTGCCTCCCAGAGTGCTGGGATTACAGGCGTGCGCCCCCACCGCCCGGCTCCCGATGATGTTCTTAATGTCCCATTGCTCCAGTTAACCGGAGACACGGTGGGTCTCGGCAGAGCACTGGTCTCCCAGGTGCCTGAGACACACTGGGCCCTGGCTGGAGGCCCCGTATTAGAGACAGGTGTGTGCTTCTCCACTTTGGAAGAAAGGACGGGAGCGCTCACCCATCGTGGTCGTCGTCCTGTGGGTGTTCAGGCATGATATGAATCAGGACCAGCCCCCCACCCCCACCCCTTTGAGGGCTCTCCCCCTGGCTTGTGGGTACCACACCCCCGGAGCAAAGGCCTCAGTGCCACACACTTTCTTCACCTTTGAGGCTAGGTTCCAGAATCTGAGTGGCAGGGACACTATGCAGGGCACTTTCACCGAGGAAGGATTCATATCTGCCACTCCTTATCACAGAGTGGGGGAGGGCGGGTAGGCGAAGGCATGAAGCCCGGCTGAGCCGGCTACTGCCCGGCTCAGTTATTTCTGTGTCATCGCAGGGTTTCTGCCTGCTGCACTGGCTGACCCCGAGACTCCCAGGGCCCCCGCCCCATCCCCGTAGGAGGGAAGTCTGCACAGCCGTTCTCCATTGCTCCCACTTCTGGGAGAGAGTCTAGAAGTTCCGTGCGTGCGTCACAGTCTTGACCAGAGCCGTCCTGTTTACTTTCACCCGTCGGAGCATGTTTGAGAGTATGATGTGTGCACACAGCCTGAACTCAGACTGAGAGAGGTGAGTGTGGCGAACTCCTTCAGCCTGCACACACCCTACAGCTCACTCACAGCCGTGCACAGTACGGGCAGAGCTGGGAAGCCCAGACTAGGCCCTAGGCCTCTCTGCCAGGCCTCCATAGGACCCAACAGGCACCTGCTGCAGTCTTTCTTCCGTTCCTGTTGCCCAGAGCTCAGGAAGGACAGAGCTGCCTGGCTGTGGTTTTGCCGTGTCTGACGGAAAGGAGCACGCATTCCCCTTCTGAGTCTTTATTGATTATTGTAACAAGAGTGGGAGACACCGAGGTTGGCGGAAGTCCAGTAAGTAACCAGAAGCAGGCTCTTATAAAATGAGGAGAAATGCTAAGGCCTTAGGTCCTGGGTCTTACTGCAGCATTAATAAACCAGGTCTTGGCTCCTCTGGTAGAGGTGGAAGCACCCACCCCTTGTCTGCAGAGGCTAGACACACACAGGGACCCGGCCTTGGCAGTGAGCCACTCTTACAGAGCCACTGGGCTTGCGGTCAGGGCTGCTGAGGCTGATATAGACAGTGCTCAGCAGATATAGGTAGGGCAGCCTCAGGGTCTCCCTGCACAAAGGTGTGACCAGCTGGGTGGCCAGGCATGCGTGCGTGCGTGCGTGCATGCGCCCACCCTGCCCTTCCGTAGCTCCCACCTTGCGGCTCCATGGCAGTGAGCCCCACAGGACTCTCAGAGCCTTTTTAGAGCTCTGTTCACACGCTCGTCCCTGGGCTCCTTTGATACTGGGGAACTCACCCCGCTGTCCCATGTGACTCTCCACACACACATAGCAGCCAACAGATCTGGCTTCTTGTGCAGGAATGCGCTTCTTCTGGCCTCGCTCCTTCTGTGGCCTCCCACTCGCTCCCCGGCCAAATGAGCTGCTGACCCTGAGCTGGGGCCCAGGAGCACTGGGGACAAAAGCTTTGCTCCTGGTCTCTTAGGAGCCCTGTGTTCTGTAGGAACGCTGGCAGAGCCAGGAACACTTTTTTCAGGGTCGTGGTGGTGGTGGTGGTGGTGGTGGTGGTATGAGGAGCGGGGGGGGGGGGGGGGGGCGGCATTGGGAAAGGTGTGCTGATGGCGGGGTGGACATCTGCTACTGCCAGGGAAATCATGAAGGGTCTGCTGTGCTGATGTCCTTCTTGGAGTCTAAGAATCTGTCTTTTTTTTTTTCCCTGAGTCCCAAGAGGAAAGGTCCCAGTTGTTGTAGATGCCACCACACCATGTCCTCTCACCTCTCAGTGAGCCACTATTTGTTCCCTCCCCTTTCCTCTTTAGGGAAAGAGGAAGCCCCTAAGATAACCGTGCCTAAGATCCAGTTAGGGTTTGAGCTCATGAAAGGCTCATGTATGACCTCTCCATTCCGTGTCAAGTCGCCCAGGTCCAGTCCTGGCAGGAGCAGCAGCGAGAGAGAGGAAAAGCTTCAGAGGCCTGTGAGCGCACGGGCCAAGCCTCGCTTTCGCTTGCCTGTCCCCTGTGCAGCCTGGCCACCTCTGCGGCGAGAGGTCCGTGCAGCAACCTTGGGTGCAGGACTAGCGAGTGTGGACCGCACGAGAGCTTGCGTTTCTCCTTGTTGCCTGCTTGAAGGGGGTTGGGCTCCTGTTCTTGAATCAGGTGCGCTATAGCTGAAAGGACCAGCCAGGCAGAGGCCTTGCTCCGAGTCTGAAGACTGCATCAGGGGAAAGCAAGAGGCCTGACTGGCCCTAAAAGGCATTGCACAATGAGGAAGGGATGTCTTCAGAGGGTCAGAGGCTTGCCAGCTGGGTCTAGCCTGAAACCCGCAATGGCAGGAGGTGGGCAGGGCAGATTGGCAGAACATCATCACATCTTCCACCAAAAACCAGACTTCCTATTCCTGAGCTCTGCTGGTGTCCTGAGAAGTCTCGTGTGTGGAGACCTACTTTCAGGGGACACAAGGGTGTCATTCTTATGTGTTCTTGCATTCCTGATAGGTCGAAGGTCAGGCTGAGCACAGGTTAGCTCCTACCTTAATCTTTTTCTCATAGTTTTAGGTGTCCTTAAGCTTCAGAATGGTCTTTGAGATTTAGAGATGCTTTGGCTCCCTGCCCAATGGTCTTTCAGATAGGTTGGGTTCCACATGCAGAAAAGGGCTTTAGTTAGCCTCATAACCTGTTTCTGTGCTCCCAGCTTGGTCCCTGGCCTGGCTGGACAGTTCTGGCTTGCCACCTGCCATCTGGAACTAATACCTGGGTAGCCTCTGTGCACAAAGCAGAGTCCAGGCTCTTACTAATGCCCAGGTGCTCTGCGGGGAGGTCAGGAAGGCCAGGCCCACTGTCTGCCCTGAGCCCAGGTAGCGATCCATGGGACACGGTCCAGTGTCTTCCAGGAGGAAGGAGGAAGCTGGCTGGCCTTGTTCTCCAGTCAATGCAGAGACTTCCTAAGAAAGAGCAAGAGGAGAGGGACTCTGCTGAAGATGAAGCTGACTGGAAAGTTTATAAGGACTCGTGTTTAAGTTTCTAGGTGCTGGGGCGTGGCTCTTAGATAATTACAATCCCTGTTCAAGAAGGCAACAATTTTGTTAAAGGAATATAAACATCAAGTTGCTTTAAGGATAGGTGTGTGACCACGCTCTGAGGGAAGGCCTGCATGTTTCTCCTGAGGCTCTGCTCACTTCCTGCCCTCTGCTTTTTTTTTAATTTATTTTTTTTATAACATTTTTGTGATGTTAGGCGCAGCTTGGATGCTCCACTAAAGGTTTTGGTAAAGCTAGAGTTAAGCCACTTGTGAAGCAATCTGAGCATAGATTTCTTTCAGAATTTCTCAAACTTACTTAACCAACTACACTTCATTCAAAAACACATTTTCAAAATCTTCCCATTATTGTATCTCTTTGAAGTATCCACTTGGTTGTCATAGAAATGGCATTTATACTTGTTCCATTACTTGCTCATTTGTAATGTTTAATTACGTTTCTTCTCCCTCCCTGTGAGGGTGCGGGGTGCGGCTGGAAATCCCACACGCTGGGCACTTACTCTTAACACTAACTGCAGACCCAGGCCTAAGTTTCTTTTATTTGCTTAAGTTTAGAAATGATCTTGCTGGGCGGTGGTGGTGTACCCCAGCACTTGGGAGGCAGAGGCAGGCAGATTTCTGAGTTCGAGGCCAGCCTGGTCTACAGAGTGAGTTCCGGGACAGTCAGGGCTACACAGAGAAACCCTGTCTCAAAAAAAAAAAAACAAAAAAGAAAAAAGAAATGATCTCACTATATAGCCCAAGCTGGCCTCAGGTTCTAGAACTCCTGCTTAGCCTCCCAAGCACTGAGGTTATGGGTATGACCACCATGAACAGTTTGGGAGGGATTCCCACTTGTCTTGATAAGCACATCACTCCCTCGTGGGTGCCCAACAGGAATCTGCAGGCTGTTAGCTGGGCAGTGCCTGTCAGGAGGACATGCTGTAAAGTTAGCTAATCTGCCAGTCAGTGAGGTAAAGGTGGCTAAAGACGTGTTGAGCTGGTAGTACCGTCTGGCCTCACAGTGACCAAGAGCTTCCGAGCAGACTTCAGTGCGCTGTGCCTGTTTCATTACTGCTGTCCAGTTCTTGGGGACAAACTCTCTCCTAGGTGTGGAACTCTCCTTGGGGACAAATTCTCCTAGGCCAGCCACTGGAACAGCTCAGGCCTGAGCGCCTACCAGGAAGCCCCTCCCTCACAGGGCTGTTTTGTCCTCAATGGTGAAGCCACCACCAGCTGTGTCCAGGAAGTGAGCTATTGTTCCCAGAAGGTTGTGAACATTTTCTGCCCTGACCCTCTGGTTTATCTTTAAGGGACCTGGCTTCTAACTTGTTTGTAGGTGGAATTCTGTTTATTTTAGAATGAGATTAATATAAGTCACAGCAGCCTTCCTAACCACAGCAAACTGAATCAGTAGGGAGAGGTGGTGACAGGTCACTTGGCACATGCAGTTTACGAAGACTACAGATGTTCCCAAGAGCAGGAAAGATGGCCCCTGGTCAGGCGGGTCACAGAGGCAGGAAAGAGGTGATGATTCAGCCCAGCCCACATTCACTGGGCTAGGGAGGCTCTTAGGACCAACTTCCTGCTCTGGCCTGGGAAGTGCAGACAGATCCACCTCTGGAGAGGACCACAGAACCTTGTCTCCTAGGGTGATGTCATCAGGCAATGGAGGAACTGCACCAGCAACAGGCCCCAGGCGCTGTCTGGAAGCCACAGGCTGTTCTCAGGCCTGTGCTTTATACAACTGCTAAGATTTTCCCAGCAACCTTTGGGAACCTGAAGCTCAAATGCCGAAGTAGCTGGGCATGCTGGCACATGCCCTAAATCCCAGCCCTGGGGAAACTAAGGCAGGAGAATCTTGAGGTTGAGGTCAGCTTGGGCTGCACAGTGACAGAGGCATCGGGGAGGGAAAGTCACTGACCCCAGCAGTGATCCGGAAGCCGAGGAAGTTTCCTGTGCTCTCTGAAGTGTGCTGCAGCTCAGAGAAGTTGAACAGTTCCTCCAAGATTCTGTGTGTGAGTGGAGAGAACCAGGTTTTGACCTCGGGGGTTTTATTCTGAAGTGTGCCACCTAATCGTCACCTTTAGTGATGTCCTTCTGACATATCTGAAACTCTGCCCTAAGCCCTCATAGACCAGAGGCTAGCCCAGAAACAAGCTGGACACTGGGAGCAAGTGGATTGTGGTCAGTCAGAGCCACAGATCATAAGCTCGGGGAGCATGGACAGCACAGATGGCCCGTGGTGGCGGCCAGTCCCCCAGACTCCCCGGCAGAGCCAAGTGAGTACAAGGCTGGAGCTGTGATGCTCCCAAGGATGTGCCACCTCCTGAAGCAGGAGAGGATGCGCCCACAGGCAGAGAGCAGGGACGGGTCCTGTTGAGCGAGGCTGAATCGCACCCACACCTGCTCTTCCGTACCCTGGGAGCGGCTGAGGCTCTGGTTTCGTGGCTTTCAGGCTGTGAACTTGCCCCACTGGCCGAGCGTCCGTTTGCTGATTCCTCTGCCATGTCGTCACTCCTGATGTCAGTGATGAACGTCTGATGGGTGTGACCAGTCGCCCAGGCCCTGCTTTCTTGAGAACCCCAGAAATCAAGGTTTCAGACTGCAGGGCCTGGAATTTGCCTGGTTCCAGAATGGAGACATCAGAACACGGGCCGTGGGAGAACCCTCCACCCTTGCTGTGTACAGGATGCCAGCTTCCCATACCTCTTTCTGTGTGGCCTCTGCTGGGCGTGGCTTGGGCTATGGCATGCTAAAGAGAGTTCCTTATAGATGAAAAGGGAACCTGTGTGGCTGTACAATTTGATATTTTCTAAAAGGTTTGTGCCTGAAACATTTTTTTGCATAATTTTGTTCTGGGTTTCAAACTACAGAAACTTGAGGGATTGGGACCAAGAACATCTTGGTGTCCAGGACCCCGGGCCTGCGTTCTGTGACTGCTGCTGCCCCGGGCCACTGTGCACCCTAGCCCTCCATGCTCTGTCCATTCTGCAAGCCGCGCTATTTTTGACGTGTCTGAGGCTGTGCAGGCTGTGTCAGTAACTAGAGCTCAGTTCTTGTGTCGGGTTTGGCATGGGGTGGTACGTCCTCAGACAAGCTGAGGTCATAGCTGTCATTGCACAAGCTTTGACAGACACCCACATTTGCGTAACCACAAATTCCATTAGAACAAAGACGATTACTGTGACCCCAAATGTTCCCTTCTGCCCTTCCCAGTCAGTCCCTCCCCGACCTCTCAGAAAGCCTCCCTGGGCACCCAGTCCTCCGGCATCTCTTTGGCAGTTGTTTGCCTCTGGATCTATGACATCATATAAACAGCAGGGCGGGTTATGCCCTTGAGTGTAAGGTGAAGGCTTCAGCATCTGAAAGTAAGATTGGGGTTCCATCGGGCTCCTTACCCATTTCTTCCTGTTCAGCAAACTTTAGGGGTGGCAAGTTAAGGAGGCCTTGGGGAGGCTGATGGATGGACGGACGGATGGACGGACGGTCGTAGCAGCTGCTGATCATCGCAGGCTGTTATCCGACCTACCGACTGACCTACAGGTCTGAAGAGCGGGCGGGCGCCCACACCCTTCCCACAGCCCCAGTGCTGAGGAGCAGGCAGGCCTGAGCCGCCAGTGCCTTGCCAGGCTCTTGCCCTGGCCCTCACACAGAATGGGGGTGGGGTGACTTGAGGAGAGTGTGAGCTGAAGCAGAGCCCCACCCCCGCCCAGCCAGGCTGTGTCCCTCCTCCAAGTGCTAAAGGCCAAGCCCGAGAATGAGGTCTCATTCATCTTTCAGATAGTTGTCCCACTTTTGAAAGCCAGTACCTGGCACCTAACCCAGAGGTTCTCAGGGAGCAACAATCTGAGTTCCCTGGAATCTGGGTCCCTCACTTCTTCCTTCAGCAGTTCCCTGGGACTGCTTTCCGAGTGGGCCACCCAGGCTGGGGAAGCCACTCGGCCTCAGCAGTGGCCGCCCGTTTCCATGTGGCCCCTCCTGTCATGTCCCTGCCGTGTCCTTTATGCTTTCCTGTCACTGTCACTGTCACAGAGCAGCCAGGGGGATGGAAGGTCTACTCATTATGGTCTGAGGGAGAGTGCGGTGTGGAGCTACTGCCGGTCATGATGCCCCAGCACACAGGTGGCAGACAGACAGAGAGACAGACAACTGTTCAGGACGCATTCCCTGTTCAGTCCAGCCCAGCCCGTGGGCTGTCTCTGGGCACATTTAGGGGTGTCTTCTCACTTAAACCTCTCCGAAAACACCGTCAGCAGAGGTGCATCTCACAGGATTCCAAACCCGGTCAGACTGACAACACGAATTTAGTATTCACAAGCCTGCCCCTAAGGTGGAAAAGGGACCAGGTTGGTGGCTGTGGTATCGGAGGGTCTCGCTCCGGGGCTGCAGGAGCCAGTGTCTGCAGTCCCTAGGTGCCGGCCAAAGGAGAGACGCAGCCTCGGCCGGGCACCCTTCGCTCTCCTCTCCACCAGGCTGCCCCTCTGCACTGGGAGCAGTCATGGTTGGGGGCAAGACAAAGCACTGCTGAAATGAAACACCTCTGTTGTCCCTTAGCCCAGAAGAGAGAGGACCTCCGGAGAAGGCAAATAGAGAGGGGAAGGAAACTGGAGTGAAGTAATACCACAGCAAATACGGTATCAACCTGTGTGCCCTACCCCGCTGAGACAAATTAAGCTGAGACTAACAGTCTGCTTAGAGAAATTGTCCATTGTTCCTGGGGCTGCAAGGCTGGCGGCCCGAGAAGAGCCCTTAACCCACCGGCAGCTCTTTATTTATCCGCACACTGAGCTCCCGCCCTCCCCTGCTTTTCCACGCCACCCTGGCCTCTTCTAAAAGCCGTTGACAAGATTAGAAAATCAGGACACAAATTTACTTCAATCCATCTTTGTCTTTCCCGGGGCCTTATGCAACTCAGTCTGGAAAGGGAAGAAAAAAAATAATGTAGCCCTTGGTCAGTGACCCTTTCTCAAATATTGAATCAGAACCCTTTCAAAGATGGGCATCTGTCTGCCCTGAGAGGCAATCCAGCAAATGCAGAGGAGACTGTGAGTTCTTATGTGGCTTCTGGTCTGGGAGTATCCGATGCTGTCAGCATCTTCAGGATTCACTGAAAGCATCCGTGGTCTCATGACAGGGTAGGGTGAGCCTCTGGTGGGCTGAGAGGTCATTGCTCGGCCCTCAACATTCACACACACACACACACACACACACACACACCCTGCCCAGCCAGGCTCAGTGCCCCTCGGGCCCAGGAGCAGGCTAGGCTGCTGGCCCGTCAAAGAATCACCTGGGATTCCTCCCTGGATGAAGGATGCTGGGCCTGCTCCACAGTGAACCGACGCTCTGCAGGGCTGTGGTAAAAACAGGAGTGCCAGAGAATCCAGCCGGACCCCGAGCCGGATCGAGGGCCGTCTTCCCTACTTTCTTCATTTATATAAGAGCGATTCAAGTTCCAGTGGTCAGCCTGGTGAGAGCATTGAATATCGTCACTGCTTATGGAGACCTGAGTGCCACCAAGACACTTACCAAGCCCTGACACAGGTCTTCCCCCTTGATGGTTCTTGGCATCACACTGGGATACACCATTAAAACTGTCAAAGCAACAGGGCCAGACAAGTTTCTGGGTAAGTTCATAAGTGTGGGGCAGAGGAGGCGAGGTGGACATCTCAGCTCTGTAGGACAGACCTGAGACACAAGGTTGTGCTTTCTGTCCCTACATACGTGTGGACAGTCCCACCCCACCCCTCAGGCAGCAGGAAGGAATGAGAGATGTCAGTAGCCAACATGGCTGCTCCCCAGAAATATTACCTTCAATCTGTAGACTTGTCAGTTCCTCTCCTCCCCACTGAACCTGAACTTCTAGGTACATACCAAAATGGCGCCCGTTATCCCATGACTTGGTCCTACATAGAGCCTTTGGCCGCAGGATTCCCCAAAGGAAGTTTCCCACAGGCTTAAGAGCAGAAGTGTGTGGCCCACGGTGCCCCAGGGACTGCCTGCACCTCACACTGCCTGGCACACACATTTCCCAGAGCTTAAGGAGGTTTTCCTTCCACTCCAGGGGTTATGTGAATGGTGTGGTGCTACCTCAGTGGCTGAACAGGCCCCTCCCATGGACAGCTGCAGGCATGCAGGACCCTGGGGGCTCTGAGCAGCATAGCCAGCGTTCGCTCTCATCTGTTTGGGGAGTATGATTCTTACAGCTCTAGCAAGGAGCCCGAACAGAAGCACCCTGAATACCTGCTGAAAGGGATCATTTCAAAGCTCGTTTGTCTGTGTTTCTGAGACAGGGTTTCTCTGTGTAGCCCTGGCTATCCTGGAACTCACTCTGTAGACCAGGCTGGCCTCGAACTCACAGAGATCTGACAGCCTCTGCCTCCCTAGGCTAGCAGAAGACTGGCATGTTCTTGAGTTCCTCCGCATAGTAGACTCTTCAGCGTGGCTATGGCAGCTTGCAGAACAGAAATTGTTTGGGCAAAGCCTCCTGGTGGTGAGCCCTAGCATAGGCACACAGGGCGGGCCTCCAGGCATGTGGTGTGGGTGGTTCTGGGGACCAGCAGCACTCGTGTCAAGTGGCTGGGAAATCTCAGGAATGAGAGGGTGTGGGGGCCACCACCCGCTTCAGTTCTCCCTACCCAATGTTTGGCGCATGGCCTTGGAAAATGGCTCTTCTTGCTTTGCCTACGGAATGGAAGGTGCCTGCTTGTTCATCTTTGAGTTGTTTACCAGCTGCCATGCCCATGGGTGAAGTGCCCTTGACTTCACTCTCGGGGACCTGTCTGAGATGCCCCCGTTCCCACTCTGGCACCACCCAGGAATGAAGGCCCTTCCGCTGCCTCCCCCTGCCCTCCGCCCCGCCCCCCATGTAGGGAAAGGTCTCCTCAACCCATCTCTTCCTGTGGTGGTCTAGAAAGGGGAGGGGAAGGCAGAGGAGCAGGGTTGATGGATATGCGCTCATGCCCAGCCTTGAGGCGTCTAATGGGATCAGGCAACCCAGGCTTTGAGGTCTGGCCCTGAAGTTTTCTCTGGGCCGGGAGGCTTGGGCTGGGCTGGGCTGGGCTGGGCTGGGCTGGCCTTGCCTCACCAGGGAAGTGGGTGTGGTCTGGAGGTGGGTGCCCTACTCCTGGGTTAAAATTACAGAAGTTTTAAGTGTGTGAAAAGGCAGGTGAACAAGTAGACACACTGCAGATGGGATGAGCTGATGCTGTATGAGTTGGTGGCCGCTTTAGGGTAACCTTCAGCAGAACCGTGGATGGGAGGAGGGTTCTCTGACCTGCTGCTGGCTCTGTGGACACGGACCCAGGCAGGTACTCATGTGTAAGCACATGCGCCATCGCGGTGCATATATGGTGGCCTTCAGACAACCTCACCTTCTGCCTCCTTTATGATGGGGTCACTTCTTTGCCACTGTGCCCTCCAGGCTGTCTAGCTGGTGGGCTTCTGGGGATCCTCCTGTCCCTACCTCCCAAGTCACAGTCAGTGCTCAGGTCGTCGGCACACACTACCACATCCATCTTCATGTGCGCCTGGGGATCCTTGCTCAGAACCATTGTCTGCACGGCAAGCACTCCAGTCCAAGCCACCTCCCCAGACCAGGGTGCCGCCAGCGCTTGCTGTGTGGTGCCTGGCTGACCCCACCCATGCAGTTGTAAATGCAACAAAGTCATTGCAGCCCAGACGAGACAATTCCCATAGATGCACCAGGGAACCACTGAGCATGCGATCTGAGAGCCGTACTAACACAGTGGCTCACGCGTTGCAGGTTGTTCTCTGTGAACCGTGAGAAGGCTCCGGAGTGTGGTTAGCAGGACAAGCAACCTACTCGGTGGGGGTGGGGTGTCTGCTGGGGAAGAAGGGCGGGGCTGTATCTGAGATCCTAGAGGTTGGGACAGCAAGGGGATGGAGGCGGGCTGGCAGGCATGGCTCTCCGAATAGCCTCTTGGAGTTTTTGAGTAGTAAAGAAGATTCCATGGAGGACCAGGCTTATCGGTGCACTTGGGAGGCAGAGACAGGAGGATCTCTGTGAGTTCCAGGCCAGCCAGAAGCAAACTAAAGAACAAAAGTCAAAATATGTATATTTTTTTGAGTGGTGTGGAGAGGTGGGTCCGTGTCTAGGGGCACCTGCTGCTGGCAAGACCTCTGATGTGCTTCTCAGCGTCCCTGTGGCTCATTATCATCTCCAACGCCAGTCCCAGAGGATGCTGTGCCCTCTGCTGGCCTCCCAGGCACCAGGCACACACCAGGCAAAACACCCTTACACATGAAAAGAATTTTCCAGGCTTCAAAGTAGGCTTTGGTAGGCTGGAGTCTTCAGAGAACAGGAGGAAAGCATGGGCCCAGCTCCTTTTTATTGAGCATCTACTGTGAGCCGCGCCCTCGGCACAGCCTTGGTGGGAGGCACACTTACCCACTTACATCCGGGATCCAGAGGCTGAAGGTCTTTTCCCCGCCTGTCTGGGTCCCTCGCTCGTTCCTGCTACAGCAGCTGAACTGACTGGAGCTGAAGGGAGGAATGCACACGGGTGGGTGGCCGTGTACTCAAGGGGCAGTGCCGACCTGCCCTGCAGCTGCCCCTCAAGCAGAGACAGTCCCCTCAGCCCCCAGTCTGCTCCGAAGGCTGCATCACCTCTGCTGTGCCCCTGTGCTTTGGCTGAGCTCTGCAGCTGAACTGGCTTTGGGGAGAGAGGGGCACTTACCCTGTGCTTGTCTGGATGCCAGCTGCGCGGCCTGCCCGCCAGGCCAGCTGGGGGGCAGCTGGGAGATGGCTTTCTGATTGTCAGGCCCGGGCTCCTTACTTGCACTTAGGGGAAAACATCCAAGCCCTGGTACAAAAGGTCCCTCTGCTCGTGGCGTTGGAAGAGGCTGTGAATGAGCTCATTATGACTGCAGCCCAGGAAGGGGGCAGGCGCTCTCCGCCTGGCTGGCTAGACCCACCCCTGGCCACACAGACTGGACTGAGGGGCAGGTGGGCACTGTGGGTCCTGCCCACAGTAACCCAAGCCAGGAGACCAGACCAGGGGCCGTGCGTGCGTGCGTGCGGAAGGCATTTGGATGCTTCGAGGCTAGCGGGCTCTCCTGTAGTTCAGGGGAAGGACAATGCTGATGGCTCCTTCTGCCCAGCAAGCCCAGAGCTCCACCTGGGTGCCCAGCTACGGAAGGGTTCCCTCCAGGGCTGCATGCCTACCTCCCCCGGCCTCCGGGAACTGTCTGTGTGCTGGCGGCCTACCTGCCTCTACACCTCAGGACTGGCTGTGGGGCCACAGGTTTTCTTTACTGTGCTCAGTCTGCCAAGCACAACTTAACACCCAGCACAGAGCAAGGCTGTCCCCTCAGGGAAGCCCAGCTCTAACAGAGGAGCGGTGACAAGTACAGATCGCTGGGGAAAGGAAGGGGTCATTTCTCTACCTCGGCCCTGCAGAGGGGCTGCCCACTGCACCCCACCCCCACCCCCGGGCTGGGTTGGACCCAGGATGACAGCCGAGTGGTACCACCCCTGAGCTGGCACCGCCGGCCCCGGATTGACCCTCCTGCTTCTCTTCCTTCTGTTTCAGATTGAGAAAATCATGAGCTCCATTGGGGAAGGGATCGACTTCTCTCAAGAGCAGCAGAAGATCTCAGGTATGCAGCTCGGTAGAGAGGGAAGGGGTTCTGCAGCTCAGCCACGTCGTTCATTGCGTCCGTCCGTCCGTCCGTCCGTCCGTCCATGTGGACTTCATCAGAGTGGCCCTCACTGGAGTTACTCCCCCACCGGTCCGCGTTCCCCAGGTGGCTCTGGCACCAGCTGGGCGGGAAAACATGGCCCTTACATGCCTTGTTTACTGCATTGGCGGTGTGGGGCTAGACGAGTGTTCTCACTGTCAGCACACTTCAGAGTCTCCTGAAGTGGGTGTGCCTGTCCCCTTCCCTCCCGGTTCCCTCAGTCATCTGCCGGTGTTACCCAGATCATCCCTGCTTTGGTTGGTCTTTTCAACTCCATTAGAGTAAGGTCTGCCTCAGTTTCCTTTCCTGTGAAATGAACCATCATGCCGCGTTTCTTTCTCAGGGGAGATGTCCTTAAAGTACCTCAGAGAGCCGGTGCTCACAGCCCCCTGTAGAGTCCTGACTCAGGCCCTAACTGTGCTACCCAGGAGGAGAGCCAGCTTCCCTCAGGGACATGCCCCATACCTCCCCTCAGGGACATGCCCCATACCTCCCCTCAGGGACATGCCCCATACCTCCCCTCAGGGACATGCCTCATACCTCCCCTCAGGGGCATGCCCCATACCTCCCCTCAGGGGCATGCCCCATACCTCCCCTCAGGGACATGCCCCATACTCCCCTCAGGGACATGCCCCATACCTCCCCTCAGGGACATGCCCCATACCCCCCCTCAGGGACATGCCCCATACCTCCCCTCAGGGGCATGCCCCATACCTCCCCTCAGGGGCATGCCCCATACCTCCCCTCAGGGACATGCCCCATACCTCCCCTCAGGGGCATGCCCCATACCTCCCCTCAGGGACATGCCCCATACCTCCCCTCAGGGGCATGCCCCATACTCCCCTCAGGGACATGCCCCATACCTCCCCTCAGGGGCATGCCCCATACCTCCCCTCAGGGGCATGCCCCATACCTCCCCGAGCATTAGCCCAGCCGCCCGCCCTGTGGCCCTGCTAAGCGTACTGTGTGCATTGGAGGAAGGAACTGTGGGCTTGCTGGGCAGCTCCTGGGCCTGGAGGCACACTGCCCCGAGTTCAGTTCTAGATGTAGACTTGAGGGCGAGTCACCTCATCCCACCTGAGAGCCAGGTTCCGGCCGGCACCTTTGTGACTCATCTCAGACACGAACCAGAGCCTGGGTGAGAGGAGTCCTGCGCCCACAGGAGCCCTGCCCATTTCTGTCTGTGATGCTAAGGAACACCGAGAACAGGGCACCTGCCTGCCCGCGGCTTGGCTCCCTCTGCGTTCAGCCTCGCTTCCTTGTGCTTCCCTTCCCACAGCCCCGTTTCTGGGTCCTAGCTGAGGGACTGAGCTCGGGTCCGTCCTGGTCTTGGATGACGGCTGGAGATGACAGGGATGGCTGTCCCAGCTGGAAACCTATGGCTCCCTCTGCAGACCGCGGTTCCCACTGTGCCGGTGCGCACAGGTGTTTCCAAGGGTCGGGTGTTATAGAGCGTAGGCATTTAGGACAGACAGACTCGAACCTGGGACCAAGAGCTCTCAACTGAGTTGAGGCTGCCTTTTGCTTTACTGTACCTTGTTTAAGGCCTGAGCCACCACGTGTCATAGGGCCAGAGTCAGCGGGCACTGCCTCTGGATCTAGTCAGGCCTCCCGGGGAGAGCCTTGCCTTGCTGTCTGTGCATCCCCTTGCCCTCCCTCTCTCCCACCCACAGGGTAGCAAGAGGGCTTCTCTGCGTTCCGGCTGTGCTGACCCCTGCACCCGGCCTTGTGCGCATGCTCACTTTGCTGAGCCACCTTCTGCTGCAGCATAGGGACCCCAGGACGGCAAAGATGTGTGCCGTGCTGTGTAGGGAGCCCCAGGGTATGGAAAGGCTGGCTCGGGCCGAAGCAGAATCGGGGTGCATTTCGAGGAGTCAGTGTCAGAGTGGATGGGGGTCACCGGTCAGAGGTCGAGGAGGAGACTCCTGGGCTGCGGTCTAACCTCAGCACCCGCTGGTCAGAATGGCCGGCTCAGCATAGGGTTCGCTCCTGAAGGGCAGGGCCACAACGCTGGGTCCCAAGAGTGTCACAGTGGCTGTGTGCCTCCTGGCTTCCCTCCACAGTCACTGTTGAGCACCTGCCCACTGCACCCTCCTGGGGCCTAGACTCTTGACACCATCCCTGTGTGTGAGCTATCGAGATGCAGGTGCCTCCCATACGTATATAGGGCGACGTGCGGTTCTTGGATGCCTCTGACCTTCGTTGTCCCTGGCTGGGTGGACTTGCAGTTGATAGCTCTCCCCTTGGTTCTCCCTTGCCGAGCGGCCTGCTCTAGGGGTGCGCCTCCCCTGGACCCGGTGTTCGCATCTAAGGAGCATCAGGTGCAATAGCCTTGCCGTGCTGTGCTGTTTCTGTGCTGAACAGGACATCGCTTCCTAGAGTGGCAAGTGGGGGTCACTCGACTGTGGGCCGTGTGGCCCCTTGGTCCCTTCTCCTGGCTCTCCTCAAAACTACGAGGCCAAGTTACTGACCCAGTTTGCCCTGTAAGGGGTTCCCAGCCCTGAGCTCGCGCTGCTGCGGCCGTCCCCTGAGTGCCCGCGTCCACGTCGCCAGCATCACTCCAGGAGACCTGTCAGCTCGCTCTGCTTCCCTTGGCGGCGGCAGCTTCTGCTCCGATGTCCGATCCCTGATGTATTCTCCTGAGTGTGGAGGGGGGAAGGGAGGAGGGGACGAGGGGGAGGGCCAGACATGAGAGTGAGCAAGGACGCAGGAGCCCCAGAGCCTTCAGACAAAGCCTTCTGCCGCCGCCGCGGCTCGGAAGCGCGCACATCCCCCGGCAGGCAGCCGGCTGGACCACAGCTGTCCAGCCCCAGGATTACAAGCAGGAATGAATGAATCAGCAGCCGGGACTCCATGAGCTCACGAGCCTTCAGGAGCCTGCTGCGTGGGTTCCCGGATCTGACTTTCCATTCAAGGGCAAGTCAGCAAGCCCCAGGCTGGGCGTTTCGGAGCTCCGCTAGCTACAGCCCGGCATCGGGGGACTGCCGGGTCGCCACCCACCACCTGCTCTGCAGAGGACAGGGGAGGAGC
Organism: Apodemus sylvaticus; assembly: GCF_947179515.1. Lineage (NCBI taxonomy): Eukaryota > Metazoa > Chordata > Mammalia > Rodentia > Muridae > Apodemus > Apodemus sylvaticus. The sequence goes on from NC_067490.1 coordinate 5,128,349, forward strand.
AGCGGCTGCCACAGTTGGTCAGCTGGGTCCCTGAGACAAGCAAGTTGGCATTGCCTTGCCTTGAAGGGCAGAGACCGCCAGTGACGGCTGGGCGGCTTCCACCGTGTGGAAGGAGAGAAGTTCCTGGAGGTGATGTCTCTGTAGTTGGCTCTTCTCTCTCCCACCTTGCACCTGTCCCCCCTCCTCACCCTCTTACCTGTTTGTGCTACAGAACTGAGGAAGTCAGGTGGGTGCGAAGGCGTCAGGCTGAACACCTGAGGGCTGCCGGGAGGGACAGACCATCTGCCCTCATGCCCTGCCTCAGTCCTGCCCTGCCTGGAGCATGGTGGGAAGACGTTCCTGTCCCTGCGCATCGATAGAGACCCCGGGAAGAAAGCCGTGTGTGTATGTGTGTGTGTGTCGCTCAGCCAGAGAGCAGCACACTGAATAACACTGCCGGCTCCGGATGACAAGGGGCTCTTTCTTCTGTCTGCCGCGTTTTGTCTTCTTTGACCAAGAACTGAACAGCCCGACTGCTGTCCCCTAAGCGGGCAGGCAGGTCATAGGAGCCGCCACTGACAGCAGGGAGCATGAATGCCACCAACCTGGGCGCCAGCCCAGGACGCACCCCGCTCGCCGGCCTCCAGAGGCTGGCAGTAGATGGGTCCCAGTCGGCTGGCCACACAGCCCGATAGACCATGCCGCAGACCCAGCAGAGCCATCCCTGAGCCTGGGTCCACCGCTCCAGCCCACCTGCCCCACTCAGCCCCTGGCCGTCCTGAGCCGGGAGCACAGGCGCTCACTCGGGGTCATGGTTTGCTTGTTCCGGGACTGCTGGGGGAAAACAAGTAAAAGCCCCTTCTCTGCCCCCGCCGGCCGGTCCTCCTGCTGCTTGTATTGCATGTGCTGGGTCCCCATGAGCCGCCGCTTCCTGCCCGGAGCCCTCACTGTGCCTGTGTCCCTCTGCTGCATGAAGACTCGCGTGCTCTCCTGACTGGTGTCTGCTGCAAGGTCGCAGAACTAGCCCCTCGCCACAGCCCCACAGCAGCTCCAGAAGTTGCATGGATGGGAGGAGCAGCCAGGCTGGCGGGCACTTAGAGCTCTGGTGTCCCCCTCTAGTGCCTGTGGGGACAGACTTTCTGCCTTGCCTCTGTGTGGACATTGAGTTGACCAGAGACCACTGGGGGTTGGCTCCCCCGGCCCCGGGGTGAGAGTGTGCATGTACAGCCTCGGGCCCAGCCCCGGACCGCTCATACTGTGGGCTGTGAGTGGACAGCAGCCACCCCGGCCGGCCCGCGTCCAGCTCCAGCGCTAGGCAGCTCTGTCCCTGCCTGGACAGAGAAGCCCGCGCCGCTCTCTGCTCTCGTACATAGTCTGGCTGCCTCACGGCGATGACTATGATGTGGCAGTGCCATCTGTCTTCCTCTGAGTGCCGCTGCTACCGCCTTAACGGGTTCTCCCTTTTCAAGCGTCTGCCGATTCCTCTCTCGTCAGGTTCTCGGGCGCTGGAGCAGAGCGTCGGGGAGTGGCTGGAGTCGATCGGCCTGCAGCAGTATGAGAGCAAGCTGCTGCTAAACGGCTTCGACGATGTCCGCTTCCTGGTGAGTGCGGCAGGCAGATGCAGCCGGCTGGCCTGAAACTGGCCCACCCAGCTGGAGTGTGAAAGAGTACACAATCCCTTACCCCGGGGGAGTGCCAGCAGAGGGGCCGTGGGCACCAGGAAGTCAGCTGGGTAGCTGGGTAACTGCAGACTGCCCTGACCCCACTACCTGTGCTCGGCGGGAGCATCGTGGGACCCCGTGTCCCTCACACCCCAGCCCTGTTTCTTAGACTGTGCTGGTGTGTATACGCTGAGGCGTCCTGGCTGGCACGCGGAGCCATTCCTCAGAAGCTTTGGTGGGCAGGGCAGCCAGGTACCCCATGACCCATCTCAGTTGGATGCCAGGCGCTTCCTTACTTTCCAGAACTTTGCTGTTGTCACTGTGGTTTCTTCCCACCCCGCCGACTGCGGAGGGAACCAGAGCCTCCCTCGTGTGCCTGGCCTCAGAGCTGACCAGAGAAGGGCTGAGTGTGGGTTTGGTTGCTTTCCCCTGCACTCACAGGGAATACAAGGGGTCAGAGTTAAAACCAGGACCACCCCCTGCTCTCTGAGGAACTGGGACTCAGCTTAGACTCTGGGCTGGGGAGCCAGTGGTGCCACTGTCACCCGTCTCCAAGAAGCCTCGCGAGCCACGTGTGTCCTTGTGAGCCTTTCAAGGCAGTGTCTGAGCCAAGACATGCGCAGGAACGGGCCATTCGATGTCACAGCAGTGGCTGTGACAGCTCACGCCCTTCCTGTGAGCTGGGCGCCAGTCTCAGCAGTTGATAATATCAGATCTCTGTGCCTCCCCGGCACCCACGGGCTGTGTGCCAACGTCACTACCTGTTTTCCACACGCAGGCAGAGGCAGGGTTTGCCCGGGTCACACTGCTGGTAATTGGCCGGGTGGGAATGTGCACTTGAGAGGTATAAGGCAAGAGGTCGCTCTCTGAACACGGTCATTTATATGTTGTGCATCTTGGTAAGCGAATAGACCCGTCTGCCCTGTTCCCCCATTTTCTGGGAGGCCTGTCTCCTCCTCTCCTGGTCCTGGGGATTTCAGACTGTTACCTTGAAGCAGAGCTCTCTCACTTGTGCCCATTTGCCCTGACCTCGTAGGAGGGGCCACATCTATAGAGCTGGCAGAGTCCCAGCCTACCGTCCACTCAGCAGGATGAGTGAGTTTATTCCGTCAGAATAGGGTTTGGTGTCTTCCAGGAAAGGTCCAGTGGAGGGTGCTTTAACCAGACCATCCTGTCCCTAGGCAACTCTACCACAAGCTACCCTCTCATGGCTAGGTTGAAAACTGATCTTTCTCAGATTTTAAAAGTCTACAGTTTTAAAATACCAATTTGTTTTTCCTTTCTAAAAATTAAGCTACATGGGTGCTTACAGTTCCTGGAACCTTACTTCTGACTCACCATGCTCTTTAGGGGAGGACTGTGAACTAGGAAGGAGGAGGGTTCAGTTAGCGGGGAGGACAGCTGGTCCTGGCTCTGGGGTTTTAGGGTCTTCTAAGTCCCTTTGCCACGCTGCTGGTAAGCTCTGCGGAACTCTCCCTGTGCTGTAGTACTCCAGGGGAGAAGCCTGCCAATCGTAGCACAGCTCTGCTAAATTTGGAAAGGGTTCGCTTTCCAGTCCTTGAGCAGCCCCAGGACCCCCTGACGCAACCTGAGACCCAGACCAGAGAGCACTTAGATTTTGGGGCAAGCATGCCCCTGAACCAGATGCCCATGTAAGGTGCAGAGCCTGTGTGGCCTTTCTCCCCGATGACCAGCAGCATGGCCCCTCCAGGGCTTCTTCAGTCCAGGAGCAGCCACAGAGGCGTCACCAGGGGTGAGCAGAGCACACCCGAGTTTAGCATGATGCTGCGGCTGTGCTGGAGTGGCCTGGGTAAGCAGCATAGCATCCTGGGAAAGTGCACGGAACCGCTAAGGGACGCACTTGATCGGGGGCTTGTTCCCGCTCCTGAGTCACGCCCTCAGGGGAGGGCCTGGCGGGGCTCATCCTGTTTGGCTCATGGTAGATGGGAATGTTTCTCCTGGTTCTGAGAGTCCCTGGAGACGCCTCTACTAGATACAAAGTAGCTCCACATCCAGCTCGAGATAGGAGCATCTGGAAACGTGTTCACAGACAGGTGCTCCTGCAGAGCTCTGTCGGGCACTTGTGAGCACTGTGGAAGCTCTGTGTAGGGCTAAGGGAGCCTCACAGGACAATCTGCCTCCCTTCTTCAGGGACAGAGGACCCCGTGCTGTGACTGCTGTGACGCTCATATTCACACTGGGTCCTGTGCCTTGTCTGCCGCCCTCAGGTTCACCTTTGGGGCTACACACAACACTTATGCTCTGGTGAGGTCTGTAATGGCCTCATAGGTCTCTGTTGTCTGGGTCCAGAGCTCTTAATCCCGACTGTCCCCACAGTGTGGTAGTGATGGATTGAGGAAAGCAAACTGTGTAGTTTAAACTTCTTCCACACCCTCTTGCCTGTAGGTAGAGAGAACGGGTCAGGTCAGGACTGTGAGGGCTAGCGTGAGCTCCCTGTGCTAACGGGGCCTGATGGGAGGCCCGACGCCAGCACCAGGAAAGCAGGCGGGGAGCGCGGCTGTCCTGCCAGCCAGCGGCCCCCACTGACTCATGCCTCACGGCCCGTTCATCCTCACCACAGGCCATGGCCACAGGAAATGGGCTTTCTGGGACTAAGGAGCAAATGCATGTGGTCAGCCCAGAAGTAGGTCACTGATGGCTGGCTGGCACACCTGTGCCTTCAAGCAGGCTGCGTCATTCTCCGACAGCCTCATGGAAGTGTTAGTGGCAGAATGATAGTGGCCCTGAGGGCTGTGACAGACATGGAAAAGTCATGTAGTGAAAGAACTCCTAACGTGGGGAATGTCCGTGTGGGGCTGGTGAGGGAGGGCACACAGGCGTGAACGTGTGACCCCACTGTCGCTCGGCACACAGGAGGTGTACAGAGCACCAACATGTGTCCACACTCATCTCTGGTGGCTTCTTTTTTTTTTTTTTTTTTTTTTAATTTTGGGTTTTGGTTTTTTCGAGACGGGGTTTCTCTGCGTAGCGCTGGTTGTCCTGGAACTCACTCTGTAGACCAGGCTGGCCTCGAACTTAGAAATCTGCCTGCCTCTGCCTCCCAAGTGCTGGGATTACAGGCGTGCACCACCACCACCCGGCTTGGCTTCATTTTTCTTTTGGGAGCATAATGGTTTTCTCTGCCTTACCCCATGGATGGCAGTGAGGTCAAAAGAGCAAATCCTGTGTGCCAGAGAGGACCCCATGGTCCAGGAGAAGATAGAAAGTTCAGGAAGCAGCCGCCTAACGGAGCAGCCGCGTGCTAGGCCTGAGTAGAGGCTCTAGAAGTCACAGGAGGCGCGTTCACCATCCTCTGCTGTACACGGGGCCAGAGCAGCATCACCCAGCGTCACAGGCAGGAAGGTGGAGACCAGAGAGCTGAGAGGGAGAAGCAGGTGGTGGCCAGAGACCGTTGGCAGTGGTCAGGATGGTAACTTGAGAACAGGGCCTGGCAAGGCAGGGGCGTGAGCTGGACCTCAGCCTGGAGTTCCGAAAGCCATGTAAGGAAGCACGTGGTGGTCTCAGAGCCGTGTGTTGAAGGGCCTTTGTCCTGTGGCTCCCACACAGCAGAAGGCCTGAGTCCAGAGGGCGGCTGAAGGCAGAGTCATGGACGTTGGTGCTGGAGGTGCTGTATACGAGAGAATAGCTCCACGTAGGTCAGAAGCAGATGGGATGGGAAGGAGCTTGCATCCTATGCTGCAGACGGACGGGAGGCCTGCAGATGGGAGGCTGACTGAGGGGAGGCTGGCAGACGGGAGGCCTGCGGACGGGAGGCCTGTGGACTGGAGGCCGGCTGAGGGGAGGCCTGCGGACGGGAGGCCGGCAGACGGGAGGCCTGTGGACAGGAGGCCTGTGGACGGGAGGCCTGCAGACGGGAGGTCTGTGGACAGGAGGCCAGCTGAGGGGAGGCCTGCGGACGGGAGGCCGGCAGACAGGAGGCCTCCTGCTCCTCCCTTCGGTTCCCTCCTCCACTAGGTTCTGCCACAGGGCAGATAGGTTCCGTCTGGGTTCCTGCCTGCGTCCGCAGTTGGAGGTCTTCATATAGGAGAAGGCTGCAAGTGACTGGCTTTCAGCACAGCCGGGCCAGGAGCCTTTTCTTTATTAGTTTCCATCAGACCAGACCTCCGGGCCCCTGAGGTGCCCCATCAGCCACTCGATCTGACCCATGGGCAGGAGTCCTAGGTCTCCTGCCATGGCCTGTGTCTCCCTCCTGTGTCCCTCCCTTTTACCTCTGTCTGTTGCTGGTCCTAGGACCACGGCCAGCCTAAGCAGAGCTGCTGCCCAGATGCCCTGCGGCGCCAGCCTCCCCTCCCGCCCCAGCCGCCCATCTCTGCACAGCGCTCAGTGAGCCAACTGCTGGGCTAGGACTTTCTGTCCAGTTGACATAGGGCCCAAAGCAGGAGAATGGGTGGAGCTGAGGCACAGGCAGGAGGGGTCTCAGAGAAGCCTGTGACCTGCCTTCAGGGCTGGTCAGTCTTGTCACCTGGGTGCCCCAGGGGTGCTCCAGATCCACCCATTCGCCCTCCAAAGGGCTGGTGTGGGGATTGCGGGGAATCTGTCTGCTGTCTGCTGGGCAGCCTGGCCTGTGGTGGCAAAAGCTCATGACATCATTGTGAGAAAGCAGTATGGTCACCAAGAAGCAGACAGGGAAAGCTCAGGAGAAAAGTCACAGTTTCACTCAGTAGCCAAGAGCTCAGATGAGGACAGTGTGTCTTGAGGGTGGACGGAGCAGTCCTCCCTGTCCATCCTCCAGTGACGTGCTGTTTACCAATGCCCTTCATGGTCCCATGTATTCACATAAGCTCCCAGTGGAGCACGCCGACATCGCGGTGTCTGGAGCGCAGCTGCCACTGCAAGGCGCTGAGAGGCGGTGGACGGTGTGCGCCCTGCCTGCAGCGTGGAGCCGCAGCAGGGCATCCACGGGGCTGACCTGCTTTTGCCTGCAGTGTCCAAAGACACACGAGGCTTTGAAACCAATCCCTTCAACTCTTGACTGACTGAGGCCTTGAACTCCCGATCCTCCTGCCTCTGTCTCCCAAGTGGTAGGATTACGTGTGCGCACCATCATGCCCAGCTTGTGGTAGGGCAGGGTCTCTTTCTAGCCTAGGCTAACCTGGAGCGCTCAGCTTCCCGAGTGCTGGGTTACAGGCGTGAGCCCCACAGCCAATTTCCATGCTGCTTTTTAAAATCTTTATCACATTGCATGCCCCTCCTGTCTTCGTACACACTTGCTTGCATTTGTGTGTGCAGTGCACGCGTGTACAGATCAGAGAACACCTTTAGGGAGCTGGGTTTCCCTCCTACCACATGGTCCTGGGGACTGAGTCAGGCTGCCAGGCTTACAAGCATCTTTACTCTCGGACAGCGCCTTGCTTGGTGGCACACTTCTTCAATCCCAGCACTGCGGAGGCAGAAGCGGGTGGGTTTCCGTGAGTTCTAGGTCAGCCCCAGGCATAGTAAGACCGTCTTGAAAACAGAACCACACAATAACAAATAACAGCAGCAAAAATTAATTCAGAAAAATGTGCCCTGTATGCCAGGGCAGTGGTGACGCACACCCTTAATCCCAGCACTCGGGAGGCAGAGACAGGCAGATTTCTGAGTTCGAGGCCAGTCTGATCTACAGAGTGAGTTCCAGGACAGCCAGGGCTACACAGAGAAACCCTGTCTCAGAAAAAAAAAGAAAAAGTACCCTGTCTTGAGGCCAAAAGGAAAAGAGAAATGCTGGTGTCCCCACCCAGGGGTAGGTGAGCAGGTGACCTTCACCACCTGAGCCTCCTTCATTTTCAAAATATTCCGGAACAAGTGCGTCAGTTCTGTACTCAGGAAAACACTTTCCTAGTGTGGAGTGGCAGGACTGTGTTGACGCCAGCCACACAGAGACAGAGGTGGCAGAGGAGAGGCCTCCCTGCCCTGGTCTTTCTGTTAAGGCTCTAGTGAACGCAGCAGACACTCAGACCCAGAGCGAGTGACTCTCACAACTCCTCCTCCCTCCAAGTGACCTGCTTCCGCAGCTCATTCCCATCATGCAGTTGACCCTAGCTGGAAGGATGGCCAAGCAGTTACCCAGACTTGCTCTTACCGTGCCCCTCTTCTGGGTTCTAGGAACCAGTGGAAGGCAAGAGAAGCCTTTCCCACCTGCTGGGTACAGCTCGGGGGCTCCCGGAGGCCCCAATCCAGGAGGGCTCAGCTCTTACCTCATGCTTGCCAAGAGCAGTTCTAAATGAGCTCTACATCCCCCCCACACACACACACACACTGCACCCCTCTCCTTCAGCCGCCTCCCCAGGCCTCTCAGCAAGGCAGCCACAACAGGCTCAAGAACCAATTCACCTGGGCCGGGCCTGGCTGCCTGGTCTGTCCTTTTGAAATGTTGTTTATCCCTTTTGAAATGTTGTTTATCACAAGGTGAAGGTATGTGAGGCTCAGATAGGTTTGTCCCTAGGCTCAGCTGACCTCAGGAACACAGAGAGCTGAGACCTGTGACACATACTGATGGAGATCACAGTGACAGTGGCAACCTCCTTCTCCGTCTCAAATCCTGCCCTCTACCATCCGGTCCTTGCCTACTGTTGCCCACCAGCTGAGCCCCACCTCTCCAGAAGCTCTCTATCCCCACCAGTTCCCGCCTCCCAGAACTACTAGACCACCAGTGGTTACAATGTATTGTTTAGAGAAGAGTCTTGAGTGCTCTGCACGAACAGGTCTATGCAGTCAGCCCTCTGTCCAATAGCAACGGATTCAGCCATTGGTGTTTGAAGTTCCAACACAAACACAAAAACAGCACTGTGTAACAACTGTTGGTGGCCTTGCATGGTGCTGAGCTTTGTAAGTAATCTAGAGATGTAAACCACTGCGGAAAAGGTTGCAAGCTGAACAGGGAGGGGCCTGTTGGGGCAGCAAGATCTTCGGATCTGTGCAAACGCTCTCTCCTGCAGCCTGCAGCCTGCAGCCGAGGTCCCAGGGAGGGGAAGGGTACAGCAGGAGCAGTTTCCCGTCATACCCTTTGTTTCCACTCAGCCTTCTCAGAGCTCTCCAGCTCCTGACCCTGGACTTGGGTGTGATTAACAAGAGACCTGGTCTGGTGTTGGAGCTGAAAGTGACCGTAGGCTTGTGGGAGTGTCACTGTCAGCCTGCGTCTGGAAGTTCATGCCGCTGCCTCAGCTGGGGTCCCTGCTTAGGTGTCAGCAGAAGGGCAGTCTGTGTAGGTGGTCACCTCTCTGCCTTACCAACCAGCAGACTCTAGACCCACTCGGAAGTGGTGTCAGTGTCTGGGCTTGTGTGTGGTAAGCAGGGGTGCACTCTGAGGGCCAGGAAAAGCAGTTGAGCCCCAAAGCTGGTGGTGTCCTCTGTAGGACGACGTACTCGTCCTACACCCAGGACAGAGGAGCTATGGAGGGGAAGGTGGGGCCACCAGGTCATGGTCAGCATGGTAAGCTACTTAACATGCCTGAATAAAGGAGGGGTGAAACACCCACCTTTTCTAGAGAGAATCCAGAAAGGTCCAGAAGCAGCTGCTCCAGACCTATAGGTGTGCTTCCAGGTTGGTAGAAAGACAGCTCATTAAGGAAACAGACAGCTTCTGCCTGGAAGTGGAGAAAGCCTGTCTGAGGACATCACTATATAAAAGAAAGTGTCAGTGCTCACAGACTAACTCTAGAAGGGCTTCCCAAGCCTGGCATCCCGAGATGCCCCGTGGGACCCAAGTGCTTTCAGGTGTGAGAAGGAGGGCTTGACAGACGAGCAGGGGCGTCAGGAGGAGCCGGAAGGACAGCTACCACACCAGTTGCAGAGATGGCGTGTTGATATCTGGACACCTCCTAGCCGCTGGCCCAGGCTTTGTACATGGTGGGCCGGGAGTATGTCCTGCAGCCAAGGACAGGTAGCTGAACTAGAGAAAGAAAGGTCTCGTTCCTCACTGGAGAAAACACAGAAAGTCAGGTAGGGAAGACCAGGGAGAGAGTAACCGCGGGGGTGGGGGTGGGGAGGTGTGTGTGTGTGCAAGCATGCAGAGCATGGAGCAGGGCCCCCCACCCCCCTGCATAGATGCCTACCTACCTGGGCATGGTGCCTACCTCTCATGCCACTGATGTAGGGTGCCCAGCTGTACCCTTCAAGCAAGCGGTGCCCTTCTGCCGCTCCGGCCATCAGGTGTTGATGCCTGGGTTCTGGTAGCACCATCTGTATATAATCTGGCCCGGAGTTACACACCTGAAACCCCTGCACAGAGAGGGGAAGAAGAAAGATCAGACTTCAAATGAGCTTTGACTACACAAAATTTACTCTCACAACTGGACATGATGATGCATGCCTTTAATTTCCAGCACTTGGGAAGGCAGAGGGAGAAGGATCTCTGAGTTCTAGGCCAGAACTACACAGAGCAACCTGTCTCAAAAAACAAAACAACAACAACAAAATACAAATGCTTCTCATGGTTGTTACAGTGAGACAGCCTTGTGGGCTGCAGGTGTGAAGTCACACTGCTTGAGTTCAGATCTAAGCTCTACTACTACGTATATAAGTTCTGGAAAATTCTGATGGCCAGGTGCCTCCATTTTCCTGTCTGTGTGACCTAGATTAACAGAGATGCTAATGTTGTCGTGGTTGCGAGGTGAGACAACTCATGCGAAGCATGTGGGAAGCAGGCCGTGGCCTGCCAGCTGTCCCCGGCGTCCCCGTCAGACTCCGGTTCTGCAGCTTCTATACCCTGGTGCTCTGTTCAGATAGTGGTGAGGCAGAGAATGCTACATAAGGCTTAGCCTGGAGCCTCCCCCAGCAGTGAGCCCTGTCCCCGTAGTCCTGTCTGATCCTGTGCGCTCCCCCCAGCAGTGAGCCCTGTGTCTGTAGTCCTGTCTGATTCCTGTGTGCTCCCCCCCAGCAGTGAGCCCTGTCCCCGTAGTCCTGTCTGATTCCTGTCAGCATCTGTGCCCTCTGCGGGCACGGGCAGGTGTGCTGGCTGCTTGCTCTGGCTGCGGCCCGGGGGCCAGTGTTCTGCCTTCTTGTGGTGGCTCTGATGACATCACAGCAGTCTGCCCTGACAGGACACTGGGCCCCAGTGTAGGAAGGACCTAACACTGTCTGTTTGTCTGTCTGTCTGTCTCTCTCTCTCTCTCTCTCTCTCTCTCTCTCTCTCTCTCTCAGGGGTCTAATGTGATGGAAGAGCAGGACCTGAGGGAGATTGGCATCAGCGACCCCCAGCACCGACGGAAGCTGCTGCAGGCTGCACGCTCCTTGCCCAAGGTGACCGCTGCAGGCCCTCTTGACCCCGTGGGCCAGAGAGAAGTTCTCAGCCTGGGGGTCACAACCACTTGGGGGTCACATATCAGATATCCTGCATAGTAGAAATTTACGTTATGATTCACAATAGCAAAATTACAATTATGAAGTAGCAACAAAAATAACTTTAGCACTGGTGGTCACCACAGCATGAGGAACTATTATGTTAGGGTCGCAGCATTAGGAAGGTTGAGAACCACCGGCTTAGACCCACGGCAGGAAAGGATCCTGACTCTGAGGTACGCAGATCATCCTGTGTCTTCACACAGAAGAGCCCAGCAGGCTTGGGGTCTTCCTGCTTCGTGAAGCTCTTGGGCCCTTGGAGTAGCAGGGCTCCAGGCCTGAGCGCCTTGTCTGGCCAACAGCAGAGGTTCTGGGCTCGCCTTGGCCCAGAGCCTGGGCTCCACCTGTCACTGGAGCCCCCTCTGGAGTCTCGACTCATTAAAGCCCAGGCTAGCCTGTCTTGACCCCAGAGAGGCCTGAGAGGAGCATTCTCTGAGGCCACAGCCTCCACCCGACTCTTCCTGCCATGGCCACTGTCCCCTTGGTCCTTTCCCTGGCACTTAGGAAGTGACTCTTGGAGCTGGAGAAGAAGCATCCTCATCCCCCCCCCCTCCTCGCCTGCCAGCCCCTCCTCCCCACACCCAGCAGCCTCTGCATCCCAGCGCAGGCATAGGCTGTGCCGAGGGAGGGCTCAGTGACTCAGGGGTACCGTCCCGCCTCCTCGCCCCACAGGTGAAGGCCCTTGGCTATGACGGGGTCAGCCCCCCCTCAGTGCCCTCCTGGCTGGACGCGCTGGGGCTGCAGGACTATGTCCACTCTTTCCTGTCCAGTGGCTACAGCTCCATGGACACTGTGAAGAACCTCTGGGAGCTGGAGCTTGTCAATGTGAGTGCGCGCGGGGGGGGGGGGGGAGGATCCGTGCCCCACCGCACCCCACCTCACTGCACCCCACCCCACCACACCCCACCGCGCTGCACCCCACCGCACCACACCACACCCCACCACACTGCACCCCACCGCGCTGCACCCCACCGCACCACACCACACCCCACTGCACCCCACCCCACCGCGCTGCACCCCACCGCACCGCACCACACCCACTGCACCCCACCGCACCACACCACACCCCACCGCACTGCACCCCACCGCACTGCACCGCTGACTGCCGCTCCTCTGCAGGTCCTGAAGGTTCACCTGCTGGGCCACCGCAAGCGCATCATCGCCTCTCTTGCAGACAGGCCCTATGAGGAGCCACCCCAGAAGCCACCAAGGTTTTCCCAGCTAAGAGTGAGTTCCCAGAGCTGGGAAGGTCCACAAGCACACTTTGTGTATGAGTCCCGGGGACAGCACATGACAGTCCCTGCCCTCGCCCGCTGGGCTCATCGACAGGAGAGTGGTTTCTGTCCCCTTTGAAGGTGACACCTCTTGTTTGTAACCAGAATCCTCCAGGTGGCTCTTACTGAAGGACCACCGCTGTAACTATTAGGAAGTTAGCGTAGCCAGGCCAGGCCAGGCCCACATCTGGGGGCTTAGACTCAGCTCTGTGCCTTGTTGCTGAAGAGACCCTTCAGTGGGTCACACAGATGCTCCAGTGTGCCTGAGGCAGCGCTGGGAATCCCTGGCCAGCCCAGTGCCCGCTTCCGAGCTACAAATCCTGGGGCAGCAGCAGTTAGAGACCTGGGGCAGCTGGAGCCTCCTCAGATCAGCCAGTCCCTGACAGCTGCTTACGGCTGCTGACTGAGAACTCAGGCACTGTTATGATGGGTCTGTGCTGGGCGGCAGCCTCATAAAGCAACCACTTTTACACATGAGGAAGCTGAGACTGGCCAGAGCTGGAGCCACACAAGTCACCTCAGCTGTCAGGGCCATGAAGAGCAGCGCCCTGCTGGAGGAGCCCACTGCTCTGCTGCTCTGCTGACAGGAAAGATAGCTTCCCTCGTGATGAATGTGGGAGCGGGCTCTGTCCTTCCCTCTTCACAGACAGCCTTGTATGGGCAGGGCAGGCTGCTGGGCCTTCTTGGCCCTGGGAAGTTTGACTCTTCTGTGGAACAGGCAAGGCCTAGCTGCCCTTGTCCACACGGGCTTTGGCCAGGATGCCACTGTGTGCTGCCCCTAACTGCTCGGGCAGTCTGAGGGCAGCTGATGCCTCCAGCCTGGGAATTTCACCAGTTTCTTGCCCAACAGTGCCAGGATTTAATCTCCCAGACATCGTCCCCGCTGAGCCAGAATGACTCCTGCACAGGGCGCTCGGCAGAGCTGCTGCTGCCCTCGGCAGACACCAGCAGGAGGCGGCACGACAGCCTGCACGACCCCGGGGCCGCCTCTCGAGCAGAACGCTTCCGAGTCCAGGTGAGCAGGAGGGTCAGAGTCTGCAGGGGCCGTCTGTGGGCTGCGGTCAGGGCCAGGAAGCAGTGCCCCCTGCTCTCTTCACCCCTAACCAGAGCAGGGTGAGGCCTTGGACTCCAGGAGCTCTGCAAATAGCCTCCTCCTGACATGTCCATATCTCCCCATCAGATCTGGGGCTCTCCTGGGCCCCGTATCTTTATGGGTTCAGCAGCCTCTGAGGCCCGTTCCCCCACAGATTCCTCAGGTCTAGCCTGTCTGTCCTCCTGCCGTGCCAGCCTCTGGCTCTGCTCCCTGCTGCAAGTAGCCGTCTAGACCTCAGACTGGCTGCTGTCCCTTCCCCTCTGGGAGAGCGGATTCGTCACTCCCATCTGCTCTGACACCCTGCACACATTCCAGGCCACTTGGTGTCTCCGTGTCCCCTCCTTCATGCAGTGCCCAGTCGTTCAGTTCTCTGTGGAGACCACACGTGATAGACGCAGAAGACAGGCATTTTCTGAGCCTGAGTCTCCACCCCTACATTAACTGTTACATGAACTGTGTGGTCCCCACACCCGGCTGCCAGCAGAGGGTCTGTGCATCCTTTGCCCAGGGCCCAAGGAAGCCGAGGGCTCAGCCCCACGGCTTCAGCCTGTGTTCTGTATGCTGGCTGGCGCCCACAGCTATTCCCCTCGCGGCCCATCACGTCCATGTTCCCGTCTCAGACACCCAAGCTCTCCTGCCTGTGACACCTGCGAGCTCCTCCGTGGCCCTGGGCTGCTCAGGCTGCAGTTTGCCCCGCCCCCTTGCCGGGCTCACTGGCTTCCCCACTCCTCGGGTAGACTGCAGCCTGTGAGCTCCCTGGAGCAGGTGAGTAGCGCCCAGCTGCATGTGTGCCGCAGGAGGAGCCCAGCGAGACCAAGCTGACCCTCCGCCCGCCCAGCCTGGCTGCCCCCTACGCCCCTGTGCAGAGCTGGCAGCACCAGCCCGAGAAGCTCATCTTCGAGTCCTGTGGTTACGAGGCCAATGTGAGTTGGCCCAGCCCTCCCCACATGGCCAGCCTCCCTCCCTGCCCCACTTACCTGGGCCCTCCCGGACTGTTCACAAGGCTGGACCCAGGACCCACAGGCCAACCTCTGCTGTGCTAAGGGGAGGGACACTAGCCTAAGAATAAATGGGAGGAGCTTCCGCGGGCAGGAGGATGTGTTTTGAGGGGTAACGTCTAACAGCAGGATGGTCCCGCATTGGCCAAGCCATCCTACACGACAGCACAAGTGTCCCTAAGCCCACCCTCTGCCCATTCCCACAGTATCTGGGCTCCATGCTGATCAAAGATCTGCGAGGGACAGAGTCCACCCAAGATGCCTGTGCCAAAATGCGGGTAAGGTGGCTGCGTGAGGGCTGCCCTTCCAGAGAACCTGGGTTCAGTTCTCAGCACCCACACTGGCAGCTCACAGCCCCCCATAACTCTGGGTCCAGGAGGATCCGATACCCTCTGTTTGCCTCCACGGATACCAGGAGGCACATGACATGTGTAGAGCCGGTGGTGGTGGTGGCGCACACTTGTAATCCCAGCACTCTGGGAGGCAGAGGCAGGCGGATTTCTGAGTTCGAGGCCAGCCTGGTCTACAGAGTGAGTTCCAGGACAGCCAGGGCTACACAGAGAAACCCTGTCTTGAAAAAAACAAAAATCAAAAAAAAAAAAAAAAACCCAAAAAGAAAAGAAAAACAGAGAAGTATAAGTAGGTGAGAGGCATTGACCAGACAGCAAGCAGGGGATGCCCAATACAACCGCCTGCACCCTACCGCACCATGCAGAAGCCGCACCCTTAGCCCACCCCATGTCTCCACAGAAGTCGACGGAGCACATGAAGAAGATTCCTACCATCATCCTGTCCATCACCTACAAAGGTGTGAAGTTCATCGATGCCTCCAACAAGGTATGCTGTTCGTGAGGACTGTGTGAGAGGAGACAACCTAGCCGGGTCAGAAGGGCCCGTGCGTGCGTGCGTGCGTGCGTGCGTGCGTGCGTGTATCTCCGTGTGATGGGGGGGGGGGACAGGGGGGAGGCATCAGCTGTTCACCTACTGGTGCTCAACAAGCAGTGGAGGAAGGCAGGAACAGCTCTCTGGGATTTCCTAGAATAGCACTACTAACCGGGACCCACCCTCAGTGCACGATCCTTTCCAGGGACACCCCGTTTCTTCACTATAGTATTCTGCTCCTGGCCCCAAATGGTTTGTGACCGTTTCCTAACGCAAGTGCACCCAGCCCCACTCCAGGCATCTGCAGAGCCCTTCCAGTCTCGGTACTTTCCAAAAGTACAAGTTCAAAGTTTCCTCTGGGATTCAAAGCAGATGTTTTCTACACAGGGTCTCACTATGTAGCCCTGGTTGGGTGGGAACTCGCTGTATAGACCAGGCTGGCTTCAAACTCAGGCCTCCCTGCCTCTGCCCCCAGGTGCTGGGGTTAAAGGCTACCATGCTCAGCTTTAAAAGCAAACTGTTCATTATAAGCCCCTATAAAACGCAGAAGTCGGGGCTGAAGAGATGTTCGATGGGTCCCAGCACTGGCTGGCCTCCTGCATGGTGGCACAAAGCCTGTCTGTGACTCCACATCCAGAGACATCTAATGCCCTCTTCTGGCCTCTGTAGGCACCAGGCACACATGTGGTACATGGACATACACATGTCCATGCGAAAACTCCCATACACATAAAATAATATTTTATAAAAACCAGAAACTAAATTACATGCTCCTGAGATAACAAGTAGTACAGAATAAACATTTTTCACTCTAAAAGGAAGAAATAAAATAGCAATGAAAGATCAGACCAAAGCTAACCAGAATCCAGCAGGGTAAACAGTGCCCACAGCCTGTATGGCACCTGGGCATGTGGCGTGGTCCTGTGAGCACCCGTGGGCGAGGGAGGCCCTGCTGCTTCCGCTCCTGCCTCTCTCTTGAGTCTTTCTGGCTCCTGCCCCTGCTCCTAGCCTTTCCCGGGTGGCATCCATGCTCCGGGTGCCGTCCCTGCGTTTGCTGACCTTCCATTGTCTTCACCCTCCCAGCTGCGGCTCCCTCTTGCAGACTCCCAGGGCCCAGGCCTCTATGGTCCCTGTCATTTGCATTCTTCACACCAGCAAAAGTAGCGCCACATAGGTGACGCCAAGATCTCCACCCGCTAAGGGGTAGCGGGGCTCCTTCGGACCGTGGCTGTGGTAGGCTTTGAGTCCTTTGGTGGTTGCATGGGATCAAAGGGATTGTGGATGCAACACTAGTTTTGCTGGTGTGAAGAATCCAAATGATATGGGCCATGGAAGCCTGGTAATCTTTCTCCAGCCCGCATTTCCAAATTCCTCCACAGACATCTTTTTTTTTTTTTTTTTTTTTTTTTTTTTTTGGTTTTTTTGGATTTGGTTTTTTCAAGACAGGGTTTCTCTGTGTAGCCATGGCTGTCCTGGAACTCACTCTGTAGACCAGGCTGGTCTCAAACTCAGAAATCCGCCTGCCTCTGCTTCCCAGAGTGCTGGGATTACAGGCGTGCACCACCACTGCCCGGCCCTCCGCAGACATCTTAGCACAGGTGTGAGACCTGCACGGTCAGGTTAGCCACCGCAGAGGCTCCGCTTCCGTGGTACCTTTCCATTGCTGTGACCAAGCTCTGAAGGGTTGTCTGGCTTATGTAGTCTGGTCAGTCACAGAGATGGGATCACATATCAGAGGAAGCAGGGAGGAGGGACCAGGACCCTCTCAGTGATCCACTTCCTCTGCCCGGGCCCCACCTCCTAAACTTTCCAGCACCTTCCAAAATACCAGCACGAGCCAGGGAGCAAGTGTTCGGTACACAGATCTTTGAAGCACTTCCTGTCCTGAGAGCAGTGGTGGGTGGCGCACATCTCACTGTGGGGTTCCTGGAGTTCACCCCTCCTGTCTGCCTGCCCCAGCCCCTCTCCTGCTCTCAGCCCCTCGTCCTGGACTTCTGCCAGGGCTCTCTTCTTGGCTCTGACTTCACTGAAACACAGCCTGCCGGGGAGAGCCACCCTCCGCCCTCTGCGGAAGGGAGAGGACACACGTGTCTGCCTGGCAACAGTTTGCTGCCTGTTGGCCGTGATGAGGGGTGAGGTCCTGTGCCTAAATGAGCAGGCTCACAGTCCTCAGCCCAGGGAGGGAAAAGTAGGGTTTGTCTGGAGTTCCAGGCTGGTAAGAAGGCGGGGTAGTGAACCTAGAGGCACGCCCTGAGGAAACAAGCCGCGAGTGAGTCCCAGAGCACACTTCTCCTGGCAGAATGTCATCGCTGAGCACGAGATCCGGAACATTTCCTGCGCCGCGCAGGACCCCGAGGACCTGTGCACCTTCGCCTACATCACCAAGGACCTGCAGACCAGCCACCACTACTGCCACGTCTTCAGCACGGTGGATGTGGTGAGTGTCCCTGTGACAGTTGCAGGCTCTGGCTTGGAGAGGCAGCAGTGGCCGTGGTGGCAGCAGGCAGGGGTGGGCTTAGCCCAGCAGTGCCCAGCGCAGCCCTTTTCATAGTCGAGTGGCAGCCCATCAGGACGCACCTGCGCCCGGGTTGTTACCTGGTTTCCTAGCTGCGCAGTTCCTGGGTGGGACAGGTCCTCTGTCTCCCCTTGGCTGCTGGTCGACCCTGTTCCCAGCTCCCCAGACTGCTGGTAGCCATGCACTCTGGCCTTGACTCTCCTCACCCCATCACCCAGGGGAAGTCGCCAATGTCCAGCTCCCTGGGGCTTCCTCCGCACGGGGCTGCAGGAAGTCCTTCAGCCCTGGACCGTGGCACCAGATGTCTGGTTTTGCCTCTGGCAGCTAGCTCCATAATCTAGAATGCTGCCCTGAAGATCACACAGGTCACACAGCTCTCCCTGCCGTTCACATAGGCACCCACACTCCCAACGCACTGTGCGGCCTACGTCGCAGGCAGATGGGCTTGGGGGACATTGTACACATTATTCATCCGCAGTCCCTGGCACTCCACCTTGGAAAGAGGCTGGATAGCTCACAAGCCAGCCAGAGAAAGACTCCAGAGAGGGCACAGTCCCCGAAGCAGCAGGGCTATGCTGTGGGCGTTCCCTCTTAGAATACTAACGCGGTCGGCCAGGTCTGCATTCACCTAGTGCTTGAAGCAGAATCAGGCCCTAAAGAAACACTGTTCTGCTAAAATTCCTCACTGACCACTTTCAAACAAATCTGTTTAAAAAAAAAAGTTTCCTGCTGCCTGTGAGGAGGGCGGTCCGCAGGAAGCTGCGCTGCTAGCCGGCACTCCCTCACTCCCTCCGCTTCTTCCCAGAACCTGACCTACGAGATCATCTTGACCCTGGGACAGGCGTTTGAGGTGGCCTATCAACTGGCCCTCCAGGCCCAGAAATCCAGGACCATGGCGGCCTCTGCAGCTTCCGTGATTGAGACAAAATCTTCCAAACCGGTGCCTAAGCCTCGGGTCGGCGTGAGGAAGTCCGCAGTACGAGCTCTCCCCCCTCCGCAGTACCCCAGGGCTCGGGTGGAGCTGGGCACACCCAGTGTCTTCTCACTCCTTGGCAGCTGTTGGGGAAAGTGGCCCACTTGCCTTAGCTCCCCCCACCCCTCACCCTGGGTTCCTCTGGCAGGAGAGGGCAGTGTAGTTCCTCATCAGGCCCAACCCAGGGCCCATTCTGTGGGGCTGCTGTACCAGGTGGCAGCCAGCACCCAGTGACATCCCTGTGTCTGTCTGCTCTGCGCCCCAGGTGCCGGTGCCCCCCGATTCTCGCTGTTGTCACTGTCACACCTGCACCACCCACCGTCCTTCCTACCTACCGCTGCCGTCTCTTAGTCCTGGAGTCAAGGTCTTTCCGCCTCTCGCTGTCTTGTGTGTCAGGCTCCCTGAAGTGCCTGTGAGCTGTCTCACACCTTGGCCTCATGCTCTCCCTGTGTGACACACTCTCCCTTCCTGGAGATGCCCTCCGTGTGTCCTGTCCTTTGTCTGTGTCCTGTGTCCTCTGCATAGGTCTGGGATGAGTGCTGTGGTCTCGCCTCGGGCTGAGCTCTTCTGCCCACCAGAGGGACCCAAGGGCTGAACATTTCCTCCCTTTCTGCCGCCATGACCAATACCAAGGCTCAGAGCAGAAATCTAGTGGGGCAAGGTTCCTTTGTTGAACAGTCCCCTGAGAGCAGCTGAGACCTGTTCCTGGAGCTGCCTGTCCCTCTGTTGCTTCGGAGGGCGTAAGGGCCCACTCTTGAGTCCTGACCCTCCCTCTCCCTCCTTGTTTGGCAGCTGGAACCGCCTGATTCTGACCAAGAGGCCCCGTCCCACGCTAGCGTTTCCTGGATCGTGGACCCAAAGCCAGACTCAAAGCGGAGCCTCAGCACCAAGTATGAGACCACTATCTTCTAAGCCGCTCTGTCTCCGCTACCCCACTGTGCCTTTGCCGCCCGATCTGCTCTCAACTCTCCTTCCAGCTGCGCCACCGAGGCCCCGCCTCCCTGGGACCCGCCTCTGGCAGCAGCAGCTGCTTACACCACCCAACACTGTGAACCCTCCCTTGGGCCGAGGACAGCTGGGGGGTGACTTGCCTTTGAGGGGGGGCCTCACAGGCAGGCACCAGAGTGGGGCTGAGGCCCCCAAAGCCTCTGCGACAGGCACTGTGAGGTGAGGGCAGTCTTCCAGCAGAACCACAGTAGCTCCCTCTGAGGTTGCCCTCCTCGCCTGGGTCACAGCTGGATGCCAAGAGCTCCCAGTTGTCACCTTTCCTGACCCAACCACCACTGTGACCGCCCCGTGCCAGGATGCCCTACACAGAGCTGCTCTCAGGTGCTGCTGGTTTCTCTCCTGGTCAGGCCTGGTGATAACATGGCTTCACCAGGGACAGACGTTCTGTAAGGGGGAGGGGTTGGTACGAGCCACGCCCTGTGTGTGAGTCAGCTCTGATAGCATAAACTGTGAGCCTCCAAACTACAGGTTCCCAAGGGATCTGTGTGTGCTTGGCCCCCGTTCCGTGCTGTGGGCCTGGTTCCGGGATCCAGCTCACTGAGATGTGCCCTGCGCACAAGTGCGCCTTCTTCCTTCTCGGAGTGGAGCTGAGCAGCTTCTGTGGTGTTGGGGAGCGTTCTCTTCCTTCCTCTGGTGGTGGGGTCCTGAGACAGCCATTGTCCAGCCATCCCCGGCACCGGCCTGGGAGCTAGCACCATGGGGCCGAATCTCCGAGGAAGCCTCCCAGGCCCTGATGCGGGAAGATCAGTCTAGATGTCAGGAGACAGAAGTGATTCCTGTGGCCGTGGTGCAGACAGCGTAGTGCAGGGAAGAGCCAGAGTCAGTCAGCACCAGAGCCGTGCGCCAGGGCTGGCCTTCGGCTGCCTGCCTTTCCTTGTGCCTTTCTGAGCAGAGGGGCCAGGAGCAGCAGTGGGCTGTAGGCTGTGGAGGGCCCCGGGAGGCAGGGACCTCTTGTCGCTCTGTGTCCCTTCCCATGTCCTCCGCCTGACACAGGCTCCTTGGTTAACTCTCTCCTCCCCCACTGTCTGCTTCTGCCAAGCTGAGCCACTGAGGAGCCACACTGGGTGCCGCCGTGGGGAGCCACACTGGGTGCCGCCGTGGGGAGCACAGGCTCCTGCCCCAGCACCGAGAGCCTCCCCTGCAGCTCCGAAGACCCGGGCCCAGCCCTGCCGCAGGACCTCCTGTCACCTGCTCGGCCTGGGCCTGCCGCCACCTGCAGAGCCCTGCCCTGGAGGCAGCGAAGACGCCAGGCTTCTAGCCGAGGAGACCAGAACTCTGGACGGCCCGAGGAGTGGCCTGTCCGGGACATGTGTTTTTATAATAGGAAAAGTAATCCTTTTTTATACATTTTTAACACTTGGCTCCAGCCTCTTGGTGAAGCTGCCAATCTTTAAACAAGACAGGATCTGAGTCGGGGCCTGAATCCCTCAGACAGCCTCTGCCTTCAGGATGGCCTCTCGGCCTGGCTAGGGTACCGTGAGGACACACCCGTGGGCAACTTAGGGCAGAGTCGAGGCTTCATCGTGTCCGGAGGTGGTGACACAGACGTTCCGTTCCTGGGGTTCCCAGTGGGGATGAGCAGGTAGCTTCTGGTGCGGGGGTCTCCTTGGTACTTACCTGTCCGTGTCAGCACTGAGGGGAGGGGAGGCAGCGGCCCTCGTGCCGCTGCGGGGCTGGTGGAGCTGGTGGAGCCATGGCGGAAGGGAAGAAGCAGCTGTGTGGGGCATTAATGGGAATGCCAGTTAAGACTGCAGCTTGCCGGCTTGAGCTGGCCTCGCTCTGATTCTTCTTGACTGTTGTGTCCTGTGTGGCAGGCTGGGCACATCTGTTCCAGATGTGGGAAAGGCTAGTCAGGAAGCAGTCTCATCGCCCCGCTATGGTCGTGAGGCCAAGCTGGTGCCACCTCAGCTCTTCTGCTGGCCTGCTTTGCTTTGGGGTGACTGGGGTGGCGACCATCCTGGGTGCATGGGGCAGTGAGAGGTCCCGGCCACTCACCGGCTCTTCCGGATTAGGGAGCAAGAAAGAAGCCCTGGCCCACGGGGGACATGAGCAGGCTTCGGGCTTCCAGGAGGCACTCGTCCCCATCCTGGGGACAGGACGCCAGGCTTGAACAGTGGCCGGCCGTGGGCTGCAACCCTGGGCCCCCGCCCCGCGTGGCTGGTCAGAGGGAAAAGCAGGGTTTCCCTCTGCTCCATCTGTGGACTGTCTGCCTGCTGTGCTTCGGCCGGCCGGGCCGGGCACGGCTGCTCCCTGGGAGGGAGCCGGGGGTCCTCTGCTGCTAGGTACAGGTGGTACTTCCTCTCCTGCCGCATGCTCTCTGCCCTGGAAAGCTGCCCTCAGCTCCCACCCTTCGAGAATCCACAGAGACCCTAGGTTCCTGGCTCAGTTGTGCCGAACCCCCTTCCCTCTGCCAGAGGTGAGCTCAGCAGTGGGCGCAAAGCCCAGGGGAACACTGTAGACACTACGACAAGTTCGAGCTGCGTTCTGTCCTAAAGTCACAGGCAGGCACTTCCTCCTCTTGACGCTGCTATGTCTTATTTATTCAGGGTGTTTCCTACCAGAAAGTCTTGGCTTGTCTGCTCTGCGTCTCTTTCGAGATTTGTTTCTAAATATTCAAGAAATCCCTGTTCTCCTCCTGGTGGGTCTCTCCTTCTCAGGGCGGGTGCCAAATGGAAGGGTCTGCCATTGTCACTTGTGTGAATCATGCCCTGTGACGCCAAGGCTGTGCCTGAACTGTGAAGGAGCCATTCTGACCGGAGTGGTGTGATGTGCCCAGTCCCTCCCAGCGGCGGCCACGGGTTCCCTGGCTCGCCTCTTGGCTTGGCTGCTGCCCTGCGCGGGAAGCTGGCTCCTGCGGGCCGTGTGCCAGCAGGGTACTTTGGACTCTGCCTCTGAGGTTGACCACTAGGAGGTTCTGGGAAGCCTTGGGTTTGTGCATTCAGAACACAGTTTAGCTTGTGAGGTGCCGGGACCCGCACTGTAGGTCACGGGAGTTTTTGCTTGAGGCGGACCGTGGGACTGGATTGTAAGAAAAATGTTATTTAATCTTTGTTTCCATATTTTGATACTTGAATTCCCCTTTCGTTTTACTGTACATAAAATTGTTAATCTGTCCGATTTTGTTTGAATTATAAACACCTTGTGGTACCAAACGTAACCCACCTGTGCACGGCATCAGCCAACCTCACTGCAGAGTGCGCGCCCTGGGCTTCCGGCTCCCTCCGGTTCTCACTTCCGGAGCTGTCCAGCTCAGGACTGAGTGCAGTAATGAAGGAGAGCAGTAGAAAGCGGCCACAGCTCCGCCGGCTCTGAATTGCAAAGCTGCTTTTCTGGTGTTAAGTGTGGACACAGGCCAGATGCCACTGCAGGTCAGGGACACACGTCCTCTGCTTGGCTCGGATGACAGTTTGGCAGTCTCAGGTCCTTCAGCAGGCCGATGCCAAGCTGAACAGTCAACCCTGTTCGAAGCAGGGACCTCAAGGATGTGACTGAACCGAGAAGGGATGCGCGGCCACAGACGGGTCTTCACACCGTGTGCCGCCCCCCTCTCCCCCCCCCCGCAGATTGCCCCCCCCAGCACCCCTGTAACAGCAGTAGCATGGGGCTAAGGCTGGGGAAGCGGCTCCACCCTGGTTGCCTGGTGTTCTCACAGAGCTCGCTGCCCGAAGCCCTGTCACAGGGTCTTGCTATCAGAAGCCCTTCCAAGCGTGCTGTGACACTCTAGGTACTTTCTCATGCACTTCGCTGTCTATAAGGCCAAACATCTCTCTGCACTGCGAAGCATAAACCATTCATAAAAGCAAACACCTGGAATTCACGTCTGTGCCACACGAAACAAAGGGTGGGCTGATGATTGCTGTCACAAGTTAACAAGGACATCTGCTTCCCCTTTCTAATACACTCTAGACCTGGGACAAATTAGCAGTGGAAACAACAGTTAATTCACAAAGCAGAGCAAAAGCCATTCTAGATCAGGACCGGGAGGGGCGTGCTCAGCAGGCAAGGTGGGTGTCTCTAGTCCTTGCTCTACTTTAGCCGACCGCCAAGAGGAGGGCCAGGCTCTTCCCGAGGCACACTCCAGTGCTCCCACGGAAGAGGAGGCGTACCCCCCACCCCCGGGGCACCCGAGGCCGAGGGAGGAACCTGGATTTCTGCCCAGCATGGCTGTAAGGATGCAGTATGGCCTTCTCTTGCACAGCAGTGGCGGACGGCAGCTGCTCAAACAGGTTTAAATGAGACCAACAAGTCCAGAGTCCCAAAGCCAAGCTGCTTGTCCGTCCTGTGCTGGGGCGCACACACGTCTCGTCAGCTTCTGGGAGGGCCAGGAATCAGGAGCAGCACAGGCAGAGCTGCAGGCCAGTCAGATTATCTGGTGGGACTGTTTCAAAAAGGAAAATGACTACTAAGTAAACAAATAAATGCCCAAATCCCAATTCTGGCAAGAGGCACAAACCCGCAGACAGCTGAACAAACCTTAAAACGGGTAAGCGCAAGGAAATCCTTGCCAAGATGCCACTACTGCATAATCAGATTTATGGAGAAAAGATAATTCTTGAGACTGGCAAGAGAAGGGGGGTGGACCTTGCCAACACAGGAAAAGCCATTGAAGGGCACAGGCCTTCTCTTCAGCCCTCGAAGCTGGGCCTGGCGACACACGGTTTGAGGTTACTCTGGTGTAGCTGTGTCATGAGTTCCAGTACATTTCTGGACTAAGGTGAGACCATGGAGGGGAGGGGAGGGGAGAGGAAGAAGGGAGGGATAGAGGGAGAGGGGACGAGCTAACCAAGCAGAATCCCACCTCAGTGAAAACAGCCAATATTCTTCAGGAATGAACAAGAACAGGGCAGTGGGGGGGGGGGGGAAAGAAAATGGAGAAACTTGGGGCATGAGAGATGGCTCAGCGATTAAGAGCACCAACTGCTCTTCCAGAGGTCCTGAGTTCAATTCCCAGCGACTACATGGTGACTCACAGCCATCAGTAATGGGATCTGATGCCTTCTTCTGGTGTGTCTGAAGACAGCTACAATGTACTCACATAAAATAAATAAATCTTTAAAAATGAGAAAAGAATCTGTTGCCAGAAATTGTCCCTAAATAGGTGGTGGGAAAGATAGCCAAACAGACGCGGCGCGACCAGAAACAAAAACATGGTTTCAGGCAAAACTTTGGCTTTCACAGCATAGACAGAGCAGTCAACAGTGACAGATTTAAGGGGCAGTATTGGGAGATAAAGTGTCTGGTTCAGGTCTGTAATCCAGCACTTGGGAAGATCACAAATTCAGGGCTAACCTAGGCAACCCCAAGACCCCATCTCAAAAGCCAGCTAACTCCAAGAGGCAGAGAAAAGAAAAATAAGTAGAGGAGAGCATCAGGTCTACACTCCGACAGCCAGTTTGTCAGCAGACATCTGTTAGGACAGATGGACTGAGGGAAAGAGTCAGGTTTACAGTTTCCAAGAAATCCTACTATCCTGGCTGCGGGTTTCCCTGCTCCAGGTGAGAGCACACAGTGCGTGACCGACAGGGTCGCTTAGTTCTTGGTAGCCGGGAACCAAGAGAAGCTGAGGAAGGGGCCCACAGCCAGGTGTGACCCCACAGTCTCCCTCTTACAGTCACAGGTCTCGCCTACACCCTACACGGCTCCTTCGCAGTACAGCCATCAGATTATGAATCTCTGTAGGGTCATCATGACCTAGTCAGTCGCCTCCAGATGCCTTATCAAATCCACACAAGAACCTGTTGGGAAATGCTTCGTATCCAACCAAAATATTGTTAAATGTAAATTGTTTTGAATTATCGATTAAACGGTGGGTGAGCCAGGCGTGGCCATACACACTTGCCATCCCAGCACTAGGGAGACAGAAGCAGGAGGATCTGGAATGTAAAGCCCTCTTCAGCTACACACCAAGTGTGGGTAACTCCCAAATAAAACTACAATCGATGGTCTACAGACGCAGTTTTGAAACACCAGAGAAAGGGATAACCGAAGGAGTTTACAAACTGCAGCATAGATTTTAGAATATGATCCAGAGGGGCTGGGGTGATGGCTCGGTACTTAAGGGCCCTGGCTGCCCCTTGCACAGACCCAGGCTCAGTTCCCAGCACCCACATGGCAGCTCACAGCCATCTGAAGCCCCAGCTCCTGGGGATCCAACACTCAGACTCCTCGGGTGCTGCACACACGGGGCACACTTACATGCAGGTAAGATACTCATACATACATATAAAAAACATCTTTTCAAAGATAATGTGACCTAGGGCTAGAAGTGCAGCTGGATGGAGGCGCTAGCCTTGCATGTGTGCACAAGGCCCGGGTTTGCTCTCCTGTTTCACAGGTAGACAGGATGGATGGATGGAGCAACCAGATATCCCCAGGGGACTCCCAGCAAGTAACACTCAAGGCGTACTGAATAAAAATATTCAGGGAGGGCACTGGTTAAAGAGGGTCAGTGTAGAAGGGCTCTCAGCAAGACTGGCAACCTGAGTTCTTCGGCCACTGTGCACACATATGTAACATACATGTATACACATATGTTCATACATATGTTACATATATAACCATGCACATGCTAATCCTAAAGGTAGAGAAAATATGCAGATAGTTCACGAAGAACAAATTGCAGGATGACAAAAGGTCGTGGACGTGAAGATTAGAGCACAAAAGGTCGTGACGTGAAGATTAGAGCACAAAAGGTCGTGACGTGAAGATTAGAGCGATGTTCCATGCATACACACCGCCCAGCGAGACCCGAGCGCTGCGGGATGAGACCCGACAGAGGAAGAGGAATACAGGAAGTCCTCAGATGCTCTGGACTGGGACTGGGTGCCACCCGGCGGAGGTTCAGCCCTCAGAGCCATGGTACACGTGGGGTTTTCATGAGGCAGCTGAGGGAAACTAGAGCTTTCAGGAGACGGCTAATTCACAGGGTTTGGTAGTTCACAGAGGAGGTTCTAGACCACAGCCCCTCCCCTCTCCTCCCTTTCCTTCCCAACCCGTGTGTACAAACATGCAATGCCCCCGCCTAGGACAAAGTCCCTTGAGACAAGGGAGACATCTATGGCCCTAGAAAGAGCACTTCACCACAACCTTGCCCTCCCTGCCCTTTATCTATCCCTTTTCTTCCTCCAGAACAGTCAGAAAGAAATTTATTGTTTAAGCCACTTGTCTATGGTATTTATGGTAAATAGTAGTAGTAGTAGTAGTAAGGAGGAGGAGAAGGAGAAGAGGAGGAAAAAGAAGGAAGGAGGAGGAGGGGGGGGAGGAAGAAGAAGAAGAAGAAGGAGGAGGAGGAGGAGGAGGAGGAGGAGGGGGAGGAGGTGGTGGTGGTGAGATAGTGCCCTATTTACTGTGGGCACCCACAATTGTGAACTGAATTTGGATTTGAGCATGCACATACGTGTGTGTGTGTGTGTGTATATGTTGTGAATTGAATTTGGATTTGAGCATGCACATGTGTGTGTATGTGCATGTGAATGTCATGTGTGTGCATGTACTTTCAGAGACCAAACGAAGACATTGTGTTCCTGGAGCTACAGTTACAGAAGAGAGTTGCAGATGGCTACAGCCACCCAACATGGGTGCCGGTACAGACTCGGGCTCTCTGGAAGAGTAGCAAGGCACTTTTAACTGCTGAGCCATCTCTCCAGACCCTGAAAAATATCTTTAAAACATTTTTTTTATGGATGTGGGTGTTCTACTTGCATGTGAGCCTGTGCGGCTGTGTGCACACCTGGTGCCTACAGAGGCCAGACAAGGGCATCAGATCCCCTAAAACTGATGTTAAGAGAAGGTTATGAGTACCATATGGGTGCTGGGTGCTAGGTGCTGGAAATCAAACTCTGGGCCTCTGGAGAAGTTAGTGCTGTCAACCTCTGAGTCCCCTCTGCCGCTCCTTTTTTTTTTCTTTTTTTTTTTAGTTATACTAAGCATGTAGAGTTTTTGTCCTTTCCTAAGCAATGAGGTGTGGATACTTACATAGCATTTACACTGGAATAGCCTATTATACATAATAGAATAATTGTCTTAGAGTTTTACTGCTGTGCAGAGACACCTCGACCAAGACAACTCTCATAAGGACAACATTTAATTGGGGCTGGCTTACAGGTTCAGATGTTCAGTCCATTATCATCAAGGTGAGAACAGGGCAGCATCCAGGCAGGCATGGTGCAGGAGGAGCTGAGGGTTCTACATCTTCATCTGAAGGCTGCTAGTGGAAGACTGGCTTCCAGGAAGCTAGGATGAGGGTCTTAAAGCTCATACCCACAGACACAACCATTCCAATAAGGCCACACCCACTCCAACAAGGCCACACCCACTCCAACAAGGCTACACCCACTCCAACAGGGCCACACCTTCTAATAGTGCCGAGAATATGCAAACCACTGCAACAACTAAAGCACACAGTGGATGCCTGGTAGTCACATGCAGTTCCTGTTCCATTTCATATATGGGCTTGTGCAAACCTGTGGATTTTTGTTATCTGCAAGGGATCTCCAGAATCTCCTATCAAAAATACAGGACAATTATACAGATAAGAGATTTCTACATCCCTTTTATCAGCCACTGATCAAAGTAGGCAGGACATAAGCAGGGCACTGCAAACCTCCAAACCACCAACTACGAGGCTCTCTCTAATGTGAGCCAACACTCCAGCCAAGAGCAGAGTGCATTCTGTCCCCAAGTGCCCACGAACTACATACACATTAAGAATTATAATTGCATGGAGTGTGCTCAGCCACCGCAGAGTTGATGTAGGGATCAATGGCAGGATGGCGGGGCGGCCTACAAAGTGGGGAATGAATCAGAGCCAATGAGAAGTCTCCAAAGAATTGAAAATCTGCCCTGTGGGGGCAGGGACACAGAGGGTTGTAGGGCTAACTGGACATGGGGAGAGGGGAGTCTTCCCTCGCAAATAAGCCCGAAGCAAGCCATAAGAGGGCAGAGTAGTAAAACCAAAACTGGGGAAGTTTAGAGTCAGTGACGGACAACAGAGCAGTTTGTGGGAGAGTTCAAGAAAATGCTCAAAGACTGTAGCAAAACCAAGGGAAGAGGAATTACCAGTGTCAAGGGCAGCTTCCTGCTAACCTCTCTCCACCTGTCCCTTCACACTCACAA
The DNA here is from genome assembly GCF_947179515.1 of Apodemus sylvaticus. Taxonomy (NCBI): domain Eukaryota; kingdom Metazoa; phylum Chordata; class Mammalia; order Rodentia; family Muridae; genus Apodemus; species Apodemus sylvaticus. The sequence goes on from NC_067490.1 coordinate 5,157,185, forward strand.
AGTCGAGGCCATCCATGGCCCTCCAAGGGCACGCCCCGAAAAACCTAAGTCCTCTCGGCGGTACAATGCACAGCCACCAAGCCTTAACCAGGACCCTTTGGAGAACATTATTCAAATCCTGGTAACCAGGATGGGAAATAAAGAGGCTAATGCCCCCGCAGCCCTCTAAGGGAGAAGTGCACATACTGTACATGGTTCACACACACACACACACTCACACACGTCACAGACCAGCAAGCCAGAGGTGGGCACACCGAACCAACTGATCAAGAAAATGCCCCGCTGGCCAGTCTGGTAGAGGCATTCTCTCAACTGAGGTGCCCTCTTCCCAAATGATTCTAGGTTGTATCAAGTTGATGTGAAACTAGCCGGCAGTCAAACTCAATAGTGAAAAAGCTACAAGCCTTTTAAAGGCACGTTTAATCTCAGAACTCGGGCAGGCAGGTCTCTAAGTTCGAGGCCAGCATGGTGTACAGAGCTAGATCAAGGACAGCCAAAGTCCTTGATCTACAGAGAAACCCTTCCTTCAAAAACCAAATCAAAGCCCCCCCAAAGACCTCCTCTCCCCCAATTAGGAATAAGAAAAGGGTGCCTGTTTTCTTCCACATCTCAGCGCTGGACTAACCTGGTCCACTAGGCAAGAAAGCAAGATAGTCAAACTGGAAAGGAAAATGTGAAACTTTTTATTCCAGATGTCCACATGAGCCTGGGTAGGAAAAAAAATACCAGTTCCGGGAACAAGAGAGACAAAGGGGCTCACCTCTATACATTACCAACTGAGCAGAAGCACCAAGTTCCACTTACAGCAGCATAGGACAAGCACTTTGGGACAACCAGAGCAGAGGACATGTGGCATCCACACTCTAAAGACTATTAAACGTCACTGAAAGAAAACACACCTGAATAACGTGCGGGCTGGGGGCGGGGCGGGGAGCCCAGGGGTAGCAGGCATGCCCAGCCTATGCAAAGAGCAGGTTCAGTCCCCACCATGACCACAGAACGGCTGGGAGTGCAATCCTGTGTTCACGGATAGCCAGGTATGGTAGTGTGGAGAGGGAATGCCCCCCAGATAAACTCAGTGCTGTTACTATTACCTCTCCAGATGACCAGGGCTGGAGAGACGGCTCAGTGGGTAAGAACACTGACTGCGTGTCCAGAGGACCTGGGGTTCAATCCCAAGCGGCTCCTGTTCCAGGGAATCTGACACTCTCTACCCACCTCCTTCGACACTTCATGTGTGTGGTGTACAAATATACATGCAGGTAAAATACTCACACATGTTTTTTAATGATGAATTCATTTTATATGTATTAGTGTTTTACCGCATGTAAGTCTGTGTCCCTGTTCCAGGGACATCAGATTCCCTGGAACTGGAGTTACAGACAGCTGTGATCTGCCAGGTGGGTGCTGGGAATTGAACCTGGGTCCTTAGGAAGAGCAGCCAGTGCTCTTAACCACTGAGCCATCTCTCCAGTGTCAACATGTGTTTTTTGTTTGTTTGTTTTAATGAACTAAAATGTAAAGATATCCCCAAATACCTGTGGCAAAATGGACAGGCTAACGCTAAAAATCGAAATGCAGGGATAACCACAATAATCTTGAAGAGAGGCCAGGTCGTGACACAGACTTCCCAATTTCAAAAGTTAGCTACAAAGCTATAGTAATCAAAATGTTAGTTACCGACTTAGGGACAGACATACAGACCACTAATCGAGAAGAGCCAAAAACCAGCACTTACCTGCACGGTATTTTCTTCTTGAGATTGGGCCTGGATACAAGCCCAGGCTGTCCTTGGCCTTAGGCGATTCTCATGCCTCAGGCTTCCAAAGAACTGGGGCAACAATCCCAGCAGCCCATTGGTTCTCTTTTGACCAGGGTGCCGACCACCACATGAACAGGGATCCAGCACTCACTTCAACCATGGTGCCCGAGAATGCTGTGTCCGCCTGAGAGAACAAACTACCTCACCTCATCCCGTCCCCCACACCGATACATGCTTTTGATCCTTAAACATGGACTGGCCAAGGGACAGTGGCTCCTCCAGACTCACAGCTTGAAGAGACTCAAACCAAGGAAACAAATATAATGGCACCTACACAGTGCTCATGGTAGCGTTGCTCACAGAAGCTACAACAGACGCCACCATGCCAACCAGCTGATGGTTGCCAAGGCAGGTGGGTCACATGGCTGGCTGGCGCTACGATCCACCCGTACCGAAGGAACAACAGCTGGCTGTAACCTGGGGAAAACATCATGCACAAGTGCTGGGCAAGGTAGAATTCTAGCACTCTGGAGCCTGATGCATGATTGCAAGTTCAAGGCCAGCCTGGGTACTAATGACATCATCTTTAAAAAAAAAATTTTTTTTGTGTGAAAGAACCCAGTCCAAAAACTACATGCTCTGCTTCTAAATATGAACACCATTTACATAACGTATTTATATAGGGCCTAGAGCTGTGGCTCAGTGGCTAAGAGCAGTTACTGCGCTTGCAGAGGACCTGAATTCTGTTCCTAGCACCCACACAGCAGCTTAAAACCATTGATAACTCTATTTCTAGTGGGTTGTCACCCTCTTGTGGCCTCTGTGGGTACTGCGCTGCTTGGTGTACACTCACACACATAAAATAAGTCCTTAAAAAAAGGTTTAAATAGAAATCCCATTGAAACAGACAGCAGAGTCAACACTGAAAGAGAACAGGGGTGACTGGTTATTGGTATCTATTTTTGTGATAATGAAACTGAATCTAAAGTCAAAATACTTGTGCATATTAGGAATGAAATTATAATCTCTAATGAAAAAAAAAACTTTGTATTTATCACAACTGGAAACACAAAAAGATGCAAAATGCCCTCAAGCCAGGCTCACCGACACAGCACAGGCCTTTAATCCCAGCACTTGGGAAGCAGAGGCAGGCAGATCTGAGTTCAAGGCCAGCCTGGTCTACAGAGTGAGTTCCAGGACAGCCAGGACTTCATTGTGAGACACTGTCTTAGAACAAGCAAACAAAATGCCCTCAAACCCCTGGGCAGGTTTGAATTGCACTTTCTCTGTGCAAAGATGAGTCTCCTCCACATGGAAGAACAAGAGAAAACATTTCAGAATTTCTACTGTGAGGGTTGCCCCAGACTTTAACTGCAGTACTTGAGCAGGGCGCTCCCGGTCGGCCCAGAGCCTGTACCCACCGCCTGGTCAGTGTTCACAGGGCCCCGCCTCGCTCTGAACAAGGCTTCCCAGATGTGCACTCCTGGAAACAAGCAACTGCACCCGGAGGCTGCAAGCAGCCACGCCTGGGTGTATCCTGTACATCACAAGACTGAGAAGTTGGGGTGATCTATGCCGGTCACTTGGTTGACTGTGTCACACTCTGTCACCTGTCAATGACAGGCTGACAGGCTATCAGTTAGAAGCACACCCCCAGGGCCATCAGAACTCAGATACCACCTCATGTTGTCCCCAAGCTGTGTCCTCCTCAGTTCCTCTTAGCCTCTGGAAAAGGAACACTGTTCTCCTTATGTTGCCTTGGAGACGCACGCCACTCTACAAAAGGGCCAGATCTGAAGAGGACATTTTGCTGGCGAAGCTGGTTGGGACCAGTATGCTGTCATCATTGTAAGCCGTGACAGTGGGTGCAAGCCATCCCTGATGTCGGTCTGGTGGGAGGTGCACTTACCGTACGACCACCCACGCTGGCAGAGGGAGGGGAGACAGAGTCTGCTCCTATCTGAACACCCAACATGTATGGCCTGTCACTGGGGGGGGGCAGGTTCTACCGATAAGACCACGGACGAACTGGACCAGGGGACGGGACCAGGGAGATGCAAACCCAAGTGTCCCAGGCCGAGCTCTAAATACCCTGAGGGATGCGAGCCTGGGACACCAGGGCCTGCACCAGGGCCATGGGTGCAGCCTGCAGCCAACAACGTTTCTCTTCAGCGCCTGCCCTGGAAGAGGGTGGGGTCCCTGCTGTGCCCTGACCCCCTTGCTGTAGCGTTGAAACCTCCAGGGGAATCTGGTCTTGAAAATGAATTTGGTCTCCACAGTGTCCTCTCCTGGCCGGGCAACATGAAGGCTCCAGGGAAGTGCTTTACCCTTAGCTGACCCTAGCGAGCGAGCAAGCGCACCCTAGCACACTGGCCGTCATCTGTGCCCACTGTGGGGGCCATGTAGCCAGAAGAGAGGCGCACTGCAGGGTCCTGGGGTCTGGCCTCCACCGCATCAAAGAGTGGCCGTCTGCGTGCAGCTCAGAAGTTTATTAGGGAGCGGGTTTGAGCCAGTTGTTTACATGTTAGATCCCTACAGCCCTGGTGTGCTGGCTGTGGGGGGTGGGGCAGAGGGGACCCACCGCTCTGCTGCTCACTGCTGATGTACTCCCAGGAAGATGGGCGTTCTCCTGGGTCCAAGGTGCCAGGGCTCCGAGCCGATGCCATCAGAGAGACCCAACTTTGGTGGTCAGGGTCTGGGCTGGGGAGATGAGGGTTTTTAAGATCTCGGTGTAATAAGGGGCAAACACTTGCTGATTGTGGTGTGTCAGGCTGACAAACTTCTGGCCCAGTTCAGCCAGCTCCGCTTCAATCAGAGTAAGGCCGCCGGGGAGGTCCAAGAGAGACCGCTGCACCCCCAGAACGAAGCAGCACTTGAGGAACAAGTGGATCCGCTGGGCTGTGGGCAAGCAGGAAGCGACAACGAGGTCAACCTGAGCAGCTGGCTTCCGGCTACTCACCACTGCCCAGGCCACTCACAGGTGGGGGGATCTGAGTTCGGGGGACAGCTGTCTAATTCTCTCAGGTATTACTGGGCTCCCAAGTACTCAAGACTGCTTAGTATGAGGGTACGGCTCACACCTGTAATCCCAGCACCCAAGAGACAGAGGCAGGGGGAAAACCGCAAGGCCAGCCTGAGACACATATGGCGTCCCAGGCTAACGTGGGCTACACCGTTAGATCTAGGATTTGACGTTAGGGGAACACTTCAGCTGATATTCCCAACTGCTTAAAGCTGGTAACAAGTTGGCCAAGTTCCAACATGGGGCTGGGGCCTGTACTACTAGACATGCTCTCGTGAACTAATGGAGCTGGCTTCTTGTTGGTAGGCGGGTGTGGATGTCACAGAGACTCGTCAGAAGTCATGAGTGTGTCATCTAGGTTGGCTGGGCAGGGTTCCCTGTGCAGCCCTCCCACGGGACCAGAGTCCGCCTGTGGCTGGGAAGGGTGTCGCTTCAACTCGGGCCCTCTCCCTCCAGCATCCTCGCCGCCCACGTGTGGTGGGCATGCTCACCAATGACGCTGCGGACGCAGTTTTCCTTTTTGGCAATGTTCTGGAGCTGTCCGACCAGGGACACTGTATTCTCACTGCTCAGAGCGGCCAGGCCCATAGTCTTGAGACTCTGGTGGATTTCCTGGGTCACCTGCTCACTCACAGTCTGCATCACTTCCTCGGGCCTAGACCACAACAGAAGTAATTTGGCACCCAGTAGGACAACAGGAGGTAACCTGCCACCCAGTAGGTGGCCTCTCTCTGGAGAACTGCAAAAACCTCGAAGCCTCAGGCTTGGGGAACATTTCGGTCCCACGCCAGCCACCTTGCTTTGCCCTCCTGTCAGCACCAAAGACAGGCAGACAGACAGACAGACAGACCGGTTCCGCATTTTGATTGATTGATTCCCTCTGAATGTCAGTTATCTCTATAAATGGTGCTCTATACTGAAGCTTAGGAAAAAAAAGCTCTCCGCTCTGAAAGAGAGCCCTGTCTGTGGTCGGTGAGCTCTGTAAAGACAGAGACCCTTCCAAGTCGGTCACCTCCTGACAAGCACACACACACACACACACACACACACACACACATTCATGCTACTTGTTTTCTTTGAAGAGCCAAAGAAACACGCATAGGCGGGTACCATGGGCACTGGAGCCACCGGTTTCCTCAGCAGCTCTCCGCCCTCTTTCTCACTGAACCTGCAACTCTGATGTTGATTGGGCTCGCTGAGCCGCCATTCCTGAAGCCAGCCACCCCCTCCCTGAACGTGCCGGATTCACGCGGGCTCACGGACACGCACCCCCACGCCCGGCTTCTTGGTATTTGGAGGCAGTCTCTACCCAGGTCGAGCTGGCCTCGAACTTACACAGATCTGCACTGAGGGCTGGGACTGAAGGCGCGCAACCGCAGCCAGCTCACGCCTGGCCTTTTCAGGTCCCCGTGGTGTCGCAGCAGAGCACCTCACCTGACCAGTTAAGCCATTTCCCCGCCTCCCGCCTTTGTAAGGAAGAGAGCTCACCTGGAGTTGAAATCCTCCACCAGGGACTTGGTTATTCGTTTCAGCTTATCCACGAACTGCGGTGAGCTAAACAGAACGCTGCCAGAGAAGCTACTGGCCACCAGCAAGACGGAGGCAAGGATGGTGAGCTGGTTCTGCTGCGACTCCAGCTCCTGCAGCCGGGTTCGGTCCGCCACCAGGGTCTGCGGAGCGGGAGGAGCAGCAGCCATCAGCGGGACGCTGGCAAGAGCTCAAAAAAAAAAAAAAAAAAAAAAAAAAAAAGGGAAAGCAAGGAAATGGCCCCCACGCCCCATCCCTACCTCAGGAAACTCTTCGTTCTCAGGGTCCCAGGTGAGAAGGTTCAGGAATCCCTGAGACAGCACCATGGCGGGGCTGAGCGGTTCCGGGACGGCGACATCGCTGGGAGACGGGCCTGCCGAGCTGGAGTCCAGTGTATCGGAGCAACTGGCAGAAGGGGCAATGAGCTGCGTGGCCGCCTGCGTGAGCCACTTCGTGGTGTGGTTGAGGAGGCCTGCAACACGAGGCCAGTGAGTGCCCCGCTCCCGGGCCTCGGACCGCTCGCACGCTCGCCTTAGCGAGCCAGTTCATGAGCTGGGCGGTGCGTGCATGTGCCCAGGGGCCCAGGGGCCGGCACAGCAGCACTGTCTGGGCTCAGCCTGAAAGCGGGTTTCTTTTTGCCAAGGCTAAAGAGCAAGACCTTATCTCAAAACAAACAAAACCCTAAGGTAAACCACTACATCTAAATGTAAAATGTATATGGCTCCTGGTTAATACGTCCATCTCCCCCATCCCTGCCCCCACTGGGCGAAGCAGCAGCATCTCCTCTCTGGAGAGGAGGAGAACAGCCCTCTCTGAAGCCGGGACCAGGCCTCCCCGGGGCTTCCCTCCCTGCGCGCACGGCATACATACTGGGCTCTTTGTTGAGGCGCTCCTGGAACTGAGCCCGCTCAAACTGGATGGAGTGCTCCTGTAGCTGGGGCTGGAGGCTCTGGATGGTGTAGTTCACCATGTCCATTTTCATCTGTCCCAGGACCTGAAAGATCCCCCTGTCGCAGGGAGAGAACAGCCACATGCGGACAACTGAGGCACGGGGCTCCACAGTCTGCCCACAAGGAGCTTAAGGCGGAGCTGTGTCTCCTCCACCACCGCGGGAGGTCTGCGGAGAGCTGGGTATGTTGGGGCACAGCAGGGGGGGTCCCCCAACTGAGAAAGACAAGAGGGGGCAGGCTGTGAGTCCCAGCAAGGGCTACTGGGTGAGATGCTATGGAAGAAACACCAACTGGTGAGCAGAAGGCAGGTAAAAACTTGGTCTTGGTCCAGTGACAAGCAGGTAGAGATCAATGGAATAGAACTGGAGACCCAGAAATGAATCCACACACTTACAGTCACTTTATCTTTGACAAAGGAGCTAAAACCATCCAGTAGAAAAAAAGATAACTTTTCTTTTTGGTTCATTTGAACCAATAAATAAATAGTGCTGGTTCAACGGGTGGCTATGCAGAAGAATGCGAATCGATCTGTTCTTATCTCCTTGTGCTAAGCTCAAGTCCAAGTGGATCAAGGACCTCCACATAAAACCACACACTGAAACTAACAGAAAAGAAAGTGGGGAAGACCCTGGAGCAGATGGGCACAGGGGAATGTTTCCTGAACAGAACACCAATAGCTTATGCTAAGATCAAGAATTGACAAATGGGAGGGCTAGAGAGATGGCTCAGCAGTTAAGAGTACTGACTGCTCTCCCACAGGGTAGCTCACAACCATCTGTAATGGTATCTGACGCCCTCTTCTGGGGTGTCTGAAGACAGCTACAGTGTACTTACATATAACAATAAATAAATCTTTTTTTTTAAAGAATTGATAAATGGGACTTCATAAAATTACATAAAAGTTACAAAACTTCTGTAGGGCAGAGGACACTGTCAATAGGACAAAACGGCAACTGACAAATTGGGAAAAGATCTTTACCAACCCTACATCTGACAGAGGGCTAATATCCAATGTATACAAAGAACTCAAGAAGTTAGACTCCAGAGAGCCAAATAACCCTATTAAAAATGGGGTACAGAGCTAAATAAAGAATTCTCAACTGAGGGATACTGAATAGCTGAGAAGCACCTAACGAAATGTTCAACATTCCCAGTCATCAGGGAAATGCAAATCAAAACAACCCTGAGATTCCACCTCACACCAGGCAGAATGCCTAAGATGAAAAACTCAAGGGACAGCAGATGCTGGAGAGGATGTAGAGAAAGAGGAACACTCCTCCACTGCGGGTGGGATTGCAAGCTGGTACAACCACTCTGGAAATCAGTTTGGTGGTTCCTCAGAAAACTGGACATAGTACTACTGGAGGACCCAGCTATACCACTCCTGGGCATATACCCAGAAGATGCTCCAACATGTAATGAGGACACATGCTCCACTCTGTTCACAACAGCCTTATTTATAATAGCCAGAAGCTGGAAAGAACTCAGATGTCCCTCAACAGAGGAATGGATACAGAAAATGTGTTACATTTATTCAATGTAATACTACTCAGCTATTAAAAACAATGAATTGGGGGGGGTGGCGCACGCCTTTAATCCCAGCACCTGGGAGGCAGAGGCAGGTGGATTTCTGAGTTTGAGGCCAGCCTGGTCTACAGAGTGAGTTCCAGAACAGCCAGGACAACACAGAAACCCTGTCTCAAAAAACCAAAACCAAACAAACAAAAAATAATGAATTCATGAAATTCTTAAGCAAATGATGGAACTAGAAAATATCATCCTGAGTGAGGTTACCTAATCACAAAAGAACACACCTGGTATGCACTCGATAAGTGGATATTAGCCCAGAAACTCAGAATACCCAAGATACAATTCACAGACCAAATGAAGCTCAAAAAGAAGGAAGAACAAAGTATGGATACTGTGGTCCTTCTTAGAAGGGGGATCAAAATACCCACAGGAGGAGATACAGAGACAAAGTGTGGATCGAAGACTGAAGGAAAGGCCATCCAGAGACTGCCCCACCTGGGGATCCTTCCCATATACAGTCACCAAACTCAGCCACTACTGTGGATGCCAACAAACGCTTGCTGACAGGAGCCTGATGTAGCTGTCTCCTGAGAAGCTCCGTCAGTGCCTGACAAATACAGAGGGGGACACTCTCAGCCAGCCAATGAACTGAGCACAGGGTCCCCAATGAAGGAGCTAGAGAGAGGACCCAAAGAGCTGAAGGGGTTTGCAGCCCCATAGGCAAACACAATATGAACCAACCAGCACCCCCAGAGCTCCCAGGGACTAAACCACCAACCAAAGAGTACACATGGAGGGACCCATGGCTTCAGCAGCATATGTAGCAGAGGATGGCCTTGTTGGAAATCAATGAGAGGGGAGGCCCTTGGTCCTGTGAAGGCTCAATGCCCCAGGGTAGCGGATGCCAGGTCAGGGAAGCAGGAGTGGGTGGGTTGGTGAGCTGGGGGAGGGGGATAGGATAGGGGGTTTTCAGAGGGGAAACCAGGAAAGGGTTTGAAACATTTGAAATGTAAATAAAGAAAATATCTGGCCAGGCAGTGGTGGTGCACGCCTGTAATCCCAGCACTCTGGGAGGCAGAGGCAGGCGGATTTCTGAGTTCAAGGCCAGCCTGGTCTACAGAATGAGTTCCAGGACAGCCAGGGCTATACAGAGAAACCCTGTCTCGAAAAAACCAAATTTAAAAAAATCTAATTAAAAGAAAGGAGAAAAGAAAAGGCAGAGTTCTAAGTGATGCTACCCTCATCCATTCAGGCTAGGAGAGGTGTTGTCTTTGAATTTTAATGTGCTGCACTGTGCGCACTTCCCAAACTCCACATGGCCATAAAACAGAAGGAGGTCCCTTCTGTTCCTTACAGTTTATCTGAGCTGAGGCCAGAGTAAAGTTGGGAAAAGAGACGTTTCAGGCCTCAGAACTCTGCCTCCACAGCGTCTTACACTATAAGAAGGGTCCTGTTGAGCTAAGGACGACCCAAAGATCCTTTTTGGAAGAAGTGAGAACCAACAGGCCAGGAGGAGCAAGGAGAAGTCTAGACAATGGCTGCACAGCGGCTGCCAGCCCTTCCCAGCTCGGCCCAGAGCAGGTCAGCAAACTGGAGTTAGTGTCACACCTCAGCAGGCGGACCGGATCGGAAATGCTTTCGAGTCTCTGCACAGCCTCGTCGCGGACCGGCGCGCACAGCAGCACCATCATGTTGAGGATGTACTTGGAGAGGTAGGAGACGTTCAGGTCCCCGCGGTCAGCCTGCTGACGCAGGAAGCTCATGTCCAGCGCTTCCTCGATCTCATTCCTCAGGCGGCTCTGCCGCGGGAGCAGCAGGGACAACAGGATCTGCGGGGCAAGTCACAGAGATGTCCTGCTCCATCCTCTCTGTCCCACAACCGCCCCAGGGCTCAATCCTCTAAACACACCTCAGCCTTGGTCTTCTTAGGTCAGAGTCAGATCAAGAGATCAGTAAAGCCAAGGCCTCCACAGAGCATGTGGGACACAGCAGGAGCACCTTGGGTCAGTTCCCAGCACCCACCGCAGCTCACACCGACCAATAACTCCAGATCCCAGGGGTTGGGGGTGGGGGTGGGGGGTGTCTCTCGCGCCCTCTTCCGGCCTCCCTGGACATTGCATGCGCAATGGTGCCCGAGACAAACATACAGCGGGCAAAACACCACACCCATAAAATAAAAATACTTTTTTTTATATTCGTTGTGATTTTTCAAGACAGGCTTCTTCTGTGTACCTCCGGCTGTCCTCAGAGAACTGCACGCCTCTGCCTCCCAAGAGCTTAGAATAAAAGTAAACCTTAAAAGCATCAAAGCTGGACAGCCGCAATGGACCACGTCTTTGATCCCGCACTCCGGTGGCAGAGGCAGGAGGATCCGCATGAGTTCCAGGCCAGCCTGTTCTACAGAGTTCCAGACTGGGTGGGGGAGGGGAAGCTCTGGAGAGATGGCCCAGCTGTTAAAAGCACTGACTGCTTTTCCACAGGTCCTGAGTTCAAATCCCAGCAACCACATGGTGGTTCAGAACCATCTGTAATGGAATCTGATGCCCTCTTCTGGGGTGTCTGAAGACAGCTGCAGTGTACTCACATATAATAATAACTCTTTGGGCCGGAGTGAGCAGAGGCCCTGAGTTCAATTCCCAGCAACCACATGATGGCTCACAACCATCTGTAGAGCCACAGTGTATGCATATATATAAAATAAATAAATCTTTAAAAAGAAAAACAGGTGGATGGGTGGATGGATATCCCAACCCATAATATACAGTCCTAATATCGGAAAGGTAACATAATCTTTTTAGCTGGGCAGTGGTGGCACATTCCTTTAATGCCACCACTTGGGAGGCAGAGGCAGGCAGATATCTAAATTCGAGGCCAGCCTGGTCTACAGAGTGAGTTCCAGTACAGCCAGGGATACATAGAGAAACCCTGTCTTGAAAAAACCAAAATATATATGTATGTATGTGTGTATGTATGTATGTATGTATGTATGTATATGTACACACACACACACACACATATATATTTAATTATATTTCAGAAGGAACAGGCAGATGAACAGCGGAGGGGCATGGGCTGCTGACCCCCACACGAGCCCCTGGTAACTCACTCTTCTTTACCCTGTGTCTCCACCACACACAACGGAGGGGCTGGAGGGCTGGATCGATGATGACTATTGAACTGAACTGAATACTACATTGCTCTGTGTGGCACAAGGGAAGGCTGCTGCCCTGTGTTACCTGTTTCAGTTGCTAAGCTTTCAAAGTCAAGAGTTTCTTTGTATCAGATTCTGTCCTCTGTGCCTGCCTGGGCTGAACCCTTGAGATGTTGACATGTTGTCTCTGCTGGGGTGGCAGCTCCCTCCCCACACTGCACCCCATCGTCTGCAGAGGGCACTGAGCATATTGCAAGAGGAATGGCCTCCCTCAATGCATTGGGCTCTCTAGAGGAGACAGATCATCCCCTGAGGTTCTCCAGACCTGTGGCGATATCTTCCCTAAGACAAAGCTGGTGGGTTGCCGCGCCTCTGACTGCCCACCACAGGTAAGGACACATTGCTCACTGGTTACATTGGACTTTTGAGGCAGGATGCACCAATTTGAGCTTCACGCCGTAGCTCACTTAGAACTCGTGTGTCTGAGGATCCAGAACTCTTCAGACTGGTCTATACTCTTAGTCATGGCTTCCCCTTTTCTTGCAGGATATTTAATCCCACTGTGAACCCCAAGATTCTGTTAGTTACTAAAAAAACAAACAAATGAAACCTGTTTCTAGTTGTGGTGCGGCTCAGCCCATAGCACACACCTCTCGTCCCTCTGGCTGCTCGTCCCTTAGTGCACACCTTGATCCCAAGCAGTGAAGGCAAAGTGAGTTTGTGGAAGGAAGCAGCCATGTTTGAAAACGATGTCTGAGTAGCAGACAAAGTGACAAATCAGAGAAAGATTTGACAGAACAAGGTATGCCCAACTCAGGAGGAGAGAGGGGAAAGGGAGGCTACTGAAGAGAGGCAGTGCATGGACAGAGAGAGGAGGAGGCAGTTTTACTGGCAGAGTTGTACAGAGACAGGGAACAAGCCAGACACAAGACAGAACAAGCTAGAGAAGGAGGAGGCGGCGGAGGAGTAGAGCTTGCCACAGTTTGAAGCCAAGCACAGCAGAAAGTCAGAGGCCTCGAAAGACGCCAGATGGGATCATCTCAGAGAGGACTTCAAGCTGCGACGGCTGAGTGAAGCCCAGTCAGCTAGAACTGGGAGCTAGAGACCGTGAGCTTACTCGGCAGTAAGTCTCAGGCAGGGGCTGAACACATTCTAGGCCTAGGTTAGACTGCTGGAGAGCTGGGAGCTTCCTGGGCCTAGGTTAGCCGAGACCCTGAGCCTCGGAGACAAGTCACCATTAAGCAAATGCACGCTGTGTTAACACCTTTTCTGATCCCTGCTGTAGTAATTTTACAATTCCATCTTCCCCATCCAGATATTTAGTGACTTCTATCTAGGTCACCTTGACAATAAGGGTTTGAGGCCCCTAGCCACACTGGCCTCGCAGAGGCCTTGGGAACCTTCCGTCTGCGTGGGGGGACCGTGGCCCCACTTACCTCTTTGATCTCCTTCAGAAGCTCAAGAGCACAGCTGAAGTCGGGGGGCACGGCTGACAGCTGCTCCTTCAGATGGTCCCAGAAGTCGCTGGGCATGGAGTCCTTGCCCTTCCCTTCCAGGCTGCAGGAGGGTCAAACGCAGCACAGGTCACCCACAGAGGGCACGGGAAACCAGTCCAGGCCCAGAACCTAAGCCCCCCTCCCCCTAAAGAAAACACCAGGAGTAACGCATGGAGCTCAGCAGGGCTTGCTGAGGGCCAAGTGTGATGTCCAGGTACCCCAGGTTTAGCCTGAGTCTGGCCTACATGTGTGACCTGTGTGTGTGCGCCATACTGCCTGGAGCTGTTATTTTCCTTCACTCAGAAAAATCAGGAAAATATTTTCCTTTATTTATTTATTTATTTATTTATTTATTTATTTATTTATTGGACAACATTTGAATGCAGAAGACGCCTCTAGACCAGTCCGGCTTAAAAAAAAAAAAGGCTCAGCTGAGTGTGGTGGCTTCCCAGCCCCCAGGAGGATCTCTGTGAGTTCGATGCCAACCTGGTCTACACAGGGAGATCAGTGTGAGCTACACACACACACAGACACACACACATAGATACACAAGTATAAAATTGTCTCAAAAAAGTGCTTCCCCCTACCTCTTCCCACACTCCTACTCTGAGAGCATTATCATCTCTCCAGTCTCTCAGAGGTGACATTTTGTTATTGTTATCGTTCTTTGTTAAGACTTAAAAAAATTGTTTCGAAAATAGGGCTGGAAAGATGGCTCAGAGGTTAAGAGCACTGGCTGTGCTGGACAGGGCAGTGGTGGTGCATGCATGCCTGTAATCCCAGCACTTGGGAGGCAGAAGCAGGTGAATCTCTGAGTTCAAGGCCAGCCTGGTCTACAGAGTGAGTTCCAGGACAGCCAGGGCTACAGAGAAACCCTGTCTCAAAAAACCAAAAAAAAAAAAAAAAAAAAAAAAGCACTGACTGCTCTTTCAGAGGTCCTGAGTTCAATTCCCAGCAACCACATGGTGGCTCAGCCATCTGTAATGGGATCCTGACGCCGCCCTCTTCTGGTGTGTCTGAAGAGAGCTACAGGGCGCACACGCTGAGTCCCAGTGCTCAGTGGGCAGAGGCAGGCAGATCTCTGTGAGTTCGAGGGCAGCCTTGTCTGCAGAGTGAGTTCCAGAACAACCAGGGCTACACAGAGAAACTCTGTCTCAAAACAAAACAAAACAAAACCTCAAACAAACAAAAATTAAAATAATCTCCATGCTTGGGGGGCATGGGCAATAGGACCGGCCTAGAGTATGAAAGTCCCTGTCTAAGAAAATAGACAAAAACTGCAGAGCGATTCTACACAGAAAGGAGAATCTTCTCAAGGAGCGCTGCAGGACCCACCAGACAGCCGCATGCAGAGACCTGACTCTAAACAGGAAAATGGCCACAAGGCAACCCATGTTTGGACTGTGGATTTTAAATCATTAGCAGCGAAGGACTAATCATCAAAATAGGAACCGTGGCAATCAACACAGTTCACCAAGGAGACATGCATTTGAGTTGCTTCCTTTGCTTGAGGTGCGGTCTGCCTATGTAGCCCTGACTGGCCTGCAACAGCTCGCCACGCGGACCAGGCAGGTCTCCAGCTCAGAGGTCCGCCCGCCTCTGCCTGCCAGTGCTGGGATCACAGGTGTGCGTGTTCTTAATAACATGTATGTTTGTTGGGGAGGGGCGTGTGAAATTAAACTCAGGTTCTCAGGCTTGGCAACAAGTGTCTGCTCACTCTGTGACCTCCCCAGCCCCCAGAATCCTTCAGAATCCGTTGTCGGTTAGCTGAATCCATCATTCAGCTCAATGACGTCAGAAAGTCAACTACAGAGACTGTAAAGCCAGTACCTGCTCGAAGATAATTTCCTTTCTTCCACGTGGCAGTCGAGCTTCGAAGCATCGTGAACTCTCTCCATCAGACCTGAAATTGGAAGAACTTCTGGTGGACAGCTATCAACCCACGCAAGTCTGAATCTCCTCAGGGTCACTCGTCCATAGCACACCCCGTCCCCGGGTTATCTCAGAGTCCACTCGACCAGTCAGTCACTCATCCTGGGGGGCGGGGGCGTGCTGGAAATGCTCAGAGGGTGCAATGCAGTGAGGGCTAAAGCTAGGTCAGCAAGGCGCAAAATGAAGATAAAGCTGTCGGGCTGGAGGGATGGCTCAGCGGATAAGAGCACTGGCTGCTCCTCCGAAGGTCCTGAGTTCAAATCCCAGCAACCACATGGTGGCTCACAACCATCTGTAACAAGATCTGATGCCCTCTTCTGATAGTGACAGTGTACCCATATACACAATCAAGAAAGTTATTAATATTGCACACCACAGCTCACACGTGGAAGCCAGAGGAAGGTCCCTGCCTTCCACCTTCCCTTGCATGGCTGCCTGGGGTCCAGCTCAGCCATCAGATTGGTAGGTGGAGAGCTTACTTCACAGCTAAGGTGCCTCACAGGCCTGAAAGGGCAGGGACTGGAAAGATGGCTCAGCACTTAGGAGCACTGTCTGCTCTTCTGAAGGTCCTGAGTTCAAATCCCAGCAACAACATTGGTGGCTCACCTGAAGTACAGCTACAGTGTAGTCATATAATAAATAAATATAACAAATAAATATAATAATAGAAATAATTTTAAAAGAACTGTAGAGAAGCCCCCACAGGACAGCGCCCTCTCTCGCAGAAAGGAACATGACAGAAGTACTTAGAGTCATGCCTGTAGCCTTCAGACAACAAGGGGGAAAAACACAGAAAAAGAAAAAACACAGAAAATTAACAATGCAGCAAGTCACTGGATGTTACCTTTCAACAAATCGTAAATATTTCAAGGTGAGAAAGTTGACGGGGGACTTAGAAATCTAGAGTCCTTGCCTGGGTTACAAAAGGTGAACTACAGGCTGGGCAGATGGCCGGGCGGTAAGTCACTAGCTGCCCTTTCCTAAGAACTGGGTTCCATCCCTGGCCCCACATGATCGCCCGACATCTCTTCTGGCCCTGAACACACGGTGCACAGACATACCTGCAGGCAAACACCCACTCACACAAATAAAAATAAACCTTTTTACAGAAACAAAGGTGAGTGGACCCTGCTCTTCCCTGCACGTGTGCAGTCAGCGCCCTCATTATCCCGCAGCACACAATCAAATCCAACAATTTCACCCGAGGTGAAAGGAACCCGCCGAGTACAGCGGTCCCTCAGGAACCCTCCAACTGCACGGAAGCGGCCGGAAGTCCCACCCAGAGCACTCCAGACCGAGTAGGGCTCCAAAGAGCAGAGATAAAGTGTGGCTTAAATTCTTAAAAATCCAGATCGGCCCCCTAAGAAAGAAACTGTAAGACGACAAAGCCAACCTGAGACACACAGTTTGATGATATACTCGGAGTTATTTTAGCTATGGACGCCGACCACCATGGTAAGAACCGGTGTTTCCAAAACAGCAGCAGCAGCAGCACCCTGACCTTCCTGAACCCCACTCCGCCCAGGCACCCCTACCCACCCCACTCCACCCTCACTCCCACCCCACCCCACCCGGAGCACCCGGGTCTTGTCTTAAGTCACTGCATTAAGCAGCAGCGACCCCGTGTGGTCACAGGGGGAAAGACTAACTGTCGAGCGTCGCAGGAAATCCATGGCAACGCTTGCGCGGGAGCATTTGAACCGAGGGAGTCCGGACCTGCAGTGCCCGCACTTGGAGGACCCTGCCTCAAGCAGATACCTAGCCTGTGCGAGCTCGGGGTCACGCCGAAGTGGCCCTTTCCCGGGGATGGCGGAAGCGGTGCCCCACGCGTGACCGGGGGGAGCTTCGCTCGGGCGGAGGGCTGGGGACACCGGGAGGCCAGGCCGGTCCGCAGTCCTCCGTGGCCCACGGGACCTCGTGGCGCCGTCTGTACCCCGCGCCCCTGCGCGGACCCTGGGGTGAGGGCGGCCGTGCTCGGGCGACGGTTGAACCTACGCGATCGGTGCCCCTGCGCGCTGCTCGCGCTCTCCCGGGTGTTCCCCCCGCGGGATTCACGGGAGGCGCTCTCGGCCGCGCCGGGCTCCTTCCGGGCCGCCCTCTCCTTCACGTCTGGCATCCTGGTGGTGGTGGTGGTGGTGTCTGGGTGGTGGCAAATGACGGGGACTCATCGGGCTCAGCCCCGCCGGATGGACGTGCCCCACACCCCGCCTCTACCCCTCTCCATCCCTCACCACTCCGCTTATCTCCCCCTCCACTCCTCTTCCCCTCTCCTCCCTCCCTCCCCTCTCTCCTGCCCTCCCCCCTAGGCACCCGTCTCCCTTCCTCTCTTCCATCCCTTCCTGTCCGAGGCTCACCTCCTCCCTCCCCCTCCACTTTCTCCCTCCCCTTGCCCCTCTCCCCTGCGCTCACTTCCTTCTCTGCCGGCCCGCCCGCTCTGGCTGGCTGGGCGGCACGGGCGCGGGTGGGCAGCGCGGGGCAGGTGGGCAGCGTGGGCTCAACCACCTAGGAGGCCGGGGCGGGGGCGGCGGGGCTGGGCGGAGCCACCGAGCCCCACGCCGATGCTGTCACACACTCCACATGCCCACCCTGCGGCCGGGGCAGGAGTGGGAGCGCCCGGGGTTGCAAAACAAAGCGCCTAGGTGTCCTGGCAACGAGGCAGGTGCGCAGCCCTCCCTGCAGCATCGCCATCGACCACCTGCCGCCACTCAGGGCCAGACAGAGAGTGGGACGGGATGTCACCCTATTGATTGTAGGTGTCAGGAGCTGGGGCTTAGGGGTAGCTTGTAGCGCATGCACAGGGGTGCTGGCCTCGAACTGCTGACCCTCCTGCCTCGGACTGAGTGCTGGGCTCACAGGTGTTCATGTTTTGCTGGCGTTGGAAGAGGCCTCAGATAGGCTGAGCTCCATCTCCAGCCCTCAGAATCTTAAAAAGGATGGACGGTGACCACTCACTGGCTTTCTTCCAGAGGTCCAGGGTTCAATTCCCAGCAGCAGCATGGCAGATCACAGCTACTTGCAACTCCAGTTCCTCGGGATCAAACATCCTCATCATAACCTCCTGGGCATGGCATGCATGTGATGCATTTACATATATGCAGGCAAAATCCCCGTGCATATAAAACTGTCTTGTTTTACATAGAAAATTTCTCTTGCTGTGTCTTTTCCTTTTTTCCTCTCTATATTGCCCCAGCAGTCCGGAAACTCTGTAGACCAGGCTGGCCTCAAACTCGGATCTTCCTGCCTCTGCAGGGGTTAAAGTCTTTTAAATAGAATGTGTACCCAGACCTTGGATTTGGGGAGAGAACATGGGAAGGGTGTTTCTCCCTCACATTCTTTCCCGCCTCTTCATTACTCTGACTTGAAGTCATCAAAATATAAATGTAAATGCATCACATGCATGCAGTACCGCAGGGGGCCAGAAGAGGGCGTGCGATCTCCGGAAAGTGGACTTGGACATGGCTGGAGGGGATGCTGTTGCTTCGTGCTTCCTCGTCTGGACACAGAAACAGTTTGTTTACCAGAACATGACTTTGGAAAGCCTGAAAGTAACGGTGCAAGGCCGGTCACCCTGGCTACTCAGGAGGCTAAGGCAAGAGAACGGACTGGCCAAGGCCTGCTTGGACTACACAGTTCCAGGACAGACGAAGCAACTTAAAGACAAAGCAAGGGCAGATAACGGATGCATTGTAGTAATAAAACGCCGGCCATGTTTGAGGGCCCGGGTTCGGTTCCAATACTGCAAGGTAGGATTTGTCGAAAAGAGTTAAGGCTACAGTTTGGTTGGTAGCCCTGGGTTCGATTCTCGCGGACCACCCAAACTATCTCCAGCACACACTAAGCCTCCTTCCTCCCCATCATGCCCCCTGCCATTTCCCTCCAGGTGGCCAACCGTGAAGTGGACAGAAGTTACACAATGATGTCCCAGTTTCCTGTCACATAAGGAGGTATTTAGACTCTTGCTCTTCTAAAGGGAAAACTCAGGGCCTGGAAAGATGACACCCAAATGGCAGCCTACAAATACCTGATGGCCCTCTCAGGGTCCCTAAGGTTGCCGTGTGTGTGTGTGTGTGTGTGTGTGTGCATATGTATATATGTGTATATATATGTGTGTATATGTGTACATACATACATACATATATATATACACACACACACATACATGCAGGTAAAACACAAAATATTTTCAAGATTTTTCATGACAGGGTTTCTCTGTGTAGCCTCAGCTATCCTGGAACTCACTCTGTAGACCAGGCTGACCTTGAACTCCCAGAGATCTGCCTGCCTCTGCCTCCCCAAGTACTGGGATTAAAAGCATGTGCCACCACTGTGTGGCCTATTTGGGAATTTTAATGTCAAGGAGAAAAAGAGAATTGTGCTTGCTTTTAAATAATAGCCTGCTTTCTTCCCTATAAAATCATCACTGGATAAAGGTCTCCCCGAGGTGTCTGAATTCCCCTGGAAATGTATCTGTATTCAGGAAATAGCTGATCTCGATATTTAAATCCGTGGGTCAGCAAAACTCAGCTTCCAAGCCTGACTACCTGAGGTCAGACCTGAGACTCCCATCATAGACGGGGAAGCTGCCACTGGCCGTCCTGCGGTGGGGGTGGGGTGGGGTGGGGTGGGGCGTGGCAGCTGAGGAAGGCTATAGGAAGCATTTTCCCAGGGGACCAAGGTGGGGCGCCCGGGATCCTTATCATTAATAGTTATCAGAAGCAACCAGGCAAAAATTAGCGTCGGGGGGTGGGGGGGGAAGGCCGAGAGGAGATATGGCCTCCTTCCTGCAGGGGGTCTTAGTTAATCACTGACTGACTGCTTAATGATTTACCGGGCACTTCTACTCTCCAAATGCATATGATCGGCCACCATCCCACCCATGCAGACCGGCAAAAGCGGGCGTCACATCAGACTGTCCCTGAGTGCAAAAGCGGGCGTCACATCAGACTGTCCCTGAGTATGAGGACAGAGGAGAACGAGTTCAAGGGGGGGGGGCAAGATCTTGACTGGATCACAGGCTTCTTGTGAAGTCACACTGAGTGCTTGACTCTGGCTGACACGCTGTCCACGCACAAGGAGATCTAGCACACAGTGTCCTGGTGAGCTCCGCGGGGTAAGGGGCAGGCCGGAGGAAAGGGTGGGGTGCCCCAGGTCAAGTGTCATCTGGGGGAAGGCCCTTTGTCGGCGGCGCTTGCCTCCACCTCCGGCCTTCTTTAAACTCTCGATGGTGACCGGATCCTCCACAGGTCTGCCGTTCAGCCCAGATTGTCCTCCTTGCGAATCTAGCACTAACCCTGTGAGAGTGCGTGAACCTCAGAGACAGGGAAGGCACGCAGGCAAAGTCCTGCTCGTCCTCCCGCTGCCCAGCCCCAAAGCTTGCCTGACTGAGCTCAGGTGGACTCCACGGCACAGTCCCCGCCGGCCTCAGACTTCCTGACTGAACCTCACGTCTCAGCCCAAACTCACTTTTAGCCAGAACACCATCTGACGTTTACCTTCCAGTCTTCATCTCTCTGACTGACTTTGTTTATTCATTGTGACCGGGTCTCACTGCAGCCCCGCTGGCCTCCTGTTCAATATGTGGCCCAGGCTTCCCACTACACAGGACTCTCACATCTCTTCTGACACTTAACCCCTGCTCCCTTTAATTACTCGAGAATCACTGCCCTGGAAGGAAGGGCTACCCGTCCGGGTTATAGACTGCCTCTATCTCCCGAGTCCCCACTACCCAGACTGAGAACCAGGTGTTAGATATTCCCACACAACCCCAGCCTGATGGTTCACACCTGTAATCCCGGCACTTGGGAAGTAGAGGCAGGAGGTCCAAATTTTCAAGGTCATCCTTGGTTACGTAAAGAGTTTGAGGACAGCCTGGGCTACATGAGAACCTGTCAAATAAGAAGAAAGGGCTGGAGAGATGGCTCAGCACGGGTAAGAGCACCGACTGCTATTCCAGAGGTCCTGAGTTCAAATCCCAGCAACCACATGGTAGCTCACAACCATCCGTGATGGGATCTGGCGCCCTCTTCTGGTGGGTCTGAAGACAGATGCAGTGTACTCATAAAATAAATTCTTTAGAAATAAAAAAGAGGAAGAGAGAGGGGGAGAGAGGTGCTGAGGCGGGGGGGGGGGGGAGGGAAAAAGTAATGAAGAAAAGAAACGACAGGCATCTGCAGCCATGATTCCCTGATACCTCGGCATTCCCTGACGTAGGTGAGGCTGAATTGATATTCTCATTGGGTAAATCCAGGTTTGTGTGCCCCTACCCTAGGAAGCAAATTATACTGAAGTCAGTCTAATCCCCAGAGATGTTCTGGGGGAAAAAAGGCATACTGATTCCACGTGGCTCTGAGGGAGCTCAAACTTTAAAAGAAATCCTGGGTGCGGACAGGGAAGGAAAAACCAAGGGGGGGAGGAGGGATCTAATTTTACTAAAGCCGTTCTGAGTTCTGAGCTCGGGATGGTAAAGGACTGGGTCAAGGTCACCGCCAGTTTATGGAAAAAATTTCGAAAATAACCCACAGCTCGGTGTGTTTACCGTGTGATGTATAGAACTTCGGAAGAGTCAATGCCAATACCGTAAATAAATATTTACATCTTCCCAAGGAAAACAACATGAATGATAGACCACAGGACGGAAACAGCAAAGGCTGAAGTTAAATAGAGGCCAAGGCAGCCAGGCCGACTGGAAGATAAACAGCCCACTGTGGTGGCGGTGGGGATGCGGAAAACAGTGCGGGGACATTTAAATGGAACCAGTTGTAATCATGTAAACTGGGACAGACTCCACCGGGGGCCTCCCTCACACACAGAACCGCACGTCAAAACGATTGGTTTTTGTCTCTTGACAAATGCGTTTCTTCCCACCGACCCCCACCCCTACCCCCCAAGGTTATAAGAAAGGCTGAGGTGGCCCTTGAGGGGTCAAAGGGGAGTGTGGTGGGTGTAATCGTGATGGATCCCAATCCGATCCCAATCCCGTAGGGAGGCTCAGAGCCCAGGACAAAAGATTCTGGAAGTTGCAATCACAGAATTGCTTCTGACCAATCTTTTTTCTTTTTCTTTTTGGTTTTTCTGAGACAGGGTTCCTCTATGTAGCCTTGGCTGTCCTGGAACTCACTCTGTAGACCAGGCTAGCCTCGAACTCAGAAATCCTCCTGCCTCTGCCTCCCAAGTGCTGGACTCAAGGCATGCGCCACCGCCACTGCCCGGCTCCCTAACCGATCCTTCAACAAGATTTAAGAGGGCTTTGCTAGTCCAGACCCCGCAGTACACTTTCCCAGATCCCACACTCCATGATTGTCGCTAACGGTCCTCACTTCCTCAGAGCAGCTCCCTGCATCTGCTATTTTTTTTTTAAGACTGTACCTTTTCTCCAGAGCAACCATTAAAACATGTAGTCACCGGTCTGCTCCTATGATTAATCTTTATTAAAATGGGGGTGGGGGCGTGGCTGCGGAACCGGAGGGTTCTGCCGGCCTGCCGGTAGGGGGCAGCAGAGGGCAGCGATAATGTCGACGGAGAACCTGGGATCCCCCCCCACCTCCCTTCCCCCCCCCCTCCGCTCTCCCCAGCGACTCAGCAGCCACAAACACCAACTTGAAAAAGTTCCCTAAGCTATGTCCCCAAAACAATTGCTCCTTGTGCCCGGGACACGGGCGCGAGTTACACACTTAAGCTGTTCCCAAAGAACTATATTCAGTTGGTTTTCAACTCCGGGGAAAACTGGCAGCCTCTTTGTGGGTTTAAAAAAAAATTATTTTTTAAGTTGGAGGGACAATTAAACCTTTATGGGCCCCAGAATGTACCTAATGCAGACATAAATAATGCCCTCGTCTCTGCCCAATATGCTTTCTGGCAACAGAGAGGGTTGGTTTTTTCTCTTCTTTCTCCCATAGCAGGACAGAGCAGAAACCCATTTTGATTAGGGCAGGTGACTGGGGTCAGGAGGAGTCATGACTGTGACCCTAAATATGACACTAGCCCTCTCTCATAAAATGGACATGTCGCAGGCCTCCGGGCCTTACGGGTCTTAAATAAATCACTTACAGAACTCCTAAAGACTTCCCAGACAACTACCAGGATTTCAGGCCAAGAAAATGCGTTTTGTTTTCTTCGTGTGTTTCTTTGGGCCCAAATGGTCCATTTGTCAAGAAGCCTGGCTCCTCTCAACACAATACAATACATTCATATACTTCCAACTTGGTGTCCTTGAATGGTCCACGGGATTTCATTTTAATCCAATAATATCATTAAATGCTCCAGGGCCTCCCTTCTTAAAGGACGATTTGAGCAAACCCTTTGTTGAGTGAGGCGGCCTTTGTAAGGCAAATGACCAGCCACCAATTTTGTTTTCGAAATCTTTGGATTTCACATCACCAATTTCCTCAGACAAGGGTCCCACTGGAGGTGGGGGCCTGCGTTTTATTTTTCCAACTTTGGTAGAGACTGTCTACTGGACTCACAGGGCTGGACAGGGATGAAGGCACTGCGCTGGCTAGAGCAAGAGATGGGTTTCAATCATTCCTGTCTTTTGTAATTAACTGAATTGCACCGACTGCTGAATGTAATGATTTGACAAAGAATGGGAGACAGTGGAGGCCTGGTCTACTTGAAGTTGATCTCAAATGGCCGAGAAGTTAGGGGGCCATTGCTGTAGGGGTTCTTAATTGTGGTAAAATAGTTTAATATTTATCACGTTACCCATCCCTGCATGGACAATTCCGGGACATTAAACAAAGTTACAATGTTGAGTAACATCGTTACTTATCTATACCCAAGCCTTTCCCATCACCCTCAACAAGTGCTCTGTCCTCTCGGGACAAAGGTCTCCCATCCACGGCCCTCCCCCCAGACCACTGCGGTCTCTGTCTGTCTGTCTGTCTCTCTCTCTCATCTCTAATAGCAGAGATGTCTCACCCACAAGTTTTCTGTAGGCCTTTTTCCCTTCCCACCTCAAGAGGATGGGGGAGTTGCAGTGTGAGCTCACTCACACACCACACACACACACACACACACACATACATTCACTCATATACATACACACACATACACACACATGCACACACTCACCCACACATATATACATATACTCACACACACTCACACATATACATATACAAACATACTCATTCACTTACACACACACACACACATTCACTCACAGAGTACACTCACCCCCCAACACACATTCACTCACACATATATACATACACTCACACACACTCATACACTCAAACATATACACACATACACATTCACTCACACATATATGCACACACACACTCATACACATATGCTCACAAACATCAGTAAATATACACACACATATAACACATTCTCTCTCTGTGTCTCTGTGTCTCTGTGTCTCTCTCTCTCACTCATACACTCACACACACACACATACACACTGCTTTTCTCCACTCTTCCTAGCACTGTCTCCACACTCCCCCTCCCAATGGCTGTAGCACAGGCTGCGTGGTGCTGAAGCTGGGAGGTTCAGCCTTGCTGGAGGGGCTGCAGCCCCCCCCCCTGCAGAACAAAAGGAGGTCAGTGGGGCTGAGTGTCTGCTGCTCCCTGAGGAATGGCAAGAATTTTCTGAGCCTGGCAGTCTGAGGAAGTAAGAGCAGGCTAAGCTGCGGCTGATGGGGTGGGTGCCCAAAGTTCCTGCGCAGCCCTCACGTTCCCACAGCCTGTGATGTAGACACCTGTGCTGCAAGAAGAGACAGAGCCCCCCAGGGCGCCCTCAAAGTCCATGCTGTGGAATTTCCCATTGAGTTGCTGACTAAGGCAGAGACAAGAGGATTGCCTCAAATACCAGGCTAGCCCGGGCTGTGCAGTGAGATCTGCTGAACAGCCCAGAGTATACAGCAAGGCTCTGTCTCAACAGCTCCCTCAAAAGAGGTGTGTGTGTGTGTCTGTGTGTGTGTGTGTCTGTGTGTGTGTGTCTGTGTCTGTGTGTGTGTCTGTGTGTGTGTGTGTGTCTGTGTGTGTGTGTCTGTGTGTGTGTGTCTGTGTGTGTGTGTGTCTGTGTCTGTGTGTGTGTCTGTGTGTGTGTGTCTGTGTGTGTGTGTGTCTGTGTGTGTGTGTCTGTGTGTCTGGGTATGTGTCTGGGTGTGTGTGTGTGTCTGTGTGTGTGTGTCGGTGTCTGTGTGTGTGTGTCTGTGTGTGTGTCTGTGTGTGTGTGTGTGTCTGTGTGTGTGTCTGTGTGTCTGGCTTTGTGTCTGTGTGTGTGTCTGTGTGTGTGTGTCTGTGTGTCTGGGTGTGTGTGTAAGTCTGTAGACCCAGTCCCATGGAGTCAGAGACAGGAGGGTCCTTAGAGGTCACTGGCGAAACTGATGGGCTCCAGTTTCAAGACAAACAACCTAAAAAGCTGCTAAAGATCAGCAAGAAATACCTCAAGCCAACAGCTAGCATCCAAACGCGTGCACGCGTGCACACCTCCACACACGTATGAAAACACAAGCGGGCACACACAAGTACAAAGGAGGGCTGAGGAGGCCCCCAGCCCACCCCAGCCCACCTCCCGCAAGGCAAAGGCTGGAAGTACAGCCCAGAGGTGACCCTCAGGACTAGGCCAAGCCACACCCTAGGCTCACTCAGTTCAGTCTCAAGGAAGGAAACACAGCGGAGCCACCTCCGACCCCTGTAGGGTTTCCATCTCTCATACCCACCCGCAGCGACCAACACACCCAAAGGCAGCCGGTTCCGGCTCTCCACAGCTCATATCATTTGGTCTCTTCCCAGCTGCCTCCCACCCCACCCCCACCTTGGTCTATATGGCACAAGCCAACCAACACGTCGCCTCCTGACACCTCTAGGTTAGATTACCCCTGGGCCAGATGCACACACACAAAGACAGACTACTGTGTTGCTTTAGTGTGCGTGGGTCCCACTTAACCCCACTGACAGGGTGACAAGCTAAGCAGGTCTGGCCGCTGTCTTGGAGGCCGATGTCATTGCATTGTGTCCTTGTGAGCCCTGTGCCGGACGCCATGCATCCCTGAAACCGGTTTCAAGAACACCAGTCCCATTGGCCGAGGGTCCCAATCTTTTGGCCCCATCAGAGTACAGTGGCTCCTCACTGGACTGTAAATTTGTATGTCCCCGATGTGTGACAGAAGGCAGGCCCCTTCTTGTATTTGTTTATAATACGGGTTCTCCTTGTGAAGTGAATATTCTATTTACCTTTTAAAAACAACTTTAATTTAGTTGGTTTGCTTGGTTTTCACGCTAAGTCCCCACAAGCCTGGGACTTACTCTGTAAGCCCATACCTGCCTCAGACTCACAGCAATCCTCCTGCCTCAGCCTCCCTAGTGCTGGGATCATAGGCCTGAGCAATTGTACCGGGTTTTACTATTATTTGTTGTTGGTTTTTGTTTGTTTTCTTTGAGATAATTCTCTTAGACTATGGTCCAGCTGTTCTGGGACCCGCTGTATACCAAGTACATACACCAAGTAGCCTTGAACCTGTTTGAGCCCTGGCCTTAACCCCCCAAGTACATCTTACTCTATGTCCCTGGCTGACCCACAACCTCGTAGACCAGGCTATCTTGGACCTCACAGAGGTCTGTCTTCCTCTTCCTTCCCAGTGCTAGGGCTAAGGCGTGGCTACAACACCACACCCACCTTTTGCTGAGTCAGGATCTCACTAAACTGCCCAGACAGGTCTTAAACATGGCATCCTCCTGCCTCTACCTCCTGAGTAGCTGGGATCACAATCCTGGGTTACCAGGGCTGTTTAATGTTTTCAGGTGGAAGCTAAAGTTATTGGTCTGAGGCTGTGATAGTTTTTGTTTTTCTTTTTCTTTTTCATTGTTTTTGGCAGCCTCCTGCTGTGTATGTAGCCCTGACCGTCCTGGAACTCGATGTGTAGACTAGGCTAGCCTCAGACTCACAGAGATCCACCAGCCTGTGGTGCCAGAGTTCCAGGATTAAAATGTATACCACCACATCTTTTCCTGTTTTTTGTTTTTGGAGACAGGGCTCTACGTAGCCCTGGCTAGCCTGGAACTCACTCGGTAGACCAGATCGGCCTTGAACTCAGAGGTCCAACTACCTCTGCCTCCCAGGGGCTGGGGGTCAAAGGTGAGTGCCTGGCTCTAGTTTTCATTTCTACTTGGCCTACAGTCACCAAGGGAAACAATCTCAACCAGCGATTGCTTAGACCAGGCTGGCCTGAGGACGGATCTGTGGAGGACAGCCTTGTTCGATGGAGGAGGACCCAGTCCACTGCGGGTGGGCGCAGTTTCCTGGGCTTGGGATCCTGGACTGCTTAAGAGTAGAGAGAGCGAGTGCTGGGTGCACAGGTGTGCTCCTTTCTCTCTGAGCTACTGGGGCAACAACGTGCCTGGTTCTTAAGTTCCCCTTAAGAACATACAAAACTTAGAACTATGAGCTAAAATCAACCTTTCTCTCCTAAGGTTTTTTTTTTTCTAATTTAATCAGAGTGCTTTTATCTAGCAACGGAAGTGAGACTAAGACAGAACCGCCCCTAACCTTCATTTTGTGGCAGACTTTCAGGGTCAGGGCTCCTAGCCTCCTCAAAATACATCCGAGTCTTTCTTCGTATTCTCCTTTGACCCATGAGTAATTTTGAAGCAAAGTTCCCAAATATTTGGGGATTTTTTCCAAGAATCTTTATTATTAGCTTCTCATTTAATTCCATTGT
Organism: Apodemus sylvaticus; assembly: GCF_947179515.1. NCBI lineage: Eukaryota > Metazoa > Chordata > Mammalia > Rodentia > Muridae > Apodemus > Apodemus sylvaticus. The sequence continues at coordinate 5,185,223 of NC_067490.1, forward strand.
GGTGAGAAAACATTTTATTTTAATATTCCTTGAATCTTTTAAAATTTATCGAGACTTGCCTTATGGAAAGAATATGGCCTATTTTGGTAACTGTTCTCTGGGAGTCTCAAAAGTGTGTGTGTTTCCGCTGCTGCTGGATAAAAGAGTCCATGAGCTGAGGGGGGGAGGGGCTGGCGTCGCTCATGGCTTCCAGAGCCTAACTCATTTTCGATATGAGTAAGGGATATCGGCACAGCCAATTATTATGATTGCTCTATTTATAGTTGCAGTTCTAGCTTCATAGTTTTGTATGTGTGTTTTATATATATATATATATATATATATATATATATATATATATATTATATATATATATACACACACACATATACACATATATACATGTGTATATAATCACATACATATATACATATATGTATGTATGTGTATGTATGTGTGTATATATATATATAAAAGATTTATTTATTTATTGAGTACACTGTAGCTGTCTTCAGACACTTCAGAAGAAGGGGTCAGATCCCATTACAGATGGTTGTGAGCCACCATGTGGTTGCTGGGATTTGAACTCAGGACCTTTGGAAGAGCAGTCAGTGCTCTTAACCGCTGAGCCATCTCACCAGCCCAGCCTCACATATTTTGAAGTTCTGTTATTAAGTGCAATTACTTTTAGGGTTGTGAAGAACTGAGGCTGGGGTGTGGCCCTGTAGGAAAGAGCTCCTGCCTCGAGTGCACAGAGCCAAGGGTTTGAGAGCCAACGCCACACACACAGGACATGATGGTGACCACCTGTGGTCCCAGCGTTTGGGAGGCTAAAAATCGAAGTCTAAGTTACTACCTACATAGTGAGTTTGAAGCCAGCCTGGGCTGTAGGACCCTGTCCCCAAAACAAGCAAATGAGTCACAAAAGAATACCAGCAAACTGACCATCCTTCTTAAAATAATTTTTTGTTTTGTGTTTTTCTAGACAGGGTTTACACTGCATAGCCTTGAACTCACAGAGATCTGCCTACCTCTGTCTCCTGAGCGCCAGGGTTGAAAGTGTACACCAAGATACCCAACTTTTTTTTTTTTTCTGAGACAGGGTTTCTCTGTGTAGCCCTGGCTGTCCTGGAACTCATTCTGTATGTAGACCAGGCTGGCCTCAAACTTAGAAATCCATCTGCCTCTGCCTCCCAAGTGCTGGGATTAAAGACATGCGTCACCACTGCCCAGCCCCCCCTTTTTAAATTAAAGTGTTCGTTTTTTTACTTCTGTCTCTTTGTGTGTGCATCTACGTGTGTACATCTATGTGTACATGAGTGTGAATGCAGGTATTCATGAGGCCACAAGAGGGCGCCAGATCTCCTGGGGGTAGCGGTATAGGCAGCTATAAGCTGCCCAGTTTGGTTTCTGGGAACCAATCTTGGGTCGTTCATAAGAGGAGCAAGCATTCTTTAACACTGTACCATCTCTCCAGACCACGGACGGACGGACGGACGGACAGACAGACAGACAGACAGACCACTGTCCCCGTCCCCATTTTGCTTACAAGAATCTTCCTACAGTATGAATTCTATTCTCCTCCTGAACTTTTGGCTTTTATGTTGTTATACTTTTTACATATACATGCTTCAAACCACACAATACAACAACATTTTTTTGGTTTAAGTAGTCAATTATCTTTGAAAAAGATATAAACTGTTGCTTAAAATTCTGTGGTGGTTTTTTTTTTTTCCTCTTTTTCTTTTTTTAACCCTTGTTTTGTGGGCAGAGCCATAGTTGCATCTGGCAGCGTCTCCCTCTGTCTGGGGGATTTGAACAATTTCCTACAGCACCATTCTGCTGCTGGAAAATTCTTCCGACTTTTTGTATGAAAAGGCCTTTATTATACTTGTACTCTTAAAGCTGTCTTTACGTTTTTATTCTGTGTATGTGTGTGCAGCAAACGTGCATGCTCCCTGGTGTGTGTGTGTGTGTGTGTGTGTCTGTCTGTCTGTCTGTCTGTCTGTGTGAACATCAGAGGATAGTTTTGTAGGAGCCGTCTGTCCCTCTACCACATGGGTCCTGGGCCTTGAACTCAGGTTCTCAAGCTTGGCAGCAAGCTCCCTTCCCCAGTGAGCCATCTCCTAGCCCACGTGAAGATATCTTACTGAATTTAGATTTACAATTCACGGCTGGATACGGTGGCTTTTAGGATACAGGAGATTTCGAGTTCAAAATAGGATGAAACAATTCTAGGGGTGTCTGATCCCCACCCCCACCTTCGGGAAGCTGGTAAATTCTAGAAAACTACTGCTTATCTCTACCTTCCTTCCCCTCCCCCACCATACCCACCTTTCTTTTTGGAAGCGCAATCTTTTGGGGGTTCTGTTTGTCTTTGTTTTGTTGAGACAGGGCTTTTCCCTGGCTATCCTGGAACTCATTCTATAGACCAGGCTGGCCTCAAACTCACAGACAGCCACCTGTCTCTGCCTCCCAAGTGCTGGGATTACAGGTGTGCACCTCCATGCCTGCTTACCATTAGCCTGTTTGTCCATACAAGCACCACTACATGACTGCACTACAACAGAGGCCAGAAGAGGGCGCCAGAATCCCAGGAAACAGAGTTACAGACAGTTGTGAGCGACCGCATGGGTGCAGGAACTGAACCCAGGTCCTCTGGAAGAGCAGCCGGTGCTCTTACCCACTGAGTCATCTCTCCAAACTCCTTGTTCTCTTTCTTTTCCCCTCCGTTCCCTACTTCCCCTCCCCCTCACAAGACAGGCGAGAAAATAGTCACCAATGTTCTTTAGTTGGAAGAAAAAAATGCTTGTATATATATTTTTGTTTGTTTTTGTTTTTCAAGATAGGGTTTCTCTGTGCAGCCCTGGCTGTCCTGGAACTCACTCTGTAGACCAGGCTGGCCTTGAAACTCAGACATCTGCCTGCCTCTGCCTTCCAAGTGCTGGGATTAAGGCGTGTGCCACCACCGCTGGGCTCCCTTTATTTTATAGCTTCCAGGTCACAAGCCATCATCACAGAAGTCTCAGCAGGAGCCCCGAGGCAGGAACAGCAAACATGGAGGACTGTGATTTCCTGGCTTGCCCTACCTCCTTCTTTTACACAGCTTAGGGCAGGTTGGCACTGCCCACAGTGGCTGGGTCCTCGATCGTATGCCAATTAGCAATTAAGGAGGTGCCCACTGGGGACTGGAGAGGTGCTTAGCGGTTGAGTGCCATTACTAATCTTGACGAGGACACAGGTTCAGTTCCTAGTGCCCACTGTGGTAGTTCCCAACCTATAACTCCAGTTCTGGGGACTTGGATATTCTTGTCTGGCCTTTTCGGGTCATGGCACACAGATAAAACACTTGTATGCAAAACTGTTTAAAAAATAATTTGGGGGCTTGAGAGATGGCTCAGTAGTTAAGAGCACTGACTGCTCTTCCAGAGGTCCCGAGTTCAAATCCCACAACCATATGGTGGCTCACAAACATCTGTAATGGGATCTGATGCCCAATGCCCTCGTCTGGAGTGTCTGAAGACAGCAGCAGTGTACTTACATATAATAAATAAATCTTTAGGAAAAAAGTAATTTCAACAAAAGCAAGCAAAGAGCGCACCCCTATAATGGGTGAATCCGAGGGAGCTAAGGCCTCGCTGGGCTGCTTCCTCCTCTTCTTTTTTTTTTTTTTAAAGATTTATTTATTTATTATATGTAAGTACACTGTAGCTGTCTTCAAACACACCAGAAGAGGGTATCAGATCTCATTACAGATGGTTGTGAGCCACCATGTGGTTGCTGGGATTTGAACTCAGGACCTCTGGAAGAGCAGACAGTGCTCTTAACCGCTGAACCATCTCTCCAGCCTGCTGGGCTTCTTCTTACCCCGGGTGTCTTTGGTTTGTGTCAAGTTGATAAAAACGGACCAGCGCGCCTGTTGGCAAGTACTCTTCCTGAGCGTGAGCTACGCCCCCAGACCTTCAACTATTTTCTAACTCACAGAAACTAACAAGCGTAAAGTAAGCGCGCCAAGAAGAAAGCACGCTGTTTGCAGTCACCAGCACTCAGTATTTGGTGGGTATCCAAGAATGGCTCCCATTAGGGGAGATGGTCGGCTCCAGAAAGTCCCTGCTGCGAAGGGAGACCCCAAGTTCAGATCCCCAGCTCCAGGCGTGAGAGACAGGTGTGGTGGGGCGTTCCTGTAAGCCCAGCATTTGGTAGGGCAGGGCAGGAGGGAGGTGGGCGGCCGCTTCCATGCTTGTAGTACTCCAGGTACCTGAGCTCTCGGTCAGAACAGCCTCTTTCTCTCCAAGTAGAGGCCAGCAGTGATTTCTAAACCTAAATGAATGGATTGGCCTTCAGTGTATTGAACAGACTATGTCCAATGGATATTTAATATATTCGACAGAGGCCAGAGAGTCCATGGGCTCTCTCCTCTCGTGGCATCTGGGGGAGGCGGCCTTCCTAAGTTCCCTGACCCTGTATCTTGGCAAATCTTGTGTATCCTTTTTAGGCCTCTGGGAAGACTTGACTCAAGGAGGAAGGGTTGGTTCATTCTGGAAAGGGCCAACAGAAGGGACCTGGGTAAAAGCATCCGGCCGGCCGGGGCAGTTAAACAGGGCAGACAAGGTGGGGGTAGGGGTCGGGGAAGTGTTTCCCCTCTTGTTGAAGTTGGCTGGGGTCGGGGGTAAGTTAAAGAATGCCAGGTAGTGATAAACATCTCTCATGGTCGGCCATTACTCACGGTCAATAGGGCAGAGAGGGAAAAATCTAGAAATTAAGGCGCTTTAGTGCCAGGAACCAAATGACTTTAATTCTGAAGCCTTTGTCACTGTTTAACTAAAATGGAGGCACTTTACAAAATGGTTAACCACCCGCCCGCCAAGCCCGGTCTAAGCTGTCCCTCCTTCAGGAAGAAGCCAGCTCCCCATACAAGAGCCTTTCCTTTCTGTGTCCCTGTCTAAGTGACCACACCGCCTCAGCCTTCCAAGCCAGGCCCAAGGACGCCTGCCTCAGCTGCCATGCGATCAGAACCAGCCAGAACCTGCCACTGCTTCCGGGGTGCCCAGCCCTCTCCTAACTGTGCTGGGGAGACAGAAGGAAGATCTACTCACCCCAGAAAGGGCCTCAGATGCAGACTTTATAAAGGCCCGGTCCTATACAGTTCAGAAGGGTGAGCCTTCACGGTTACTGATGGGGTTGGTCAGTCATCGAGGACGTGGTGAGCATAAACCCAGCCCAGAGTTTGAACCCGGGCACCACATACCCTGGTGGCACATGCCTGTAATCCCAGCGCTGTTAGGAGGAAGACCGGAAGTTCAGTGCCAGCCCAGGCTATAAGAGACCCTGTTCTTTGGTTCCTGGGCCACAGCACTCTGGTACGACCCTCAGTGCTCCTCAGGCTAGCAAGTACCCTGCCACCAGCACCAAGTGTGTTGGCTGAATAAAAACACGGAGAAGGGGGTGGTGGTAGTGGCGGCAGTGGTGGTGGCAGCGGTGGTGGTGGTGGGTGGTGGCTGCGGCAGCGGTGGTGCACGCCTTTAATCCCAGCACTTGGGAGGCAGAAGCAGGCAGATTTCTGAGTTCAAGGCCAGCCTGGTCTACAAAGTGAGTTCCAGGACAGCCAGGACTACACAGAGAAATACTGTCTCGAAAAAACCAAAAACTAAAAACACACAGAGAGAGGTAGCCTAGGAGAAGGCCCCAACAGAGCAGTCCTGTGGTGTCCCATAGTCCAGGAAGAAAACACAGATAGTGGCCTGAGGTGTCCCCTCCCTCCCCCACACCTCACTCCTTTGTAGGGTAAGCAGAGAGAAAGTTGGGGTGATTCTTTTCCTAATCTCCTGTCCTAGAACCAGCCTAGTAGAAGATGTCTGGATTCTAAGCCACACCTCCCAAGGCCCAGTCAACTGGATGTCCCTACCACAATCTGGCCTGATTGCAGAGATAAAACCAATCTGACCCTTAACTCCCCAAATTAATTTTTGGGCTTGCCTCTTGGGTGCAGAAACACGTCTGGCCACCCAAAATCTGGTAATTATTTACATAAACACAGCATCCCACCTCAGTGAATAAGAATTGGTTGGGACCCCACTGGAGAGGCTTGGAAAAGTCCAAGCCTCCAAAATCTTCCTCAGATAGTGTTAGCCAAACCCAAAGGGCTTAGGCTCCCCCTCCGCGGGCCGGGACACAGCCCCAACATCACCAAGATACTTACAAAGTTTCTAAAGGCTAGGAGGGAAAGAACTGTCCCCACCACCCTGGCTGCACCCACAGAGAGGACCTGAGACGGAGCAGGAGGTGTGGAGACCCCCGTGGGACCCACGGTCCATCTGCTAGGAGCAGAGCTTTCCGCCCCGCTGAGAATAAACAGGATTAGGAATTTTATGCTGTTTGGAAAAGAGGAGCAGGCCATGGCTGGCAGGGGGAAGGTTCTTTTTTTTTTTTTTTTTTCCAATTTTCCCCCCCAGGAGGTTGAGCTGTACCACAAGTCAGGAGGATTAGGAGCCAGAAAATAAGCTGATTGAGTCCCCAGAAGGCCCTGGGTGGGTGAATTGGCGCCTTTAAATAACATTAATTTCTGAGAGGTCCAGGTTGTTTCCTAAATCGCTGCCCAGAGCCTCTGGCTTTCATCTGTTTTTATGGTACCTCTCCAGGTTGTAGGCAGAAGCTGCCGCCAGGCAACAGCCAGCACCAGGGACGTTCCTCAGCCGTACAGCCGGGGAGGAATCATTTCCGGTGTGTGGGGGGATTCTAAGAATCAAGGTATTTTTTGAAAAATAAAAAAATCAGTCCGCCACAGAAACAGCCCCCCACCCACACCCTCAGGAGAACCTGACACAAAGCCCTAACACAGCTGGGACCTCATTTCCTAGGTAGCCCGGGGGCAAGACACTTAACCTCAGTTTCCCCATCCGTAAAATGGGGTTAATCATGCTCACCCCCCTCCCGCTTCAGGAGCCCTGGTAGGTTTTAATTGGGTAATGGTTGTGGTGCCCTTTGATGTAGTCAGTTTTATTAACTTGCCAGGGATCCCCTGGGGCCAGAAAAAGCAGTTAAACCAGAGAGGGGGAAAAGACCTTGCAAAGCAAGGCAGGCTCCAGCTCCGATTCCAGGCGCACGGCGTCCTCCCAGCAAGCAGCGTGCCCAGGAGCCACGGGACTCAGGTGTGGGGGTCAGGACCAACCTACGGCCTCACTCCTCAAACCCCCATCCTCCCTCCGCCCCACTGAGGTCCTTTGCTGAGCGCAGGGTCTTTAGGATGGAATTTAGGAAGGTTCCAGCCTCTCCCTCCTCAAAATTAGACAGACGTAGATGGCTGGCACCCAGCCAGGGCTCGCTCGCCAGCCGAGGACTTGGGGAACAGCAGTCTCGCAGGCTGCCAAACTCCGCCTTTTGCCCCAGCGCCATCCTGTGGGCCACCAAGACAAATCTAGAACTTTGTGCCTCAGTTTCCCCTCCCTAAAAGTGGTTCTACCTTTTTTTTTTTCTTTTCCGAGACAGGGTTTCTCTGTGTAGCCCTGGCTGTCCTGGAACTCACTCTGTAGACCAGGCTGGCCTCGAACTCAGAAATCTGCCCGCCTCTGCCTCCCGAGCATAATCCACATGAGGCTCAGCCCTGTTTTGTTTTTGTTTGGTTTTTTTGTTTTATTTATTTATTAATTTTAATTCGCTTTTGATGCTGAAGATGGAACTCAGGACCTTGTATGCTAACCTAGAGCCTTTCTCCCTCCAGTCCCCTGCCACACTGAGGGCCCATTAACTAGTTAAAGGCAGGAGGAGGTGACAGCCACACAGACACAGCCCAGCAGGGTGAATGCCAAGTCCCACTTCACCAAGGACTGTCCCAGGGTGTGTCCGGACCCAGCACCCTCCTAAGCTCAGGCAAACCGGAAGAGTCGTGTTGTCCTTCTGGGTCCTCAGAAGGGCTGGAAAATGCTATTTAAAATTCCTAAATAGTCAGTATCGATCCCCAAAAGCCAGGCAGGTTCATTCTCTCTCATCTGAAAATGGTTTTCTTAGCCCAGGCTATCTTCAAACTCATGACACATTTGAGAATGACCTTCCTCCTGCCTCCACCTCCCGAGAGCTGGGATTTATAGGGGGACGGAGCTCCAGCTGACTCTGCCTTTCTCTGTGACAAGTTCTCTCTCTCTCTCTCTCTCTCTCTCTCTCTCTCTCTCTCTCTCTCTCACACACACACACACACACACACACACACACACACACACACACACACGGCTGGCACACATGGGCCTCCCAGCAGAGCCTGCGATATCGTTCAGAGTCAAGTTTTACACTTTTTAAAAATGTTCTATTTAACACCTACTAGTGTTCTGCCTGCTTGTGTCCTGTGTGTGAGGGCATTGGATCCCCTGGAACTGGAGTTATAAACAGCTGCGAACTGCCGTATGTGTGCTGGGGATTGAACCCGGGTCCTTTGGAGGAACAGCCGGTGCTCTTAGCCACTGAGTCATCTCTCCAGATCCAAGCTTTATGTCTATCAGGCTAAGTTTGATTGTCACATTGGTCACCAAGTCCAAACATTAAGTAATTTAAGGCTGGAGAGATAGCCTGGCAATCGGTAGCATTTGGCACTCTTCCAGAAAACACAAGTTTGGGGGCTGGAGGATGGCTCAGCGGTTAAGAGCACTGACTGCTCTTCCAGAGCTCCTGAGTTCAATTCCCAGTAACCACATGGTAACCCACAGCCATCTGTAATGGGATCTGACGCCCTCTTCTGGCTCCCAAGAGAACTGCACACACATGACATATATATGTATATATATACACTTAGAAACACACACACATAAATTTGAAAAAAAAAATTTTTAAGACCAGCGTAGGGCTGGGGGCATGGCTCAGGAAGAAAGGTGCTTGCCTGACATGTACAGAGAGCCCTGGTTTCGGTCTGGAACACCAAGTTAACACAGGGACCGTGGTGCTCCTTGGCCAGACTGGCACTAGAAAGAAACAGGAGTCTGAATCCATGCTCAGCTGAATAGGGAGTGTGAGGCCAGCCTGGGCTACATAAGACCCTGCCGCACAACCCTGCGGAAGCAGGATCACTAGCTTTCCATAATCACTAAGCTGTAGTATTCCGCATTTTCTGTCCCCGTACTTTATTTACTTTGGTTTTTGGCGATAGGATCTCTGCCTAACCCCAGCTGTCCTGAAACTGGGGTATGCAGAGCGGGCTGGCCTCAAACTCACAGATCCACTCTCACCTGCCGGACCGAAGGCTTGTGCCACCCCGTTAGCTCCATCTCAGTGCTCTCCGGATTCCCAGCAGAGTCACCGAGGGCGGACGCTTAGTTGATCATCGTCATGGAGACTGGCGTGCGCTTGTGGGGACCACTTTTAGGGGCTGACAGCTCTCAGAGCACCCTTGACAGACTCTCGGGTAATGAGGGTAATCTTCCGGGGACAGATCTAAACCTGACTTTTATAGCATGGGGGGGAAAGGCAGTTTACATCAGGAGAAATGAGAAACAATGATTAAATCAAGGCCGCCCTGGGCAGCCTCTCCCCTCTCAGCTCATCTGAGAACGGCCCCGCTTCAGTTCCATCCGCCCAAACTCTGCTGCGTGGCCAGCGGGCCAGAGCCCACACTCTATAAATCCTCTCTCCCTTGCTCTGGAGTTGCTGACTATAGGCATTTTGGGTCCCTGCATTCAGTCCCCCGTTCTTGGCTGGTGACACGAAGATTTGTAACTGATAAAATATATTTTTAATGTGTTTCCTTCGGGTTACTATTAAATACACGCAGTTTATCTGACCTTGTGAGAGGTTCTGATTCCATTTAGAGAGGGAGAAGGGAGGGGAGACGGGAGGGGGGGAAGGAAGGAGTGTGTTACTGAAACAACTTCCCAGCATCCAATGGGGGGGAGCTGAGCAGTCCAGGGTCAGTCTTCCACCTCCCACCCCGTCTGGTTCCCCCCCCCCCAGCTTTCCTGGGTATGAAGTGAGGATAAATATTTGTCTACGAGATGAGGCAGTTGTAAGGATTAATTGGTCGGTGCTCCCGAGAAGCCTTTGAAGATGAAAGACACTCCTTGCGGATGCTAAGTAAACTCAGCAAGTGTCTGGCTTTAATGAGCCAGGTGAAGCCAGCGAGGAAGGCTGGAGATTAACCGTGCCTTGGCCAGCGCCAGTGCCTGCCTGCGTGGGCCGGACTGGTGTCTCTCTCTCTCTCTCTCTCTCTCTCTCTCTCTCTCTCTCTCTCTCTCTCTCGGCTCCATCCGCCCTGGCCCGGGGCTCCGGTGCACTGGTCTGCTCTGATAGCACTCTGCAAGCCCAGGGGACCCGAGTGGAACTGAACCCAGACTTCAAGGTCGAGAGAACCCAGACCTCAGGGTACAAGTCTAGCATGAGTGCCAGTTCCCTGTTTGCTTGTGTGTGTGTGTGTGTGTGTGTGTGTCCTAGTCACCCAGGGTCAGGCTGGGTTGTGCTGAGTCTACATCATAAATACAGCTAACAATGACTGAGCCCTTGCCAAATCCTAGGTGTGTGCTCCGTTTTTCAGCATGCATGAATATGGCTTTGTGTGTGAGCCTGTCAGAAGCTGATGTAGGCCCCGATCTCACCACCTTTAAAAAAAAAACAGTTACGTTGGGCAGTGGTGGTGCATGCCTTTGATCCCAGCACTCAGGGAGGCAGAGGCAGGTGGATCTCTGTGAGTTGGAGGCCAGCCTGGTCTACAGAGTGAGTTTTAGGACTATACTGAGAACCCCTGACTCAAAAACACAAAAACAACACCAAAACCAACTGACTAAATATTTTAATTTTTAATTTTATGTACATAAATATATGTTTGCCTGTGAATATGTATATCACCTGCATACCTGATGCCAGCAGAGGCCAGAAGAGGGCATCAGATCCTCTGGGACTAGACTCACAGACAGTTGTGACTCTCTGTATGTCTGTCTCTGTCTCTGTCTTGCTCTGTCTGCCTGTCTGTCTCTGCCTGTCTAACTCTGTTCTTCCATCTGTCTCTGTTCTTCTGTCTGCCTGTCTCTGCCTCTGTCCATCTCTGTCATCTGTCTCTGACTCTCTATCTCTGTCTATCTCTGTCTGTCGTCTATCTCTGTCTGTCTCTGCCTGTCTGTCTATCTCCGTCTATCTCTCTCTGTCATCTATCTCTGTCTGTCTCTGTCTGCCGTCTGTCTCTGAACCTGAGTCCTTTGAGACTGTAGCTTTTGAGACAGTTTCTCACTGAACTCGGAATTCACATACACAGCGAGATGAACTATAGACACCTGAAGTCCCCAAAGACCCAGTCCTCACTTCCCTCGGCTACAATCACAGGCACCTGCCACCGCGCTCAGCTTCTGCCATGTTTGCCGGAGTTCAGATCCCCATGCTTGCCTGGCAAACACGTTGCGAGGTCACGCAGGTAAGGCAGCCCCTGCAGGCACCTCGGCCAAAGGCTCCTCCGGTGAGTGAGGTGCACACGGGAGGCCCTGCCTTTCCTCCACTGCCCTTCAGCGTGGAAAACAACTGCTGGAGGAGACATTAACCATCCAGCCGCGGAGATGGGGCACAGCACAGCTCAATCCAGAAGGCAGACAGGGCTTGGGGCTGTGGAAGGGAGCCAGGTCTGCGTGGGCCACGCCACACCACGCAGTGACAGGCTGTAAGGCGTGAGTCTGGGCCTGCTCGAGACAACCACATCTGGGATACATGATACTTTGTGAGAAGTGTCTCCTGCCAAATCCTGGGATCGTAAAGACAGCCTGAGCCGAGCCGAGAGGCTGTAACTCAGGGACCTGGTGTGGTGCCATGGCTGTGGAGGGGGAGGAGGGGGAGGAGGAGGAGGAGGAGGAGGGGAGGGGGAGGGTTCCTCTTGGAGGCTGTGGCCTGCACTGCTGGAGTCTCAGGAAGTCAGCCTACCAGAGACTCAAAATGAATGAAATACATCAGGACTCTTGCTCCAGCAGCTTCAGCTCTTCTGAGGTGCCGGAGGGGAAGCTAAGGCTCATGGGTGAGCGATTTCCGGCAGGCAAGATGGCAGATGCCTGTGATCTCAGCACTTGAGTCTGAGGCAGGAGAATAGGAGTTCAAATCTATCCCGTAGGAGGTTTGAGGACTGACTGAACTGCCTAAGACCCTGTTCGCAACAAATAGGAAAGGAAAGGAAAGGAAAGGAAAGGAAAGGAAAGGAAAGGAAAGGAAAGGAAAGGAAAGGAAAGGAAAGGAAAGGAGAGGAGAGGAAAAAGGAAAGGAAAAAGGAAAAAGGAAAGGAAAAAGGAAAAAGGAAAGGAAAAGAAAAGAAAAGAAAAGAAAAGAAAGCCGGGTATGGTGGCACACGCCTGTAATCCCAGCCCTTGGGAGGCAGAGGCAGGCGGATTTCTGAGTTTGAGGCCAGCCTGATCTACAGAGTGAGTTCCAGGACAGGGCTACACAGAGAAACCCTGTCTCGAAAAAGCAAAACAAAATAAAACAAAAACAACAGAAAGAAAGAAAGAGAGAGAGAGAGAGAGAGAGAGAGAGAGAGAGAGAAAGAAAGAAAGAAAGAAAGAAAGAAAGAAAGAAAGAAAGAAAGAAAGAAAGAAAGAAAGAAAGAAAGAAAAGGGAAAAAGAGTTGAAGAGATGGCTCAGTGGTTAAGAGCACTGACTGCTCTTCCAGAGGTCCTGAGTTCAAATCCCAACAACCACATGGTGGCTCACAACCATCTGTAATGAGATCTGACGCCCTCTTCTGGTGTCTGAAGACAGCTACAGTGCACTCATATACATAAAATAAATACATCTTTTTTTTAAAGGGAAAAAGAGAGAGAGAAAGAAAAACAAGCTCACCAAATGTGGCTGTCCTCCCTCCCCTGAGTGCCGTGACATCATGCCAGCTGAATGTGGGCCGGGGAAGCCCCTGGTCAGGACAGAAATATCTTTAGCCACGGCTGTCCACGATGGGAAAGGAAATGGAATTTTGTTTGAATACCATGTTGTTTTGAGAAGTCTGACTAACGTGAAAGTCCCTATTTAGAAACAGTTGACTCTGCCTTGAAATTGGTAGGAGCTTCCACACCCACGTGTTGACTAAGGCCTTGAAACACAAACTTCCTGGTTAGCTACCAACTTGATCACCTGGGACTGAGACCTCCGCTGTACAATCCCCGAGCTGTGCTTCCAGGGCCTCAGCCAAGAAAAACCCCGGACTGCAGTTTATCAAAGGACAAAGAGACCCGAGCGGGGGTAGGCGCTCCGTCTCAGGCAGCCGAGCCCTCCAGAGAGGAACCTGGGATTCAGAAAGCATCTTGGGCAGTTTTACCAGGCCCTTCTTAGAAACAGGAAAAGTGGGGGGACGGGTCAGGCTACACGGAGCCTGTTCGCACTCAGCACCCCCTAAATGTCACTCACCGAAAGTCAGCTCGGCCAGGAGAAGTGCGGTCTATGTTCCCTCCTCCCAGCTGCCTCTGGTTTGGGCTTATACTGTTGTTGCCCTGGAGTGAGGAAATACATTTCAGGGATGGGGAGATGGTCCAGTGGGCAAAGACCTTCTTCCTAAGCGTGAGGGCTTCATTTGGATCCCGAGTACCCATGGGGGAAAGCAGCTTGGTATAGTGTACTCGCAGCTGCAGGACCTAGGGGCCCCTCGGCCAGGCAGTCCATCTAGCCAATCATCGAGCGCCAGGTTCGCTTAGAAACCCTGCCTCAAAAGTTAAGGTGAGGAATGACTGTTGCATAAATCCTCCGCCCTCCCACGAGGGAGACACACAACACCCATCTCCCAGGTTTCCAGTGGAATCCAAGTGCCAGCCCACCCTGGGAAGCAATGGTTACTTACCGAGCCTGGGTGACCGTAAAGTAGCTCCCATGGAAGGCCGTCACCAGCGTGGAAGACAACGATTCCCGGCCATGGCTGTGTAGACGCGGCCGCCTTCTCTAGGTCTTCCTCACCTCTGGCCCCCAACCCCTCCCAGAGCCCCGGGAGACCCTGTGCCATTAGAGCACAGCTTACAGCTGCCTGGATGCGCAGCAGCTGACTCCACGACCCTCCCGGCCCCCTCCTCCCAAGAAGGAACAGAAAGAGTCTAGAAGGCCGGCTGGGATGATCTCCGCCCAGACAGATCCCGAAGGCGTGGGCAGTGTGGCGCAGAGGCTAGAACACAACACGGAACCTGGAAGCAAGCCAGTGCAAAGCGCTGGCCTACACACGCACCCCCTGCCCCAAGATGGCTTCCCCACCGTCCTCCACAGTTCAGCCACCACGTGAAGAATCTGTTCTGTGAATATTCAAGGGGAAGTCAACTCCTAGGAAGCGGCAGAGTCGATATTCAAGCTCAGGTTTTGTTCTTTCGCGCCCTGTGAACGGATCCCCTTGCGTCAAGCGCGGGTGGCGCCGAGACACCGAGGCACCGAGGCACCGAGGCACCGAGGCACGGAGACACCGAGGCGCCGCACTTGTCTGGCATGCACGAGGTCCTGGGTTTGATCCTTAACGCCACCAAAGCAGGACAAACTGACCTGGGCTGGTGGGACTTGCCGCAGTAACAAAGACTGTAAGGAGAGCAAGTAATGGTGGCCAGAGGATCACAAGTTCTAGGCTAGCCTGGGCTACAAAGTGAGACACTCCACCCCACCCCACCCCACCTTACCCCCACCCCTGTCTGGAAACAAAACAGGCTAACCAAAGAAGCAAAGGAACTTAAGGGACACAAACTGTAAAGCCCTTCACTCTTTGGGAGCGAAGGTCTGCCCCCCTCCTCGCCCTCACCTTCGCCCCTCCTTACTTGCCCCCCTCCTCCGCACCCGCCTCCTCACTCTTGGGCCTCGGGAGTCCGTCTACTTGTCCTCTGCGGAAAGGAGGCCACAGCAGTCAGTGAACACACAGCACACATGTTCCCACAGCCCTCTGGGATATTCACCTTGATAGACACTCCTAGGAGGGCTTCCCGTCCTGCTGTGAGGACCCCCTTTCCTTAGGAAGGCCGCCGGGTCCTCGATGGGTCCTCCATGCGCCTGCCATTCTACCAGCTTTTCCTCTAAGAAACAGGGAGGCCTTAATTCCTGTCTCAAGGTCACGTCCAATCATCTAAGACCACAGAACCAACCTGAGCCAAATGCATCTTCACAGCCGAAGGAAACGGTTAGCGGAGAGCAAATGACTTGCCAACAGCCCAAAGCGGAAGGCTAAATAAAGGCAAGCCCAGAGTGCCCGACCCTGAGAGCAGGATACCCCATCCGAGGCCAGGCACTTCCCACCTTGTGAAACCCCAACTAGCCTGAGGCTCCTGGGAGGGGACTGCGTCCAGCATTCCCGGGAGAGGTCAGTCAGCCACTCCCTGGAGTCACCCGCCCCTCAGCTCCCTGCTAGGGTCTGGGGGTGAGCATCAGGGCCCTGCACATGTTGTGTGCAGATACCCCGAAGGGCAAAAGCGTGAGGTTCCTCAGTGCTCGCTGTCACCAGACAATTGACTACCACAGAGTTCCTCTTACTGAGTAGAAATTTCACTTTGCCTTCTAGTCTTGGCGCTGGCTGCTCTCCCAGAGAACCCGAGTTCAATTCCCAGCTCACAACCATCTGTAATTCTAGTTCCAGAAGATCTGACACCCTCAAACAGACATACGTGCAGACAAACACCAATTCACATGAAATAAAAACATTTTTAAAAATTGTTTTAATTTATTTTTACCATTTCTATTTTCATTTTCTTCTCTTTCTCCCTTCTTTTTACACTTGTCGATGGATTGTGTTGGTGTGAGGCCACAGCACAGGTGTCAGGAACACAAGACATCTGTCTGGAGTAGATTCCTCCTCCATGTGGGTCCTGGGGATGGACTCAAGCCCTGGCCTTGGCAGCCAGTGTCTCCACCACTCAGCCAGCTTTGTCCGTTTCTTCCATCCTCGCATCTTTCCTTATTTTTGAAAGATTACATTTTTAATTACACATGTCCGTGTGTGGGGCTGTGCATGTGTGTGCAATGCCCAGGACAGCCAGAAGGGGGCGTCAGATCCTGTGATCCTGGAGCCAAACTGCTTGTCTGCTGGAGTGCTCAGTGTGCGAGCTTCACTGCTGAGCCTCTATTTCTTTTTCTTTTTTATCTTTCTCTCTGTCTCTCTCTCTTGGTTTTTTGAGACAGGGTTTCTCTGTATAGCCCCGCTGTCCTGGAACTCACTCTGTAGACCAGGCTGTCCTGGAACTCAGAAATCCGCCTGCCTCTGCCTCCCAAGTGCTGGGATTACAGGCGTGTGCCACCACTGCCCGGCTATATTTCTTTTTCTATCCTCTCTCTTCCTTTCCTTTCTTCCTGTTTTAAAATATTTATGTATATGAGTACATTGTAGCTGTACAGATGTTTGTGAACTACCATGTGGTTGCTAGGAATTGAACTCAGGGCCGGATGCTTGCTAAGGCCCAAAGATTTATTATATGTAAGTACACTGTCTCTGTCTCCAGACACACCAGAAGAGGGCATCAGCTCTCATTACAGATGGTTGTGAGCCACCATGTGGTTGCTGGGATTTGAACTCAGGACCTCTGGAAGAGCAGTCAGTGCTCTTAACCACCGAGCCAGGTGTCCTGTATAGCTGGGACTGAGATGGAAGTCATACCCCACTGCCCACGCGGGGATAAAGGTTGCGTGTTACCATGGCCCACCCCTGCCTTTTATGTGCAGTGTAGCCTTGGCCAGGCCAATGAACCTCTCTGAACTTCAGCTTGCACACCGGGAACATGATTGGCACTCCCTGGCCAGGGGCGGGTGAAGTCATCCATTCATCTGCCTAGACCCAGAGTGTGGCACTGTAAGTCCTTACGAGGGGCAGGATTAATATCCTTGCTTTTCTTCTTGCTCTTAGGGACATTGCCATAATGGTGGTGTTTGCGGTGGCATCTGTGTCACTCTGCAATCTTGTCGCCTGCTGGATGGACCAGGTTCCTTTTTCCTACATGTAGTTGCACGCTCTCTCTCTCTCTCTCTGTCTCTCTGTCTCTTTCCCATCCGTCCCCCTTTAAAAACTTCCCTTATCTCTCCTCCCCCTCGGCTGGGGGTGGGGGGAGCCACCTCTCTCCTGCACAGTGGGGACAGCAGTTGGCAGTCTGAGATGGAGGGACCAGGAAGGTGACAGCCACACGAGGCCTCAGCCTGCCTTGTTCCCATCCCCCACGTCGGGTCCATAAAAGGCTGCCCACTGCCCAAAGCGGTGACCCCGTGGGGCCGCGGGGCCGGGCGTGTTCCCCAGCAATTGTCTGTGGAGCAGCCCTCTCATCCCTTTTGAAGTTCAGCGGAGTGGAGTGTGATGCCTCAGCAGGGTCCCACAAAGCAGCCAGCAAGGCCTGTGGCCTCCGCTCAGCAGAGCCACAGAAGCAGCAAGCAGCACAGGGAAGAGCTCTTCTGGGTCCCCCCCTCCCCAGGCCTGCCTGCCGCTGGCCTGGTGACCAGGGGCATTAGGTGACAGGGAGAGAGGGGGAGCTCAGCCTAACCCTCTTGTTTTGTAGATGAAGAAACAGGCCCAGAGAGGGACAAGAGTTGGCCTTGAGTCACACAATTGGTGTATGCTGGTGCAGGGCTCCTTCTCTGGGTGTCTTGAGCAGGGCCTTGCAAACCCCGTGGCTGCATTACCTAGACAGGTCGCACTCCCCCTCTCTGAGCCTTAGCATCTCCTTCTGGAATCATAGGGGGAATGCTCTCCAGTTACTCAGAGAATTTATGAAAGGCCCTAACACAGAGGCTCAAACTCAGCAGAAGCCCCGTGGAGACAAGTGCATGTGTGTGTGAAAGTGAGGGTGTGAGTGTATATATGTGTAAATGTGTGGTGTGTGCGCACTGTGTACACTGTGTGTTCATTGTGTGTACATGTGTGCATGTGTATACATTGTGTATGCATGTGTTTTGAGAATGTGTTGAGTGTGTTTGTGTGAATGTGTGCATGTATATGTGTTGAGTGTGTGTACATGTGTGTAAGTTAATGTGTGTGGTGAGTTTGTGTGAGTGTGAGCATGTGTTTTTGAGCATATGTATATAAGCATGTGTGTATGAATGATTGTGTCTGTGTATGTGTGTGCTTGGAGTGTATGTGCATGTGTTGAGTGTGTGTGTGTGTGTGCATGTTTGTGTATGTAACCATGTGTATGACTGTGTGTTTTGAGTGTAAGTATATATGTGTGTGTTTGTGTGTATGTACGTATATGTCTATGTGTGTGTGCATGTGTAAATGTATGTGTGTTTTGAGTATGAGTGTATGTAAGTGTGTTTGCATGTGCACACATGAAGACCAGAGGTTGTTATAGGCTCCTCATTGACTCAGCCAGGCTGGTGGGATTGAGTTCCAGGGACTCTCCTGTCTTCGTCTCTCCAGCTGCACCCCCCACCCCAGCTTGTCCATGACTGCAGGGCTTCAAACTCACACCCTTGCCTTAGTGCGGCAACCGACTGACCACGGAAGCATCTCTCTAGCCCCAGAGGCAGCTTCAGTCTTGTGACCCTCATTCACAAGGACACCGCTTGGCTGGGATGGCAGAGAAGGTCATTCCTCTCACAAGGTGCCATTTAAGCTTAAATGATGAAGACAAATGGCAGCCCCACCACCTGACACACAGCTCCCACCTCACCCCGAGAGGCTGCCGCAGCCAGTGGGCAGGTCAGTCCGGAAGCAGAAGGCCCTCTCTTCCCTTTAAAGACATGATCTGGCATCTGCCCATGTCTGTGTTCCAGGTCATGTACTGCTTGGCAGCACATGATCATGTAGTCACAGGTAGCTGCAAGGGAGGTTGGGAAATAGTCTCTCACAGGTAGCTGCAAGGGAGGCTGGCAAATAGTCTCTCACAGGTAGCTGCAAGGGAGGCTGGCAAATAGTCTCTCTCTCTCTCTCTCTCTCTCTCTCTCTCTCTCTCTCATTAACTCAAACCATCCCACACTGGGGGGGGGCATTTGGCAATGTCAGAAGGACAGGTAAGAGACGGGGGTGGGGGGTACCACTTAAGGCTCTACAGGGAAAGGCATGCTTGAGGCCAAACCCAAGGTCCTCAGCTCAATCCCCAGGCCCTGCAGGGTAAAGACCTGACTGTCATAACTTGCCTTCTGACCTTTAAGATGTATTTTATGTGTGTTGTCTTACATGTACCTATGTGTTCCACCTACGTACGTACCTGGTGCCCAAGGAGGCCAGAATGTCGGCTCCTCTGGAATTGGAGTTACCGGACAGTTGTGAGCCACACAACTGTGGGTACAGGGAAATGGACCTGTGTCCTGAGCCTTCTCTCCAGTCCCCCCAGTTTTTAGAAAATAATAATCCAACCACAAATATTGGTACTGACCTAGGCAGGGTACCCTGATGTGATGGAGACAGTAAGAACAGGAACTCCAGACTGGAGAGATGGCTCAGTTTTTAAAATGCTTGTTCTAGGGCTGGAGAGATGGCTCAGCAGTTAGAAGCACTGAATGCTCTTCTGAAGGTCTTGAGTTGGAAGTCCCAGCAACCACAGGGTGGCTCACAACCCTGTAATGAGATCTGATTCCCTCTTCTGGGGTGTCTGAAGACAGCTATAGTGTACCTACATATAATAAATAAATCTTTTTTTTTAAAAAAAAAGCTTGTTCTATAGGTGTGAGGACCTATGTCTAATACCCACAGCCCACATAAAAAAGCAGAGTGCAGAGACAGGAAGAAGGGGCTGCTCCTTGCATCCTACTTAAGAGCCTCAGGCCAGTGGGAGGCCTTGTTCCGAAAAACCGGTGGATGGCCCCTGAGAAGCGACACCCAAGACCAGCCATGTGCACACGTGTACGCACAAAGGAACCCGCAGACTGTGACAAGGAGGAGGAGAGAGGCGGGCACCTGGGACGCAGCATCACCCAGCCTGTGGCTGCAAGGGGATTAAAGCACACCTTTCCCCAAGGTCTGTCTGTCTCTGTCTCTCTCTCTCTCTCTCTCTCTCTCTCCAACAGGGATCAAGGTTTTGAATCAACAGACCTCCAAGGAACTCTCTAGAATTAGTTCTCAAGGCTGGGAGGATTGTAGCCAGGCAGTCTGAAATCCCACCCTCCGGGTGGCCTGCCGGGGCCACCAAGGACGCCAGAACCCCTATGCCTCCCAGGGTGGTGGACCCACAGGTAAGGTGGGCCTCTTCACTCTCTTCGTTTATATCTTGAGATAGCTTGAGCTCTTCAGAAATCCACTTCTAATTCCGTTGTCTGGGGTCTTGAAAGGAGGGCTTGGCACAAGGAGAACGAGAGAAGAGGTTTGTCAGCTTCTGGGGGTGAATAGCCCAGGACGACTTCCTGCTACCCATTCAGCAACGCTAACCTGCCTGAGCCCCTGGCCCTCGGAGTTAGGATGAGGGCTGGTCCTATTTGGCGGAGGGAGCCTTCTCCCATCTAAGGACCAGGCAGGTCGGGACCTGTTCAGCTTCTGAGGCCAGCTGAACTGGAGAATTCAGAGTGGCTCAACATCTGTATCCCCAACATCTGGGTTCCCAGCACCTGTATCCCCAACATCTGTATTCCCAACACCTGTGTTCCCAACACCTGTATCCCCAACATCTGCTGTTTCCTGGGCACCTATAACATCCTATAAGCTGTCTCTACTGAGAAGATTTACTCTTTATCAACCCACGAAAAAGCTACCATTATGTTATAGCCTTATATAAAGGGTCAGAGAGGGGCTGGGGATGTGGCTCAGCCAGCAGAGTACTTGCCTGGCATGCCTGAAACCCGGGGTTCAAATCCTCAGCACTGAATAAACCCGTTGCTAGAGCTCACTGCTGTAATCCTGGCGCCCAGAAGGTGGAGGCGGGGCAATTGGGAATTCGGGATTAAGTCCGTTGCCTAGGGCCTCACGGCTCACAGAGGGATGTCCAGCCCTGATCACACTTTTCCAGAGCTGTGTGTCTGGGCTGAAGGGCACCTAAATCATTAGTGCAGGCCTAGGCTTCCAGGGAACGCAGCCAGTCCCCTGACTGGCTCTCACCTCACTCCAGATCAATATTCAAAGGACACCACCCTTCCCTCTGTGTCCAGCTGAGGAAACTTGAGGCTGGGTTGTACCAGGGGCTTCTTCAAAGCCATACAGAATCAGAGATGAAAGATAATGTCCCAGGGGCTGGTGAGATGGCTCAGCGGTTAAGAGCACTGACTGCTCTTCCGAAGGTCCTGAGTTCAAATCCCAGCAAGCACATGATGGCTCACAACCATCTGTAACAAGATCTGACACCCTCTTCTGGAGTGTCTGAAGAAAGCTACAGTGTACTTACATATAAAAATAAATCTTAGAAAAAGAGAGAGAGAAAGAAAAATAATGTTCCCAGACTACCGCTGAGCTGGGATCCCAGGGTCTGCTCAGCCCGTATGACGCCTCAGGGCTGCACAGAGGGAACCAGACTGAGAAGAAAGGTTGTTTTTGCTTGGAAGGAGTCAGACACGACAAACACAAAAAGTGTCCTGGAGGCTTTGAGCCACTTTTAGAGAGATGCTCTTTTAAGCTGTCCCTAGACCCAAGGCCACAAGCTGTCTGTCAACAGGAGGCCCCTCCCCATGATGCATCTTTTCCCCTCAGTGGGAACCAGAGACAAGGGGCCGGGCCATCTGAATGGCGTCACCAAGTCCAGGGATGACCTGGCTTTTAAGGCAGGCAGTGGTGTCTAGGACCTCAGATTTTCCCAGGCCTGGTCTACCACAGAGGGGCCTGAAATAACTCCGAAGTTCTGTGCTCACGGAATGGGGGGGGGGGGGTTGGCAGCAGGGAGCAGCAGGGTCATAGTGCCAAATTATTGGGGGGCTAGAGACTCTACCCCCAGTTCCCCTGGCTAATGATGGAGCTCTGAGACACAGAGAGATAGCCCAGAAGTCTAGTCTAGAACACAATGGCCCAGAAGCCTGACAAATCACAGGGGCATTCTAAAGGATAGCCTGTGCCCATGAGGTAGGAGTTGCATGGTCACCACACCTGAGGGGTTCAAATAGGCGTCCGCCAACAGAACGTGGGAAACCCAACTGAATGATGGTTCCGTCATCAGAAAGGAAAGCCCATGCTACAGCATGGATGGATCTCAAAATCATACTACATGAAAGAAGTCACATGCTAAACAAGACCCCTGTCACAGTCCAGGTTGGTTTGAACTCACTAGGTAGCTGAGGATACATCAAGATCTGTGCACTTCCAGCCTCTGCCTCCAGAGTGCTGGGATTAAAGCCGTGTGCCATCGCTGCCCTATAGGCATACATTTTTTGCAACCCACTTTTAATAAGGGTTCAATCTCTCCTCTGGCCCACCACCCAGCAGAGGCAGTGGGAGAGAAAAGTTGTTAGGACCTGTTCGGCCATGGTTCTGAGGCCCTCCAGCAAATTAACAGTTCTTTGAGGGTGAGCTCCATCTTCTTGGGCAGCAGTTCAGTCCCATAGCAAACACCAAACAGGACTCAGCAGCTGCAGACCCGTCCTCTCAGCAGGCAGACACCGGCTCAGACCAGCAGCTATAGTTCAATGCTGAAAATACCACGAGCCTCGCCCACTGGCCTGAGGCGAGGCCACCGAGTGCCAAGCTGCCACAGGAACCGCACAGCAGTCAGTTCCTGGGTGAGTCTCTCTCCACCAATGATGCTATGCTACATAAGGCAAACCAATACATGCCTGCCTTTCGGGAAGAATAGCGAGGCAGAGCAAGGCTAAACCAACGCTCAGTGCTCGTCTCCCACTGTCTGTGGGGTCATGTTTATACCCCTTCACCTCAGGTCCTTTCACATGTCTGCTATATCCAAACACCCTATCACCTGTGTCGGCTTCAGGAAAACATTGTCCTGTGTCTGCTTTAGTAAGACATCCTTTCCCCCGTGTGCCCCAGAAAAACACCATTTGACAGAACTGACTTTCCAAAGAAACCAGAAGTCGCCACTTCAGCACCCAGCCAGCTTCTTTTCATAGCATTTTTGAGCCAGCCTTGCTCTGAAGCCCAGGCTGGCCTGAGGATCAGGCTATCCTTAGACTTGTGATGTTCGTACCTCTACCTGTGGTATTTGTATGGTTCCACGGGCATGTTTAGGTGTATTTACACGTGTGTGGTTACACTGTGAGAGGAGATGCTGGCCCTCTGGGGTGCAGGCTGGAGGGCAAGGGAGAAGCCACCCGACACCGCCCGTGTGACTGTGGCCAAGTCACGGAGCCCCCCAGGCCTCATCTCCTTTCCATGTAAGTGTGTGGAAAACGCCAAGTTCTCTGGAATACTGGAACAGAAAAAACCCTTCTCCAAAGACCAAACTAACAAGGTGGGATCAGTGGGTGATGGGGGAGCATGGGGGAGGGGCACTGCAGAGGGTGTGTCCGAGAGTCATGGAAGAGACTGCCAATCACCATAGAGTCACCTGGGCAATAACAAACCAGGTATCAATGGCTCAATCAGGACAGTTATTTCTCTTATGAAGTCTAGCTAGGTAGTGGTGGTGCACACCTTTGATCCTAGCACTTGGGAGGCAGATAAAGGTGGATTGCTGAGTTCAGGGCTAGCCTGGTCTACAGAACAAGTTCCAGGAAAACTAGGGCTACACAGAGAAACCCTGCCTCCAAAAAAAAAAAAAAAACCACAATAAACAAAGAAGTTTGGGGGTAGACGTCTGGACTGGTGGACTGGGATCTCTGGCCCCTCCTAAGTTCCAAGTCTCTGACCTCCTGACCTCCGCAACTTTCAACCCTAAGTTACCTCATTACCAAGATATCTGCTGAAGCCACAGCTATGACATCTGAACTTCAGGAACCAAATAAAAAGACCACTACCCCCTTACACACTGTACTGGCTGGTTTTGTGTGTGTCAACTTGACACAGGCTGGAGTAATCACAGAGAAAGGAGCTTCAGCTGGGGAAGTGCCTCCATGAGATCCAGCTGTGGGGCATTTTCTCAATTAGAGATCAAGGGGGGAGGACCCCTTGTGGGTGGAGCCATCCCTGGGCTGTAGTCTTGGGTTCTATAAGAGAGCAGGCTGAGCAAGCCAGGGAAAGCAAGCCAGTAAGGAACATCCCTCCATGGCCTCTGCATCAGCTCCTGCTTCCTGACCTGCTTGAGTTCCAGTCCTGACTTCCTTTGGTGATGAACAGCAGTGTGGAAGTGTAAGCTGAATAAACCCTTTCCTCCCCAACTTGCTTCTTGGTCATGATGTTTGTACAGGAATAGAAACACTAAGACACACACTTACACACACACAAACACGTTTAAGGAATTCCAGGATCAGAAGTTTTCTTGTGCCAGGGACATGGACTTGGGTTGACAATAATTGACTCCCAACTACCGGGCCATCTAGGGTCAGAGGAGACAAGAGAAAAGACAGAACCATCCTGAGCCTTCACCCTAGATTAAGGACAGTAGAATGTCAAGGGGGTGAGAGTCAGCCCTCTTCCTATAGAAGAAGCTGCCTCTGTCGCAGCCATGCAAAGAGCTAGGACTGGCTGCATCCTGCAGGGCTGGGGGCCAGAGGCACAGGCTGACAGAGCAGAGGGGTAGGGCTGAAGTTGACGTGTACCCTGCCCCTGTGATCTGCTTCCCCATGACCATGCACCCAGACCCTAGACTCAGAGTCCAGCCAAGGCCTCCTGCATGCTCCGTCCTCAGGGCCCAGACTGACAGGCAAACAAGTTTGACACTACAGGGGGGATTGCGCCAGCAGCCGAAACCCGGCCTCAGAAAGGTCTGAGTAGAGACATCGCCTAGGCCCCCTGCAGGGCCCAAAAAAACCCACCTCTGAGTCAGTCAGCCCACATATGGGTCAGTCATCAGGAGAAACCAAAACCCCAGTCAAATCTATTATTTACAGTTTTTCACCAAACTAACAGCAACAACAACAACAAACCAATTCTATCCCCACACTCCCACCTCAACCACAGAGGTGTTCCCTGTCCACAGGAGTCACCTTGGGACAGACCAGGCCAGGCCTCGAGTCTTCTCTACAGTCAGCAACAGCTTCCGGGAACACAGGGGGGCTTCTCCTACCAGGCATGGTTGCCTCCAGGCCTCAGGGTCCTGATCAACCCTGTCCCCTCATCTTTGACTGGGGTCCGTGAGGGGGTGCGGTGAGGATCGAGGAGTGCCCTACTGGAGCCTCACATCTGCCCAAGGTGACAGTGGCCTTCCTTTCCAGCGCTGGACACACCTGAGGGTAGGGGGCTTCCGCCACCCGGCTTGGAGCAGTCCTTTTTATACACTACCTAGCTCACGCCTGATTGGGGAAGGCATTAGAAGCAGGTGATGATGCAAGCTGTTGCTAGGTCCCTGTTGCTAGGTCCCTGGGAGGAGCCTAGCAAAATCGCTTGTAAGCCATCACTGGGGATCTGAGCTCAGGTCCTCCTACTTGCACAGAGAATATCGCACCATCTCGGGTCCTCTACCAGAGAATACACAGGAAGGACAGGCAGCCAGCGGGCCCCAGAGCCTGACTCTCCGATACAGCCGTGCCCCGACGGGCAGCCCTTCCTGAACTCCTGCGGCAGGCTGGCTGTGAGATCTGAGATGAAAGGCTCCACAGCATGTCTTTCTTCCTTTCTAGCTTCTTCCAGCATCACATCTGTGACACCGTTGGGTGTGACTGCCATTTATTCTCATGACTGAATAGCAGTTGTCCAGGGAACAGGTCGTCCTTCCTCCAGATGGGAGCTATCAAAGCACTGTTAACCACAGACATCCCAGATCGTTCTTGGAATATATATCTCTATCTGTATCTATCACAAGGCATATATATACATATATACACATACACACATATATACACATATATACATATATATGAATATATTTTTTAAAAATATTTCATTATTTGTGCATGGTGGTGCCTTTAATCCCAGCACTTGGGAGACAGACCCAGGCACATCTCTGTTGAGTTTGTGGCTAGCCTGGCCTACATAGTGAGTTCTAGGATAGCCAGGGCTACATGGCTACATAAAGAAACCCTGTCTCAAAACAAGAAGAAGAATATTTTATTATTTATGAAGTGTCGGATGCTGGTGTGTGTGTGTGTGCGTACATGTGTGAACATGTGTGAGCTTGAGTTACAGGCAGAAGTGAGCCGCCCCAGGTGGATGCAGGGGTCAGAACTCAGATTCTCTGTAAGATCAAGTGCTTTTAACCAGTGAGCCGTGAGTTAGTTTGTTTCTTAAGACACAGTCTCAGGTAGCCCAGGCTAGCCTCAAAATACCTTTCTATAGAAAATGATATGGAACCCCTCACCCTCTGCCTTACTTTCCACTGACCCTGGGGCGCACCTGTCTGACTGGCCAGCAGGTAAAGGCACCCTGCTGTCAAACCCGAGGACATGAATTCAGTCTCCCAGGATCCCTTGGGGGATGGTGAGAGCAAGCCGCCCATGTCTTCCACATGTGCACCATATCCTGCCCCTCCCCCAACATAATATAACAAAGCTGTTATTTTAAAAAAGGCAAGGAAAACACAGAACTGGGTGCTGGTGGGTCCTCAGCTATTGTCCCAGCGTTTGGGGGGTCGAGGAGAGAAGATCTGTGCCTGAAGCTTACTTTTACTACATGGTGAGTTAGAGGCTAGCCTGGGCTACATGAGATGCTGTTTCAAAAAACTGAAAACCCCAGAGAAAACCCCACGAAAAGCTGGGCGGTGGTGGTGCACGCCTTTAATCCCAGCACTTGGAAGGCAGAGGCAGGTGGATTTCTGAGTTCGAGGCCAGCCTGGTGTACAGAGTGAGTTCCAGGACAGCCATGGCTACACAGAGAAACCCTGTCTCGGAAAAAAAAAAAAAACAAAAAAAAACAAAACGAAAAAAAACAAAACATGAACATGCACGTGGGGCGCATCCAATGGACACATCCGCTCGACACATCGGCGTCTGGATAATTCTCCACGTTCTCTCCTTCTCCTGGTCTGGTTCCCTTCCCTTACAGAGACAACACAGATCTCTCAGTGAGCAGGCACCACTCCGTAAGAACAAAACACACCTTCGGTCAACTTGAATCTCATCGCCAGAAATACAACCAGCCTGTCATGAAGATGGCACAGGAGAGCCTGCTGCGAGGGCTGGCGGGTGACGGGAAAAGGCCGCCGGGCTCTTCCCCGGCCTAGGCAAACAGTGGCGCTGGCCCCCCCAAAACCAGGCATCCTAAGCTCTGCTGAGGCTCCCAGGGCCCAGAGAACAGCTATTTAAAGCCAAGTAATGTCACTTCCACCCCCAGAGGCTGTCCCTGCTGTGTATCTGGATTCGCTACAGCCCACCGTGTTCTGGCAGGCTCCGTGGTCTGGCTGCCCAGGTCAAGACCACAGGGCTCCCAGCCAACCTGTCATGGCTCCACTGCAGGAGGGCTGGCCGTGGCTGTCCCAGGTCTCTCCTCTTCCTTCTTTCCACTCAGACCCCAGGAGAAGCTGGATGGCCTCTGCGCCCCCGCCCCCGCCCCAGTTCCCTCTCTGCAGAAGGCTGCCGCCCACACAGAGCTTCGCTGTCCATGCTAGAGTTCGGGACTGGGAGGACGGCGCAGCGAAGATCTGGACACCAGCTCTCTACGGCCAGGATCTTACCCTCATCCGGCTGGGTGACCTTAGGCGTTGGTTTTTCCTCTCTGGACCTTTTCTTACCTGGGCAATAATAAAATGGTCTTCACCTTGCCTTGTTTCAGGGGTGGCCAAAAAAGATGAGAAACAGTCTTTCAAGCCGGTACTGGGGAAAGCCCATGAGAAATTGTAGACCAGGTCCAGGGGCTGGGGGGGCCCCTTGGTGGCTTAAAATCCTGGCGTGGATGCGCGAGACCTCAGAGGCTGAGAAGGATGAACCGGGTGGGCTGCCTGGAGCCGGTCGGGCAGAGATCCAGCTGGAAAGTGAACTCTGGGTCAGTGAGCGACCCAGCCTGGAGGCATCAAGGCAGGAAATGACAGGCGGACACCCAGCATCCCACAGTGGCCTCTGCTGCTAAGCAGGCGTGTGCGCATGCGCCCTCACGCTCAAGTGTGCCACGTGCTCACGCGCAATTTAAACAGAATTCCAACTATTGTCTCTGATAGCCCATCTTGGCTTTCAAGTTAGCACACCTGAGAAGAGGAAGACGCCTGCGGGCAGGGTTTTCTTCTCCATTCCTAATCGAGGAGGGAGGGCCCAGTCACATCCCCAGACCAGGGGTTCTAAGGAAGGCGCCTGGAAGTGAGCCTGGACCCAATCCTTCCTCCATGGCCTCCGCTTCAGTTCCCGCCCCTACTTCCCTCAGAGGTGGACCTGTGACCCGGAAGTAGAAGCCAAATAACCCCTTTATTCTCCAAATTGCTCAGGGTCAAGGTGGCTATCACAGCAACCGAAATCAAACTAGGACATGACCTCTAAGGCCACCTCCTCTCTCCTCTAGGTGGCATCACCGCAGTGTAACTGGGCTCTGGGTTATAGGACTCAGCAGGCTCACCCCTCCCAACCTTTGAGCACTGTCACCAGGGACCCAAGGCTAGACCGTCCTCATGACCAGTTGGCTTTGATCTGACACCTCTGTTGGACCGGTTGTTTCTGAAACTTAGAGGTCAGGGAAAGTTGAAAGCTTTGGGAATGCGGCCAACCAAGGCTGTCCTGCAGAGGTCTGGAACTCTAGCCTGGACAGTTCTGATGTTACCAGCCTGGGCTCCAGGAAGGATAGATAGATAGATAGATAGATAGATAGATAGATAGATAGATAGATAGATAGATGGAAGGAAGGAAAGATAGATAGATAAATGATAGATGATAGATAGATAGATAGGTAGGTAGATAGATGGAAGGAAAGATAGATAGATGATAGATAGATAGATAGATAGATAGATGATAGATAGATAGATAGATAGATAGATAGATAGATTTGGACATTGACTGGTGGGTGTGCTTCAGTAGTTCCAGGTTCGAGTCCCACTACTAAAAAGGAAACATCCACAGGGAGGAATGGATGGACCAAGTCATATTCCATCAGCTACGTGTAAGTCACGGTGCATCCCATTATCACGGGGCTCCACCTGGGGAACCTGGGACATCTCCCCCAAGGGTAAAATAAAATGGAGCCAATCAGTTCATTCCTCAAACATATATACCGAACCCCGACCGCATGCCGCACACACAGCTAGGCCTCGTGGGTAGTCAGGAGGGATAGGCTTCGGTACCCTTTCTCCCTCAACCGGGGGACCTCAGTGTCGTACGAGGAACATAATAACCCCTGACCATCCCTCTACTCTGCTGGTGTGTGTGGGGGTGTGTACTGCAGTCTTAGTCCTCGGGAGGACTAAGTACAAGTGTGTGTACTACAGTCTTAGTCCTCGGGAGGACTAAGTACAAGTGTGTGTACTACAATCTTAGTCCTCGGGAGGACTAAGTACAAGTGTGTGTACTACAGTCTTAGTCCTCGGGAGGCTGAGGCAGGAGGATGGCTAGCCTGCGCTGCAAAAGGAAAGAAGACCTCACCTTTCTGCTACCCATAAGTACCCTCTCTCCCTCTCCCTTTCCCTGTCCCTCTCTCCCTCTCCCTCTCCCTCTTCCTCTCCCCCTCTCCCTCTCTTCCCTCTCCCCTTCCCTCTCTCCCTCTCCCTCTCTCCCTCCCCCATCTCTCTCTCTCTCTATCTCTCTCTTCTTTTCCAGGACTGCCTTGAGCACACTTTAAAGACAATGCCATGCTCTCTTGGGAATCCTCACTCATCACAGGTATAGATGGTGGTGACAGATGCAGGGGTGGCTGAGCGTGTGAAGGCCCAAGTTCAGTTCCCAGTGTCAATGCTGGTTGGCTCCTAACTGCCTGAACCTACCAGCTCCAGGCGGTCTGATGTCTCTGGCCTCTGTGGGCACCTGTTGTCACATGCACACACCTGAAACACACACACACACACACACACACACACGATAGATGGATAGATAGATCGGTGGGTAAGTGGGTAGATGGATGGATGGAGACTGAGAGAGAAGCGAGAGAGAGGAAGGAAGGGCTAGAGAGATGGCTCAGTGGCTAAGAGTAAGATGCTTTTGCAAAGGACCCAGGTATAGTTCCCAGTACCCATATGACAACTCATAACCATTCGTAACTCCAATTCCAAGGGATATGATGCCCCCTTCTGGCCCCTTTGGCATGTGTATTGTACACACACACACACACACACATACACTCACACTCACACAATACAGGCAAATACTCATACACATTAAAAAAAACAATCTTTTTAAAAAATAAAATAAAATTTTTAAAGAAAGATTGTGACCCACAGAAGGCAGGGGAGCCCTCTGTTCCATCTTTAACCTGATGATGCGCTTGGGGTCTGGAAGGGATGGCCCCGTGAGAATTACCTGGCCTTAGGCAAATATGCCTGGGTCTGGAGCCTGTCCATCATCCACAGAGGCCCGGGAGCCAGCAGGGCGCTGCAAGACTTCTTGTCCCAAAATATCTGACTGGCCTGAAATGCCAGAGTGAGTCACCCTCTCTGGCCTAAAACATCCATCAGGTAGTCCTCTGAATAGTCATCTTAAAATGCACATTCGGGGCTGGAAGATGACCTTTGAGGTGTGTGGGGAGCAAGACAGGTCTCCACAGGGGATGCCTGCCCCGTGGCTCCCACATAGGGCGTAGGGCTGCTAGGCTCAACTAGAGCCCGGCAAAGCCACAGTCCCGAACCCACTTCTCCCCCCTCCTGTCCCCTGATCTGTCAAGTGAGTAATTCTGCTGATGACGTCTGGGCTGCCATGCAGCGGGGAGCCCCCTGGGAAGGCTGTGGACTTTTGTGGATACTGGGATGGAGTTTGTAGAGGGGCCCAACATGGGAAGGGGAACCCTAAATCTGTGGTCATCAAGGACACGAGGCGCTAATGAGTAACACAGTAGGAACCCCAAGAAAATAAAGGGCTGCGGGAACTGGAGAGATGGCTCCATGGCTGGGAACACTGGAGGGTTTTCCAGAGGTCCCGGGTTTGACTCTCAGCACCCACATGGTGACTTACAACCATCTGTCACTCCAGGCTCAGGGCAACCAAGGCCCTCTTCTGCCATGCACGGTGCACAGATATGTGTGCCAGCAAGATGCACAGGCACACAAAACAAAGGATTAAAAAAACACTTAAGAAAGACAAGTCTGCAGTTACGTGTGGTGGCACATATCTGCCATCCCAGCATTTGGGAGGCTGATGCAGGAGAATTGTGAGTTCGAGATCAGCCCTGGCTACCTAGTGAGTTAAAATGGTTATCTCTCTGTTTAAATAGGGTGGAGGGGAGCAGGGGGAGAAAGAAGGGAAGAGGAGGGAGGCAGGGAGGACAGGAAACAAGGAAGAAAAAGATGGTCTCAGTGTCTGAGCTGTGTAGATGTGAGGGGAAACCAGAATATCCTTTTTAAAATAATTTTTACTATTATTTATTTACATGCACACGCATGCATGTCTGAACATGTTCATGTGCTAGAGGTGCACCCTGGAGCTGGGGTTATAAGCAGGTCAGAGCTTTGTGGAGATGGGATGGAGACGTGGTTCAGTGAGCTCAGTGCTCTTACAGAGGACCTGGACTGGGTTGCCAACACCTGCATCAGGTGGCTTACCCACACGCACGCGCATATTAGCAGCTCCGGGTTATCTGGCACCCTCTCCTGGCCTTGCTGGGCACCTGCATTTATGTGGTACATATAAATCCAGTCAGGCATACCTCCACACGAACATAAACAAAAACATAAACATAACGAAAATTTAAACATAAACTCTTTTTTTTGCTTTTTTGGTTTTCTTTCTTTCTTTCTTTTCCGCCCCCCCCCCCCCGCCCCCAGACAGGGTTTCTCTGTGTAGCCCTGGCTGTCCTGGAACTCACTCTGTAGACCAGGCTGGCCTCAAACTCAGAAATCCACCTGCCTCTGCTTCCCAGGGTGCTGGGATTACAGGCGTTCACCACCACTGCCAGGCTGGAAGTAACTCTAAGAAGAAAATAAGTAGGAGGCAGTTACTTCCTGGTTCTCAGCAACTGAGAGGCAGAAGGATTAAGAGTTCAAGGCCAGCTGGGCAGTGGTGGCGCACACCTGTGATCCCATCACCTAGGAGGCAGAGGCAGGCAGATTTCTGAGTTCAAGGTCAGCCTGGTCTACAGAGTGGGTTCCAGGACAGCCAGAGATACACAGAGAAACCCTGTATCAAAAAAAAAAAAAAAAAAAAAAAAAAAAAAAAAAAAAAAAGAAAGAAAGAAAAGAAAAGAAAAGAAAGAAAGAAAGAAAAAAAGAAGTGCAAGTGTATCTACCACTGCACAGTGAGCTCGAGGCCAGCCTGGAATGCCCGAGAGCCATCACAAAACAAAACAGACACCATCAGAGCAAGAACTCATCAGAGGAGAGGCCCAGGAGAGACAGGCCTGGGGTGCGGCCAGCTCTCCAGTGTCTTTGTGGGGCATGGACGGTGCTTCAGGGAACATTTCTCCTCTACCCTAATGTGCTGTAACCACCAGGCATAGAGCCCTAAGAACCCCTCTTACCCTTCCCTTCGCCCCTCCACGGCCTGGGTCCCCCTCAGGGCAGTATGCACTGGAGAAAGACGGGAAAACCCACAAAAATCTTCCAAATAAGATAAATATGCGTTGCAGACAAAAGCCATGCTGGGTGGGACGAGAGGTTTCCAGTTGCTCCCCAATGGGGCGGACCCGTCAAAAGTGGCTTGTGGCTGCAGAAAAATGCGTCATCTCCTGCTGGTGACAAGGACTCGCTGTCTCAACTACCCCCCCCCCCCAAAAAAAAAACCAAACAGAAAGAAGGGCCTAAGCTTGCGGGGTTCCCATGGTAAGGGAAGCGGGGATCTGTCGCTGGCCTCCAAGTCACCCTTGAGGTCTTATTCGCTTCTGAGCAGGACAGTCAGGGCATCTTGGAACAGGGCTGCCCTGCTGGGGTGGTGTGGGCACTGTTTTAAATTGTTAGCTTATTGAAGTCACTAACTTCCCTGTGGGTGGCAAGTGGCCAGGGTGAGGCTGGTGTGGGGGTGCCAACCTTCTGCAGGCTTGAGCCCTCCGAGAGGGTGAGGGGTAGGGCCCAGCGGTTTTCCTGGGAATATGCCTCTGGGGAGACATGGCAGCTGGAGGTGAAGACAAAAGCTCTCCTCAGCACCCCTGTACCCCGCCCCACCCCCGAGCTCTCAGCCTCTGGAGTTCACTTCTCTCTGCTCCAGTTCCACGCTCGTTAGCGGCCATTGTTCTGGGGAGAAAGACAGAGATGTTTTCGGTTTGAATGCATTGTCAGACTTTCCCCAAGCCAAGGAAGGGAGGCCTCCCTCAGCAGCGGCAGAGCAAGCAGAGGTGGCAACTGGCCTGGGCTGGAGGACAGGGGACTCTGTGTTTGTGCTGGTCAAGCCTGGGACAGCCCCCCGCCCCCCATCCCAGAGAGGCCAGTACTACAAGCCCATGCCACCCCCACAGCACAGAGAAGGCTGTCACCTCCTAACTCTCGCTGGCCCTGCCCTAACTGATCCCCCTCTGCCCAACCCTGCCCTGGCTGCTTGGGCCGAGGCTATTCTTCAGTGATGAATCTTCTCTGTGGCAGATTGAGCAACTTCTTCTCTCTGGGCCTCAGTTTCCTTATTTATAAAATTAAAAAGGGGCGCCAGCCTGGTGGTGCGTGCCTTTAATCCAAGCACTCTGGAAGCTGAGACTAGCCTGGTCTACACAGTAACTCCAAGGCCAGTGTAGACTCCACGGAACCCTGAGGCAGACACAGCACCTCAGTCGGATTTAAATTCAGTAGAATTTAGACAAATTCTAGTGTAGCCCAGGCTAGCCTCAAAGTCACTATGTAGCTGAGGATGGCCTTGAACTTCTGACCTTCCTCCTTACTGCATGGCCACTTTTACAACACCAGAGATGGAACCCGGGGTCTGGTGCATGCTAGACAGACTCCACCATGGAGGCCTCGTGGACAGCGGCAGGGAGCATTCTTGAGGCAAGAGAGCATTCCTGTGGATTCTCGAACAGGCAATTCTTTCCCGTTTGCTTTGCGGCCATCACAGCGGGTGACAGGTACTTTCCTGTTGAGACTCCGAGGAATGACCAGAGAATGAAGGCTCCCCCGGGGCTGGGGAGATGGCTCAGCAGTTGAGAGCGCTGGCTGCTCTTCCAGAGGACCAGGGTTTGGTTCCCGTCATCCATGACACCCTCTCCTGACCTCTGCGGGCACCAGGCGCACACACGGTGCGCAGACATTCATGCAAGCAAATCTCTGCATGTAAAAAACGCACATAATATAAACCTGAAAGAAAACACAAAGTATTTCTACTTTCTGCCCGCGAGTAGACATTTTTCTGGTGAACGTCCTGGGCTGTGACCACAAGGTCTCAGCTGTCCCCACTTTCTTACAAAGACAGCAGGTAGACGAATGCAAATACCTGGGTATGCTTCACCCTGGGAAACTGTGTTCACACGAACAGGAGTCGGGCTAGGCTTTCTTTTTTGTTTGTTTTTGTTTTTTTGTTTTTTGTTTTTTGTTTCGAGACAGGGTTTCTCTGTATAGCCCTGGCTGTCCTGGAACTCACTCTGTAGACCAGGCTAGCCTCGAACTCAGAAATCCACCTGCCTCTGCCTCCCAGAGTGCTGGGATTACAGGCGTGCGCCACAACTGCCCGGCGGGCTAGGTTTTCTGAAAGGCAGGATCAGTCACAGAGTTAAGTTCAAAAAGGCGGCTGGGTGTGATAGTTAAGTAACCCCGAGGGTCTGGGGAGATCTCAGCGGGCAAGGTAAGCAGCTTGGGGTGCAGCCTGCGCACAGGTGCTCAACCCTTGGAATTCACATTAAAAAAAAAACAAAAACCCAAAAAAACTAGATTCTGTAGGTGTGGTGGCAACCTTCTCTAATCCCAGCATGTGAGAGGCAGAGACGGAGGCAGGGGGATCTCTGTGAGCTGGAGACCAGCCTGCTCTACATAGTGAGTTAGACCATCTGGGGCCACCTGGAGAGACCCTATCTCAAAGACAATCAAACCAAACAACCCCCAAACGGCAACAAAGACCCCCAACAACTAGAACGGAGCATGAACTCCGGGGCAAGCCCTGAGTCCCTCACAGGTTCTGGGCTCGGCAGCAGAGGTCTGAGTCAGGGGCTGTGGGTGGGGGCGTGGCAAGATGGGCAGGCCGGGGCGGGGCTGTGTGGGGACGGATTTGAACACATACCAGCAAGCTTACTGAGATTCACTCTTAGAACAGAAGTCTAAGGTGATGGTCCCCAGTACCTTCCAGGTGAC
Source organism: Apodemus sylvaticus (assembly GCF_947179515.1). Taxonomy (NCBI): domain Eukaryota; kingdom Metazoa; phylum Chordata; class Mammalia; order Rodentia; family Muridae; genus Apodemus; species Apodemus sylvaticus. The sequence goes on from NC_067490.1 coordinate 5,220,286, forward strand.
GTTTTTAAGTGAGCCTTCCCCGTGTAAGCATTTCCCCCAGACAGGCTGCCTCAGAGATGAGCAACACTGGGGGGGGGGGGTGTCCCGGAAATTTCCAGGTGGCTACGGAGGCTCAGTTCATCTCATGATTTTAATGTCACCTTTTTTCCTTAAAAAAGTGTGTGTGTGTGTGTGTGTGTGTGTGAGAGAGAGAGAGAGAGAGAGAGAGAGAGAGAGAGAGATCTAAGTGTAGATGTGGGTACGCCCACGTCACAGTGTTTTGTGGAGGTCAGAGGTCAACTTTTGGAGTTGGTTCTCACCTGCTACCCTGCTAAAATGAGCTATCTCATGCCACAGTCCCAGGCTGGCCAACCTGTACGCTTATCAATTCTGCCTCTAAATCATCTTGCTGTAGTTGCGTTGGGGTTCCAGGTGCATATCACAGTCTGTTTCCAAGACACGGGCTCTCTGTGTAGCCCAGGCTGTCTTGGAACTCACTCTGTATAGTAGATTGTCCTGGGACTTACTATGTAGACCAGGGTAGCCTCCAACTCAGAGATTTACCTACCTCTGCATCCCAAGTTCTGGGATAGAAGGTGAGCGCCACCAAACCCAAGGCATCCATCCTTTTCTGTGCAGCCCAGAAACTGAGCCCGGGCTAGCAGGTGTTCTAGTTCCTCCCAGCTACCGCTGAGTCCCTTGAGATTAATAGTTTTTAATTAAAATGTTTATAACATTTAATTAGTTGTGTATCTGTGTGTGTGAGAGAGAGACAGAGATAGAGAGAGAACATGTATCAGTTTGTTTGTTTGTTTGTTTGTTTGTTGAGACAGGGTTTCTCTGTGCAGCCCTGGCTGTGCTGGGACTCACTCTGTAGACCAGGCTGGCCTCGAACTCAGAAACCTGCCTGCCTCTGCCTCTGGGAGTAAAGGTGTGGGCCACCACCGCCAGGCTGAGAGCACGGATTGTTAACGGTATTTCAGGTCCCTCTTGTCATCTTATTTTACGATTTCCCCTTTTCTGTGCTTTTCCTGCTTTTTTGTGAGGCTGGCTTAATTTTCTCTGATATTTTCTTTCCCATCTGTTTTGTTGTGAGACAGAGTATCATGTAATCCAGGCTAGCCCTAAACTGGATATGTAGCCTATACAAGTTAGGTCTGCTGCCTCCCAGCAATGAGACTCAGACTCAAAATATAGTTATAAATACCTTGGTCATAGAGCTAGGCTCTCCTCTGATGAAATCATTACTAAACCCATTGATTTTAGCCTCCACTCTGCCACTGGCTGGTTACCTGTGCTCGGGTACCAAGTGTCCGTCTTGTCACATCCTCCTGGGTGAACCGCCTGGACCTGGTTCTACCCCAGAATTCCTTCTGTTCCCGGATGCTCCACCTCCTATGTCCTGCTTGAGCCACGAACCATCAGATTTATTATTGACAGGGCTATGCTCATACAGACATAGCTATTCTCTCTACGGGAGCCAAGGGTCACTCTGACTTCCTGGCCACAGGCACGCCTCACCAGGCTTGGTTTGCTGGGGATGGGCGGAGGGCTTGTGCGTGCTGAGTCGGCTTTACCAACTGACCTTCATCTCCAGCTCAATCTCATTTTCTAGTCCATATTGTGTTTCAGTCACCCTTAAATAAAAGATATATAATTTTTCTTTTATGTATATGTTTTGTCTGCATACCTGTGTGTGCATCACATGTGTACCTGGTGTCCAAGGAGGCCAGAAGGGGGCATTACATCGCCCTGGAACCAGAGTTATAGGAAGTTAAGACACCATATAGGTGCTGGGACTTGAAGGCAGGTCCCGTGGAAGACAGCAGCCAGTGCTCATAACCACTGACCCATCTCACAGGGCCTGGCTGCCCTGAAACTTGAATCCTATATATATGCAATGTGCAGAGAGGTACATTTGTTTGTTTTAGTTTTTATTTGTGTGACAGCATCTCGACAGGCCACCCAGGCTGGCCTTTCCTGCCTCAGCCTCCCGAGTGCTGGAACCACAGCCTGTTTGGATTCCCCGGTTTCCTATGGCTGGAGGCCAATCTGAATCTTCCTTAGCAAACATCCACTCGCTGCCCCGGAAGCTGAGGTCATTCCGAGAGAGCCTGGCTCTAAAGTAACCAGCCTTTAAATCAGCAGTTCTCAACTTGTGAGTTGCGACCCCTTTGGGGAGTCAAATGGCCTTTTCGCAGGGGTTGCCTATCAGATAGCCTGTGTATCACACATTTACATTAAGACTCAAGCTGGAGAGATGACTCAACGATCAAGAGCACTGCTCTTCTAGAGGTCCTGAGTTCAATTCCCAGCATCCACATGGTGGCTCACAACTATCTGTAATGGGATCAGATATCCCCTTCTGGTGTGTCTGAAGACAGCTACAGTGTATTCATATAAATAAAATAAATCTTTTTTTTAAAAAAGGTAACAGTAGCAAAATTACAGTTACACAGTAGCAATGAAAACAATCTTGCAGCTGGGGGAGAGGTCACCACAGCACGAAGAACTGTATTCAAGGGCAGCAGCATTAGGGAGGTTGATACAACTGATTTCACTGTTTACATTGTGTCTTGTCAGGCTTAGACTTCACTGAGCAGGCTGCAATTCACCCTGCAGTTTCCTTCCGCAGCTCCGGCTTCCTCTTTGAGCTCACAGTTACACTGCTAAGCACCTTCTTTAGGATTAAAGCCCAAGGGGGTGGGAAGCATTCGCTCGGGAAACCCTGACTGGCTTTCCCTCTCATCCAAAGACTTCAAAGAGAGCTTGTCTCTTAAAGCGTGGATGCTGCTGCTGTGCATATTTTACCAGAGACTCTCCCTTTTGGGCTTGTTATGGAAGCACCTAGATCTTTGTTTCTTGTTCCAAATTTTTACATAATGGTTCTCAATTCCTGGGCATGGCCAATCCAAGGATTTATTTCTTTCTTCCTTCCTTCCTTTCTTTCTTTCCTTTCCTTTCCAAAGATGACCAATTGGGGACCGAATATTCATCCACCCCCAAGACTTGTGGTGTCATCTTATTCACACCAGCACGAATGTCCCCATCTTTTCTGAGCTCCAGTCTTACCCTGACGCTGTGCTGAGGGAGAACCTGGCCTTCCTAGGGACCAGAGTGTTGAATTTACCTCCAATCACACGGGCTGGGAAGGACTTGAGCTCCTGACCAGCCTGCTTCAACCGTCCAGGGCTGGGATCTCGGGGCTATCACCCAAGTTCACAAGGTGCTGGGGATACCACTAGGGACGCCACTAGGGACACATTCGGCCAGTCCAGCTGACACATCCGTACCCCGCAGGAGCTTTTCTATCAGTTTGCAGAGTGGAGGGGGACAGTGAGTCCGCTATCTGCTTTAGTCAAAGAAAATTCCACACTGTGTTTGCCATGCTGACCGTAGTCACTGCAGGACCCATGGTTGAAGGCTAGAGACCTAGAGAGTTCACATTCAGGCAGGACTGGCCTGGTTGCACTGGAATCACCCCTGGGGGCTTCACACACTCGCGCACACCCCACCCCCACCCCCACCCACCTCAGCCTGTCAATCACCCCTCTAAGAGGGGTAGGTGGAAGGGACTCAGGGGCCACAGTTTCAGGCTAGTTTGTGGCCAAGGCCCAAACGTCCAGGATCCCCAGCAGCCAAGTCATCGCGCCTTTGAGTAGACGAGCCGCAGGCTGGCATCTGCAGGCACAAGTCTGAAAAATCCTGAATCCTCCCCTCCAGTGAGGACGTGGTCTGTAATCCAGGCCCCTGGGAGCCAGAGGCGGGAGGGTCAGGAAGTCAGGGGCCACCTTAGCTGCAAAGAGAGATTTAGGCTATCCTGGGCTACGGGACACCCCGTCTTGGAAAAATTAAAACAAAAAGAACAAAAGAGGAAAGAAAGAGGGAACTTGCGGGCCACTGGGGATAGATAAACACAGGCAATGGAGGATATTCTTTAAATGGAGCTGAAGAGACATGAAAGGTGAGGCAGGCCTCCAGGCCTCCCACGTATCAACTGCACAAACCCCAGAGATCAATGCTGGGCCAAAAACCTCCCCCACCTAGAGATTTAAAAAAAAAAAACAACCCCAAACCTTGCATTGTCATCCCACCAAGAGGCCCCACTGCAGCTCCGGATGGTTACATTTGCTAATTATTATTATTGTTACCGCTTGCAAGAATACAGTCATTGTCTCCGAGCTCAGAACTGTGGCCCAAGCATGACCTCATTTCTCCCCGGAACAGGGCAGGTTTGCTGACTGTTCTCCAGAGGAGGCCGCAGAGCTCTGCTGAGGTCTGTGCCTTGGGCAAGGCCACACATCGAGAGAGGAAGAGAGGATGGAGGTGGACCCTGCTCCTCCGGGCTCCTTGTCTTAGTCTGATTTCCTCTGTGGTCACAGAGCTGGTTTCATGGGTCCTAGATAATCGGGCTGATTAAGGTGATCAGTAAGGTGCAGAGAGACAGTGAGGGGTGGTGACCAGGTAGTGGGGGGCCGAGGTGCTGTCCCTCCTGAACCCCACTCAAAGTACCTCCAACCTTCGGATCCTGGCTCTGAGCTCTCTGCTTCCCCTTGGGTGACTGCCACAATTCAACTCCCTTCCCAAGAAGCCTTTCTTTCTCTGAGTGTACTGTATGTGTACACGCATGTGGAGACCAGAGGTGCAGTGTCAGGGTCTCTCTGTGTAGCCCTGGCTGTCCTGGAACTCACTCTGTAGACCAGGCTGGCCTTGAACTCAGAATTACACAATTTTAATCTTCACTAGGGGTGAATATAGAATGGAATTTAACAGAACATGACAGAAAACGTCACTTGGGAAAACAGACACTAGGGGCAAAGGTTTGTATATGATTGGGGGGGCTTCCAGTCACCTCAATACTTATGTGACAGCATGTGCCAACTTATATACATGTGTAAATGACTTACACAGTTCAGTATATTTCCATTTTTTAAGATTTATTTATTTATTAGATATAAGTACACTGTAGCTGTCTTCAGACACTCCAGAAGAGGGCATCAGATCTCATTACAGAGGGTTGTGAGCCACCATGTGGTTGCTGGGATTTGAACTCAGGACCTTTGGAAGAGCAGTCGGTGCTCTTAATCTCTAAGCCATCTCTCCAGCCCTATATTTCCATTTTTCACAAGGGAGTGAAGTCCTTAAGTGGGAGCAACCGGGGCTCCTTTATTGGGAAGCCAGGAGCTGGAACAAGGCGGCCATGTTGCCTCCCAACTGTGATTTCCGCATGTGAGGGTGGGGACAGGGGTGGGGGGACAAGGCTATCAACAGCAAATTCAGGATGTGGGAGAGCCCACGTCAAAATAAAAGCGAGCGGGTTGGGGTGAAACATCTAAGTAGGTGAAAGCTTCTCTCTAACTTCTTTGTTTGTTTGTTTTCGAGACAGGGTTTCTCTGTGTAGCCCTGGCTGTCCTGGAACTCACTCTGTAGACCAGGCTGGCCTTGAACTCAGAAGCCCGCCTGCCTCTGCCTCCCAAGTGCTGGGTGAGATTAAAGGTGTGCGCCACCACTGCCCGGCTGTCTCTTAACTTCAAAACCCCTTTTTAGTTTGTTTGAGACAAGGTCTCTCTGTGTAGCCCTGGCTGTCCTGGAACTCACTCTGCAGACCAGGCTGGCCTCGAACTCAGAGATTCTCCTGCCTCTGCCTCCCCAGTGCTGGCTCATTGGGTTAAAGACTTGAAGCTAAGCTTGATTACTGAAAGCCGTTCTCTGATCTCACACACTCACACACAGTGTACACACCCAGCATTTACACACCCATTGTGCATACAGTCATCATCCATACAGTGCACACACCCACTGTGCACACACTCATCATGTACACAGTGCACACACCCATTGTGCACACACCCACTGTGTACATACTCACTGTGCACACACTGTGTACACACCCACCATTTATGCACCCACTGTGCACACCCTCATCATTTACACACTCCCTGTGCACACTCTCTCCATCTACACAGTGCACACACCCACTATGCACACATAATGTACCCACCCACATGCACAACCTACTGTGCACACACCCATTGTGCACACACTATCCACACACAGTGCACACACCCACTGTACATACACCCCCTTATATACACCCACCATCCACAAACAGTGCACACACCCATTGTGCACACACTATCCACACACAGTGCACACACCCACTGTGCACACACCCACTATCCACACACAGTGCACACACCATTGTGCACACACCATCCACACACAGTGCACACACCCACTGTGCATACACCCCCTTATATACACCCACCATCCACACACAGTGCACACACCCATTGTGCATACACCATCCACATACAGTGCACACACCCACTGTGCACACACACCCTTATATACACCCACCATCCACACACAGTGCACACACCCATTGTGCACACACTATCCACACACAGTGCACACACCCACTGTGCACACACACCTTTATATACACCCACCATCCACACACAGTGCACACACCCATTGTGCATATACCATCCACACACAGTGCACACACCTACTGTGCACACACCCCCTTATATACACCCACCATCCACACACAGTGCACACACCTACTGTGCATACACCCACTATCCACACACAGTGCACACACCATTGTACACACACCATCCACACACAGTGCACACACCCACTGTGCATACACCCACATGTATACACCCACTATCCACACACAGTGCACACACCCACTGTGCACACACCCACATGCACACACCCACCACCCACACTCAGCGCACACACCTACATGCACACACCCACCACCCACACTCAGCGCACACACCCACATGCACACACCCACCATCCACACAGAGTGCACACGCCCACTGTGCATACACCCACCACCCACAAATCCATTACCCACAGCTTTTGAGGCCAGTGTCCCAGATACTCCCTGTTAGCCAGGAGCATCTGATGTTGATAATGGGTCCATAAAACTTAGGAGGGAAGAGTCCACACTCCAGCAGTGCCGAGGAATCTGTTCTTCCACGCACAGGGGCCACCGCCGCCACCCAAGCATGGGAAGGATCCCTTGGTCTCATTAACGGTAACAGTGCATGTTAGGTTAACTTCCAAGGGCTGTGGAAGCAGAGGCTGTGCCCGGCCTTGGGGCGAGGAAGCTATGGCCCTCTGTGGGCCCCCCAACCCAGCAGGACATCCTGGCTTCATGGAGAGGAGCCTCTGGCTAATTCTCCCCCACCAGAATGTGTAAGACAGGGACACAAATGACTGTGTACACAGAGGCCTCTCCGGGGGACTCTGAGAGGCCCACAAATCCTCGTGACAGAATCCTACTAGCCACAGGCCAGCTAGGAGGCCACTGTCATTGTCTGTGTATCAGCCTCTCCCGCGGACATGCTCCTTGCCAGACAGGCAGAGAACAAACAAGCCCAGCAGAAGGCGCTGGCAGGCCCGCCACACACTGTCCTAAGCCATCTGCCAGGCCTGGAACCGGAGGCCTGGAGATGCCAGCAGCACCGTGCCTCTTCCCTGCACCTCCTGTGTCCCCATCTCTGTCCCATCAGTGACTACCTCTCTTCTCTTTCTTCCACTTTCTCCCTGGACACTGTGGTCTCAGCAGGTAAAGGCAGCTGCCGTGGAAACCTGAGGGCCTGAGGCCTGAGTCAATATGAGAGAGAGAGAGAGAGAGAGAGAGAGAGAGAGAGAGAGAGAGAGATTGAGTGTCCTCCTCTGAGCACACTGACCTCTGTGCACACGTGCACACACCCTCCTGGACTTACACAATGATAATGACGTTGTTTAGTTTGTGACTGGGTCCTACCTGTGTGACCCTGGCTAGCCTTGGACTCACGGAGATCCACCTGCCTCTGCCACCTGAGTGCAGGGAAATATGGCTTTGATAGAGCAGTGTCAGCTCCTGCCTCCCACCGTGGTCCCGAGGCCCATCCTGTCTCTCAGAGACCCTTCAACCCCCTTAAGAAAGTTTCTCTCCCCTGCACCCGACTGTTGTACAGTCACGGGCCAGACAGGGTCTAACACACCCCAGGCCTACCTCAAACTCACTAAGTACCCGAAGATGACCTTGAATTGATCCTTCTGCCTTTGCCTCCTGAGTGTGTACAGGTGGGCTTTCTGTGGTGCTAGGGACCAAACCGGGGTCTCTATGCACACTAGGCAAGTGCTCTAACCACCGGACTTCCCCAGTCCCACACGTGTCTTTTCGAATCCCATTATTAATTTCTGGGAGGCATTCTCCTGCCGCAAGCCCTGCTCACCTGGTTCCTGCCACCTGCCCCTCTCCTCACCCTGAGCTGCACAGGTGGGAGCCCTGAATGCTTCCGAGGGCAGATGTTATTAAACCGGCTCTCCTAAAAGCCCCGTGCCTCCAGATGCAATTCATCTGTCTTCTTCATGATCTCATTAGGGTTTTATGTTGGTGCTTCCGTATATGGATGCCATCACGTCCTGCCCCATATGCTAATTAGTCCTGTCTGTTTCTCTCTCCTACCCATGGAGTCATCCTTTAAGTTCCTGGCACTCATCAGTCGGCTTAAAGATCAAGCCTACAATTAATGCATCTTCGCTTCCCTGATGTGAGAATACCTCATTCGTCTTTAAAACGCACTTGCAAATGTGTTTAAGGCCTGTGGTCCTTGGGGGAGGCTTCCGGGGTCTCATTTAAAACTTTACCCGCGGGGGCCGGAGGTTGGAATGTTGGACAGCGGCACCTACTGGTGATGGTCGGCACCGCAGCCTCGAAGACACTCCCGCCTCAGCTCGGCCGAGCTAGACCTAGGGTTGAAATCCGAGCACTCATGACCTGAGCTCTTGCTCCTGATCCTGAGGCAACGCAGTGCTCTGGGGTCAGGGACACTCGGAAGAGCTTGCTCCCAGGCCCGCTGCGACTTCCTGCAGACTGGATTTTCCTAGACCAGAGTAGGACCCGAGGAAATCTCCGCTTTAGTTCTGTCAAGTCAGCTTGGAGGACAGGGTCAGGATGCGGGGCACACACCTACCATCCCATTGCCCAGCATGGATGAGACTGAGGCTGAGGCTGAGGCCAGCCTGGGATACACAGCGAGACCCTGTCTCAAAGAAAAATAAATTAATAAATTAAGTAAGTATTAAGTCAATAAGGAGACCTTTTGCCAAAAAAGAAAAAAAAAAAGGCTAAGGTTTGTAACAATACCAACTCCAAAGCAGACATGCCAACAACGCCTCTCTAGGTTTTCTCAGGTGCTTCTAGAAGGACTATTGGTCTGTGGCTCTCCTGTGAGAAGGCAGTACGAGCTACTGGGAGTTCCTCAGCTGCCCTCTGGGCACTATCAAAGCTTGCTTGTGAAGACCCCACTACCCCTCCATCTTTCCTTTCTTTTTTTAAAAATATTTATTTATTATTTATTTATTTGATGTATATGAGTACACTGTAGCTGTCTTCAGACACCAGAAGAGGGCATCAGATCTCATTACAGATGGTTGTGAGCCACCATGTGGTTGCTGGGAATTGAACTCGGGACCTCTGACTGAGCACTCAGTGCTCTTCCACTCAGGGTGTGATCGTCATGGGAACACTGGCCACTGACCAGAGGCCTTGGCCTGTAATCTTCTGTATGGGGCTATTTATATGTGAGGCATCTGACCGGGACACACAGGAGGCAGCTCATCTCAAAGAGGTGACTCCAGTGGAGATGGGGTTCGGTTGCTAGAAGGTTCTTAGCACACACAAGGCCCCAGGGCATGCGCAGAACCCCTTCTTCTGTATAAACTGGTATGGTGGCATGCGCCACAAATCCCAGAACTTGAGGGGCAGAGGTGAGCGGATCAGGAGGTCAAGGCCATCCTTTCCTAGGACGGCCGGTGGCTAGCCTGGGCTGTACAGGACGCCTTCTCAAGCACACAGAAGGATTGTCTGCCACTGTGTTTTCAGCATCCCTATGCAGATCTTTGGCAGAGCAGTGGGGACTCTCAGAGGTTTTGCCTGCCCATAACTCAGCTGGGAACTGTCTAAGGGGCTCCTTCCGCCTTCTCTGACTCCAGGTCTTGGGCATGAGGCTTCTTCCTGTCCAGTCTCCTGCCTCTGACAATTGAATCCAGGCTGCTATCATCCAGTTCTCCAAACTTTGGGGACATTCTGATGTCTGTCTTGGAAGGTTCTGGCTTCCCATCTTTGTCTTCTGGGATACAAGAAGCTCCCTGCTTCTCCCTGGTTTCATTGGGCTACAGGTCTTCTTCAACTACGTGGAAGTTCTGCTGCCCTGTGCTCGTGTCATCTCCAAGCTGGTAAGAGGCAGGGAGACCACCTGTGAGTGTGTGTGTGTGTGTGTGCATACGTGTGCTGCTTTTCCTATACTGAGGGTTTCCATGAATACCCCTTGTTCCTTCATGATTTTTTTTTTTGGTTTTTTGAGACAGGGTTTCTCTGTATAGCCCTGGCTGTCCTGGAACTCACTCTGTAGACCAAGCTGGCCTTGAACTCAGAAATTCACCTGCCTCTGCCTCCCAGAGTGCTGGGATTACAGGCGTGCGCCACCACCGCCCAGCTTTCCTTCATGAATTTTTTGGTTAATTTTGATGCAGCGTCTCATGTAGCCCAGGTTGCCCTGATATCTAAAGATGGCCTTGAACTCATTGCTAGATGACAGACATGCCCCATCACAGCCATTCATTCCCTAGTCCTTTCGATCATGCAACGGGGATATATATCTGTTCAGCCTCCCAGGCCAACACAGGCTTGAGGCTGAGGCTACAGTGGAGTCCAAAGAACGCTGTGCCCTCAGAGGTCTGGCAGACCTGTGGAAAGCCAAAATGACCAGGGCTTCATGATGTGTGTGTGTGTGTGTGTGTGTGTGTGTGTGTGTGTGAAGGGTCACTGACTTCCAATCTGCTGGGATAGCAAGATGGCTTCAAAGATTAGATGTCTCTGAAGCTGGGTCTTTAAGGACAGCTGGTCAGCTATCTCTCTGAGAAATGGCTCAGCAGTTAAGAGCACAGACTGCTCTTCCAAAGGTCCTGAGCTCAATTCCCAGCAACCACATGGTGGCTCACAACCACCCGTAATGGGATCTGCTGCCTTCTTCTGGGGTGTCCGAGGATAGCTAGAGTGTACTTACATATAATAAATAAATAAATCTTAAAAAAAAAAGAGTGACAGATAATATTGGCACAGAGAAAGGCTTAGAGAATCTCTGCACCACGCTGAGGCATCAGAAAGTCACCCTGGGGCTGGAGAGATGGCTCAGTGGTTAAGAGCACTGACTGCTCTCCCAGAGGCCCTGAGTTCAATTCCCAGCAACCACATGGTGGCTCACAACCATCTGTAATGAGATCTGACACCTTCTTCTGGGTGAAAACAGCTACAGTGTACTTACATATAATAAATAAATAAATCTTAAAAATAAGAAAAGGAAAGGAAAGAAAAGAAAAAAAAAAGCAAAGAAAAGTCACTGTCTGGCAATGGTTCCTGGGGGACACTGCAGGTTCAGGACAGAGACAAGGGATGGACTTCAGGGCTGTCAGAGCTAAAGACTCCTGTCAGTTGTGACCACCGAGTGGGGTCATGGGGTCACTCAGCTCAGATCTTAGGAAGTAGGCAGGACAGGGACAGGCGATGACAGGAGTAAGGGCCAGGCTGAGTTCATCCTGACAGTTTGAAAAATACCACAGAAGCCGGGCCTGAGGTTCAATCGGCAGAATGTTCCCATGGTGGGCATGAAGCCTTGGATTCCATCTCCAGCGCCTCATAAATCAGGTGTGGGGATGCAGGACCCCACAAGCCCCAGCACTGGGGAGGTGGAGGCAGAGGGATAGGAAACCCAAGGTCATCCTCAGCTCCATACAGAGGCCAGCCTGGCCAACAGAAGATCCAGTCTCAAAGGCTGAACGTGACAGAGCACACCTCTAATCCCAGCACATGGAGGCAGCTAGACCCTGTGATTTCAGGGCCAGCCTGCTCCACATAGGGAATCCCAAGATAGCAGGGCTATGTAAAGAGACCCTGTCTCAAAAAACAAAAGCAAACACCAAACAGATGGTGGCGCATGACTTTAATCCCAGCACTTGGGAGGCAGAGACGGGTGGATTTCTGAGTTTGAGGCCAGCCTGGTCTACAGAGTGAGTTCTAGGACAGCCAGGACTCAGGGCTACACAGAGAAACCCTGTCTCGAAAAACCACCACCAACAACAACAACAACAAAAAAAGAGGTGGAGAGAGCTAGAAAGGAGTCTGCAGACTGGACAGGAAGAGAGGGAGCCAGGAGGTCAGGGGACTTAGGAGGGGGCTAGAGGGTTCCCAGATGCTGCATCCCTGTTCCCCTCACCCCAGCAGCCTAGCTAGCTCCTAGGTAAGGACAGGTGCTCAGGACTGACTAACGGACGGCCCAGGCTGTATTCCTCTCTCGCTCGCTATCATGACTCCTCATCATGAAAGGTCAAGGAGGGAGGGACGGAGAGAGGGGGGAGGGAGGGAGGGAGAGAGAGGGGGCGGGAGGTATCCAAGTTTCACACTGCCGTCTGCATTAATATGAAATTTGCCAGAAGAGCCAGGGAAAGGAGAGGCTTCCAAGATGGGAGAGAAAATTGCACCAGAGGCCCTGGGATGACGCAGTCGGGCCACACTTTGATAAGGCCTGGCATGTGGAAGCCCCTGGAGACCTTGGCTCTGGGGAAGAAGTGTCAGGACCAGGAGGGGGCTTTGGTGGAAGCTTATCTCTGGGGTGAGCAGGTCCGTGCACATGGTATTGATGGGCCAGGAGGAAAGACTCCTCTCCCAACCCCAAGCAGAGGGACGGGTGCTGACAGGAAATGGGGGACACAGCAGCAGAGACTGGGAAACAAGTCTGCCTTGGGGGACAGGCGTTGTCTCTAGGGTGGCTGGAGATACCCCTGGCCATCCAGGGAGGGGGTTAGACACTGGGGTGTGGGTTAGCCCTGAATACTAAATGTCCAGAAGAAAGCTTAGGATAGGTGTGGGCATGGGGACCAGGCTGATTCCTCTCCATGTCCTGACAGCGCCATTTGTGACCTCTCTGAGGGCTGGGACAAGTGGATCCTGGAATCTAGTACCAGGACACACTGGTTCTGCCTATCCTGAGCCAGCTCTGATCTGGACCACCTGTCTGCCACCTAGTGAGGAGCCTCCCCTCCTTTCCTTTTTGGCCACAACCTTCTATTTGTCCTCCATTGATTGTGACAATTTTTCTATTTACGTATTTACATCTCGCCTCTTAAAATCCATCAAGGTAGGCTGACACCTTCTCCAGGAAGCCTTCTCAGGTTCCTGTCTCCTATGACTCTGACTTTGTCCTCCTGGGCCCTTCAAGGACATCCGGACACTGTGTCCTGGGCTGCCCACTAAGACCTCAGACTTTGGGGTTCACTGAGCTCTTCACCCATCATCCCAGTGCTAACACAGTTCCCTCCCTCCCTTCTCTCTTTCTTTAAAGATTTCATTTCATCTTTAGTTATGCGAATGTGCGTGTGTGGTCTGAGTGTGTGCCCGCAGAAGCCCATGGAGCTGAAGCTGCAGGCAGTTGTGAGACACCTTAGGTGGGTGCTGGGAACTGAACTCAGGTCCTCTGCAAAGGCAACCAGCGCCCTTTACCATCCAACGATCTGATCTGTCATCTAGCCTAGCCCCTTACTGCCTATGTGCCCGTCTGTGCATACTGTGGTAACAGGCGTGAGCCGTGGTACCTTTGTTTTACGAGGTGCTGGGGATTGAACCCAGGCCCTTGTGAATGCAAAGGCTCTAACCACTGAGCATCAGACCAGGGGCACAGTTCCTAATTCTCTAGCTGTCCAGCATAGGATAGTGCCACGGGGTAAGAGACGAGTATCCTACGGACCCTGACAGAGGCAGGGGTTGCCAAATCATTAGGAAGAGGAGAAGCAAGAGCGGCCTCACAGCTCTGACCCTGGAAGCGAAGGGTGTGGGGTCTAAGAGTGAAGGAAGGGGAAGCCCTGTGTCTCTTCCCCTTTATGTGCACTGGGTGACCTTGGGCGCGTCACAAGACCTCTCACATCAGCTGACCTAGGTAGGGGTGATGTCTTCACCCCCTTCTCTTGGCTTTTGTCCTTGGTTTTGTAGCATTTTAGGCAAGTCAGTCTGCTGGAGCCTCAGTTTTCCTATCAAGGAATGGGACTGTACCTGAGGAACGGTAGTTCGGGCCTGCAAACCCCAGCCACTCTGCTGAGGCAGGGGGACCACATGCTTAAAGCTACCGTGGGCTGCAGAGTGAGTTCAAGGCCAGCCCTGAGAACTTCTGTGAGCTCTAAACAAAATGAAGGAAAAGAGGGTTGGGGCGCAGCTCAGCGATGCCCGCCTGGCACCGGGGCTGGGGGAGGAGAACTCGAAGTTAACACCCAGTCTAAAGCACTGAGGTATTAATTAAAATTCATGCCTTGCAGGCCTTGGCTGGAGTGTGTGGTAGAGGGTTGGCACGTACGCCGCCCTCTTTGAGTAGTGGCTGGAAGCCCTAATCTGAGCTCTGGCATCTGCATCTTCCCAAGGTGGGGTAGGGGGCACAGGAGGCAGGGCGGGAGGGTCAGGTGCGCTCCTTCTGCATTCTCTGCAAAAAAAAAAAAAAAAAAAGGAAGGCCACAGATAGAGGCAGTGCACTGGAATTCGTGGAATTTTTGGAACCTTCTCGGTCGGAACTTGTGACAGACAGGCCTGTAGGGGTGGTAAGACAGTAGCCCAGTTGACCTTGCCAGTACCCCAAACTTCAAAGCCTAGCCTGACCCCGGGGCCGATCGTCCCAGGCACTGCTAGACTCCTTACCCATGGGACACTGGGGCCCTCTGTTCCTGCCCGGGGGCGGAGGTGGCAACCATGACCTCTATGGGATGCCTTCTCGGGCCAGGTGTTTCCCCGCTGTGGATCCTGGGAGGCAGTTCTGTCTCTGGTCAGAGGAGAAAATAAAGCTGGTCACAGGTCATATATGTAAGCGAACCCAGGGCTGAGGAGATGCCTCCGGTGGCCAAGGGCTTGCTGTGTGAGCAGGAGGACCCAGGTCTTCTATAGAACTTATAGAGAGCCAGCCGTAGCAGGACACACCCACAATCCCAGCACGGCGTGGGCAGAGGCAGAAGGATCTCTGAGTTCAAGGCCAGCCTGGTCTGAGTTTTAGGACAGCCTTAGCTGTAAAATGGAAGCCTGCCTCTCGGCACTGACGATGGGACAGTCTGTTCTGGTTTGTACCTGTTCTCCCGTGGACTGTATTGCCTGTCAGGCTAGTGCCACTGATTGGTTTCACCTTGAGCCAAAGCTGAGGACAGGGACGGAGCAGGGTTGGTCCCTGCATGTGGTTGGGGTCTAACAAGGGTGCCCCTAAAAGGATCTGACCCTGGATACATTAGCCAGGCACCTCCCACAGGATTCTCTTACCAGAGAAGTCTGTGAAAGAAATACATCTCACAAGCAAGGGAGAGGAGGTTAGGAAGTAGATGGCAGCCTTCCTGGGGTGGGGATGGTGGCCCTTGGGGTGGAGGCAGGGGGGGCTAGGAGTTCAAGGTCATTCTGGATTACATAGCTAGTTTGAGGCCAGCCTGGGCTACCTGAGAAACTATCTCAACACACAAGGGGTGGGAGGTGGTAAACAAATTAATTAAAGGTAAATTTTAAAAATATAGCTGAGTGGGGCTGGAAAGATGGCTCAGCGGTTAAGAGCACCGACTGATCTTCTGAAGGTCCTGAGTTCAAATCTCAGCAACCACATGGTGGCTCACAACCATCTGTAACGAGAGATCTGACGCCCTTTCTGGTGTGTCCAAAGACAGCTACAGTGTACTAACATATAATAATAAATAAATCTTAAAAAAAAAAGTATATAGCTGAGCAGTGAGTTGGGGGGGAGTCCAGGGGACACTGGACACTTCATCATAGACTGCTAACAACTCAGTGCTCCTTCCTAGTGGTCTGGAGTCGTTGTCTAAGTGTGAGTTTGCAGAAATCTGTGGTAATCGACAGGGGACAATGCGGCCACACCCCAACTCATGGTGCCCAGGCTAGACCCCTCTGCTACTACCTGCATAGAATCTTCTGGAGGGCAGAGGAGTACATGTGACCGGGTGGGTGGGGTTGCGGTGGGGGTGGGCAGAGAGCAGATTTCAGAGGGAAATTGGAAAATGGGAGAGAAGGGAACTGTGGTCACACATCAGGGCTGCCAGAGGATGCAGTCAGTGGCTTGGAGGGGCTTGCCACTCACGGTCCGCCCCTCCCACCCAAAACTCCAGGGGGACAGCGATGTTCAGGGGGTCTGGGGAACTCTTGAGAGAAGACCCCAGAAAACTCTCAAGCCCCTGGAGAGTCCTCCATGCCCACCTTAGCGGTGGGGTGGGAGGAGTGGGCTGGCAGCAAACCCGGCCTGCCTGGGGATGCAGAAGGGTGCGTGCGCATTTGGGATTCCAAGAAGGCAGAGGTGAAGACAAGAGGGCGGGAGATAGACTTCCCTCCCCACCTTGGGGGTTCCAGGCTCTCTCCGGTTCTCCCCCAGACACTGTCTGGCTACCCCCAATTCTCTCTCTCTCTCTCTCTCTCTCTCTCTCTCTCTCTCTCTCTCTCTCTCCTCTTGTTTGGGGCAAAGAGAAAGACAAGTTTGAACTTGTTCTCGGCTTCCACATAATTGGTGGCAGCAGGCGAGGCTGCTCTGGAGGGAGGGGTTTACCAGAGGAGTGGGGGCGGAAGGCATCTTAGGAGTGACAGGGCTGGGAGGGCCGGGTAGGGGGTCATCTGACCAACCTCTCTGTGGCCTGCACTCCATTCCCATGACCCGTGTGCCCAGCTCCCCCGCGCCGGCTCTCGCATTGTACAAGGGGCCTGGAGGATTCCTCCTCCTAGCTTTCCAGGGGCAGCGTCCACTCTGCATCCTCGAGCCGGATAAACCCATCCTTTTCTAGCTGGGGAAACTGAGGCCAATCGGGATGGGACCGGAAGCCAAGAGGCATCTCGGGAGCAGGGACTGGGAAGTCAAAGCCCCTGTGTTCATTCTCTCACCCTTCCTTTTCATCCCTGCTAAAGGAAGGGGTAAACTCTTCCCCAGCCTAGGAAGGCAGCGGCTGGCAGAGCCCACCCCCCACCCCAGCCGAAGCCCGCAGCCAATGTCAAGGGTTTGAGAACTGAGTCATCTTTAGGGAGACCTTGGTCATTGCCCAGTTTTCCTGGGTACTCTGGGATGATTTTTTTTTCTGCACAAAATTGGCTCTGAAGGAGGCAGGGCTCTGAGGCCTGGAACAATTGGCTCAGAGCGACTGAAGGGATAGGGGGAAGGGGGACACTGTCCAGGCCCCGGGGGAACTTGCTCCTTCTGCAGTGTCTCTCTCTACTTTAAACCTATCCTCTGCTGCCAGTGAGGTTAGCACTGGAAGCCGGTTTGGAGAGATGTACAGAGCCTTTGTGTGTGCCCAAGATGATCGTGGGGTAGCCTCTGCCGGTGTGCTGTGCACTAGACAGGGCATATAGGAGCCACACGGAGGAGGGCGTCTCAGCGGGCTACCTTCAACGCCCACAGAGCCTGCCCTGGAGCCGGGCAGTTTTAGCAGGGACTCATCTGAGTATGAGGACTGTGCCCAGAGGGGTGGGAGTGACTTTAGGACCAAAGGTTCTGAGGACGTTCCTTGGCCCGGAGTTAGAGCCCATCTCTGAGCCGAGGTGCAGCCCTTCCAAGCCTCCCCGACACCTCGCGTCCTCTTTGTCTTCCTGCCGAGGTGCGCGTGCAGACCTTCGCAGCTCGGCCCTCCTGGAGTGCGAGCGCGGGGGCGCACCCTCAGCTCCCCCGCTAGCTCCCCACCGGGAGAGAGCGAACGAGCTGGAGCCCCGGTGCTGTTTGGTCTGGAGCGGAGCGGGGGCTTGCATTGATCCATTGATTGTGCGCGGTCTGCGCCTGACCTCCCTGCTCCCGGGGAAGCCGTCTCCATGGAGACCGGGCCCGCTCCCCCAGCGCCGGATTGTAAATTCCTGCAGGCAGCGGCCCGGCAGCCTGGGGAGGGGGCCGCGCGCCCGGGCGCGCAGGGGGAGCGGCCGCCACGCCGAGGCCCCCTTTGAAAGAAAAAAAAAAGGGCACGAAAAAGGAGGTGGAGGAGGAGGAGGACGGAGAGGAGAAGCAGGAGGGGCAGTGGGAAGGGGAGGAGGAAGAAAACGAAAAGGAGCAAGGAGAGGAGGAGAAAGAGGAGGAGGAGGAGGAGAAAGGCGAAGAAAAACAGACGGAGCCCGGGAGACGAGAAGGCTAGGGAGGAAGAAAGAGGCAGAAAGGGCGTGTTTAGGCGCTACGTCTCCCCTCCCCTTTCTCAGGTCCCAGCTCGGGCTCTGCGCGCTCGCTCTCGGGCTACAGCTCCCCGCGGGCGAAGCAGGGCGTCGGGTGCGATAGCCCGGGCTGCCCCTCGGGCCGCCGCCCCGCGCCTGCCCGCGCTCCCCGCCGCGGGCTCCCCACGCCCAGCCCAGAGCCTCCGCGGGGCGCCCTCCTGTCCCCTCCCCCTCCGCCTCGCGCCCACCCCGGGGCTGCGACACCCCCGCGGCTCCGCCGCGCGGAGCTCCAGGCCATGGGCTCGGGGCGCGTCCCCGGGCTCTGCCTGCTCGTCCTGCTGGTCCACGCGCGCGCCGCCCAGCATGGCAAAGCTGCGCAAGGTAAGGGGGGCGCGGTGCGGGGTTGTGGGGCTGCGGGGCGGCGGGGCCGGAGGAACCAGGGCAGGTGTCTGGAAGTGCGTGGCTGTCAGGTCCCGGCCCTGTGCCCCCGACTCCTGGGCCAGGGCTAGACCACCGGGCGCTGCGGGACAGGCTACAGCGCCGGGGGAGGGGGGCGGGCGGCGGGCGGCCAGCAGAAGGGAGCATGCACTTCTACCGGCTTCCCTGCCACCGTCTAGCATCTTCCTCCGAGGGCAGAGAGAATCTTCTCTCAAACACTGCCAGCGCTTTGGGGCTTGAGACTGAGGGAAGGAAGTTTTCAACCATGCTATGCACTTCGTAGCCTCCTCCCCTCCCTACATGAGGCAGAGTCAGGCCGAAATTTCGAAGTTACCGTCTTATCAAGTCGAAGGATGTTAAAGAAAAACAGACTCTTTCGTGGTGAAACCGACTGCCTGTCACGGAATAGTAGGGGGCAGTAGGAGAAAATGTCTGTGACTGCCTTCTGGCACGAACGTTGCGTTTCTGCCTTTGGAGGGGGTGATTCCTTTCGTCTCGCATGGCTTTCATTTCTTATCATAATATTTATTTATTAAGGCCTGGGGTTTCCAATTCCATTTAAATCCAGGTCAGAATTGCATTAAAATAACAAAGTAAAATTCCAGGCTGGGAGCCCTGACAGATCCCTCTAGGAATTAGAGAGAGACTGGGAGGCCCTCCTGCCCTGGTCCCTGACCCCGAGCTCCCTGCCCAGCCAGTCCCAAGGCTGCGCTGGCAGAAACCAGGCTGGTGTCCCACAGTTCTCTGGGGACAGTCTCCCCTCCCCCCACTGACCTGCTGTACCCCTCCCCCCACGCTGTCCTCACCCAAAAGAGATTTATATGGACAAAAAGAAAATTCCTCTTAGCAAGATTTTGCCCGGGAGGTAGATTCTGCCTATTGTGCTAGAGGCTCCTGAAGGCCGCCAGGGGGTCTGAGGCATGAGGAAAGTTGAACTTGGGAGTTGAGGAAGTGGGAGTTGTCTGGCAGTCAGTCAGTCAGTCAGTCAGTCAGTTGGGTCAGTGTATTTGGGGGGGGGGGCTCAGTCTTAAGCCCGCAGCTTTTCTCTGTTACTAGAAGGTGCTAAGCCAACACCTTCCTCCTCTCCCAAAACTCAGCCTCTTCCCTTGCCCCCTCCGGCCTGTCCATTAACATAACCAAACACTAGAGACCCCCAGGTGTCAAGTACTAGACGCCACCCTAACTTCCTTCCAGCCCCAAACTGCCGCTTCTGCAGCCTTCCTCCCAGACAGCCTGCCGCTGCTGCCGCCGCTGCTGCCGCCGCTGCTGCTGCTGCCTGGAACAGCCCCTCTCCCCACAGTGGATTTGCTTGTGTGTTTTCGTAAACAAAGCTGGCTTTTGTAGTGCATGCTGACTTACTCATAACATGGAATTAGCTAGGGAGTTTAGTCTGAGGAAGGAACAGATTTTGTGCAGTAATCTAGAGACAAGATAAGCACCTCTTTCAAGTTGGAGCCAGTGTCTGCAGGGGCTTGGGGGGGGGGCAGGAGGAGAAGCAGCCCATTAAAGGGGCTCCAGGTGCAGCTGGAGACCCCTAAATGGGACAGGTGCTGGGGGAACCAAAACTCTCAAGCCTGGAGACCAGCTGGGGAGAGGAGGGGTCTGGGTACTCAAGGACACCTTTTATTGGACACCTCACTGGGTGCTGGGGGACACTCAGCTGGAGTAGGCGGTACCCTCAAGGTCTCTGCTTGTCTCAGTCATGGGCTACACCTGCCCTGGTGAGGTTGCAGTAACTGTACCCCCAGCCCCCTTTAGGATTTCTGAGTCTGGCTGGGGTTCAGATGGAACCTCTCATTAGCCCTACCATTCAGGGAAACCCTGTCCGTCAAAGGCTGCCTAACAACAGGTTGGCTGGAATACAGAGCCTTCCTTGGGCTCGAATTTGCAGGTAGACGTTACAGAGAAAATGAGAAGTGTCTGGGTTGAGCCTTGCAGGCTTACCCACAGTGCTGCGGGCTCCGGAGGCCTCCCCGAGCCCCCTCCACACATCTCCCATCTATCACCAGGGCCAGGGAGTTCACCTTTGATGCCAGAAGCTTTTCAGTGGCACTCTAGAGGGTCTGGACATTACAGACTCCGTCAGCGAGCATCTTGAAAAGAGCCCCCGTACCCAATACCCACTGGAACATTGTCTCTGGGAGGGTCAAAGCCATGGGTGGGGGAAGAAGCCAGGGCATGGGCTTAAGAATAAAAGAGGGGGAGAGAGAGAGAGATAGGAGGCAAGGACAGCAGCCCTGGGACATCCCTGTCCCACCACGTCTACAAAGACCCGGTTCTTTAATCAGAAGTGCAGGAGGTTTTGTCCCGGTGGACGGGTGGGTGGGCCAGCTGGTGGGACTGCGGAGGGGGGTGAGCTTGCCGGATACACGGTTTTGAGTGGTTTTCAAGTGCCTGTCTGTGTGTCTTAAAGTAGACAGACTGGATAACCAAGGTAATTGTAAACTTAAAAGCATTAATTTGCTTTGCTTTTTTGGGGTGGGGGTGGGGCAGCGTTGGCAGGACAGCTATCCTTAAAAAGACCTAATCCTCACTTAGGGCTCAGGTTGCAACTGAATGACAAGGTCTTGGGGCCTCTGGGGGAACTGGTCCTGTCCCCAGGCAGGCTCTGGGACAGCCAGGCTGGCCATTCACTTTACCTGGTCGTTTTCTTCCTGTGTGAGGGAGAGAGTTTTGAGAAAGTCACCCTTTTAGAAATCACACCGTCTCTGAGGCTGAGGGCGTTCATCCGGTGCTGAACAGTGTCTCTCTGTCTCTGGGTCTCTGTCTGGGAGTCTGTCTCTCCTTGCCCCCACCCCTCTCTTCCTCTTTAATGTGGTTGTTCGTTCTCCCTGCTCCCCTCAGCTCCTGTGGCCGGCGTCCACAGTGAGGGGACTGTTCCTCCTAGCCCCTCCCTCTAAAATATGAAATGAAAACCGTAACCGTGTCAGCGGGGGCGGGTGGCCCCTTGGGCAGCCTCTACTGCTCGTGCCCCACCAATGCCCTACTGGAGAGAGCAGACAGACAGACCCCACTCTTAGAGCCTGTTTTATCTGTTTCCTTAAGTCCATCCCAATTTTAAGAAAGTTTTCAGAAACCCCTTTGACCTGCCTCTGAGGCTTGCTGTCTAAGGTGTGGGGAAAGCCCACAGCTAGGATATAAATTTTGTGTCCCCGCCTTCTGTCACCTCTCACTCCCCTGAGTCTCTGTGGGGTGGAATGGAGAGAGGGGACTAAAAGATCTGGGAGCCACAACCAAGACAGGTAAAGCAAGGCGAGACTCACCAGGAGCCAACCCTCAGATGAGAGTGCTTTCTGGAACCTTCTGGAATCTGATGCCATGAGAACAGGCTTGAGATGTGAGTAGCTAGGACCTGCTGTGAGTGGAGGCAGGCCGAGTGTGAGTTTGGGAAGGTGCGGTGTGCACCGCCAGGGTGTGTGGGCACGCGTGCACGGCACTCTGGTGACTGGGGTGGGTGGGGGTCGGGTGAGTTCAGTTTTAATTGGAGGAGAGGGGCCGGGGTGGCTTGGTCCAGAGCCTTGAACTGAGGGTGGGGGGAGGGGAGGGCATGGCTTCACATCCTCTGGAGAAGATGGAGGTGGAGGAGCTTGCAGCCGGAACCCACCCTGGCCTCTGCTGGGGCCCGGCGCATGACCACTCAGTAAGAAAGAGTTCCTGTCAGGGCTGGAAACTGCGGGAGCCGCTCTGAGGCAGGCTGGCAGTGCTTACGGGAGGCCCAGACCTGGGGACACAGGAGCCTGGGAAGGAGTGGATTGCTGGGGCTCTGGGAGAGGTGGAAACGGTCAGGTCAGCCCCGAGGATGTTTGCAAGGGATGAATGGGCTTCTCACCGGGCGGGCGGAGACTGGGACATTGCCTCTCTGTCTGTCAGACTGGCCGCCCTCTTCCCCACCAGCCTGCACTCTGGCCTGACTCAGGAGGCGCTAGGCGGGCCGGCAGGAGATAAGGGGTGACTTTTGACAAACGCTGAGCCGTCTAATGGCTGGGAGCTCTGGGGTTTGGCCCGGTTTTACTGAACTCATTCATATTTGTAAGCTTTAGTCCTGAGGCCTGGTTTTTAACCTACAGGCCAGGCCTGTCCGCCTGGACCTCTCCTCTGCCTGCTGGAGGCCTGGTCGCTTGCTATTTTTCCTTTCTCTCGCCCCCCCCACCTCAGTTTCCCAAGCATCTGACAGTCCTGTGTCTGGCGAGCAGGTAGCCACCCTAGAACTGCATGCGTGTGTCTCTGTGTCCCACTCTGTGGAGGCCACAAGTGATCTGTCTCCTCAGCCCACCCCACCCCCTTCCTTCCTCAGATCTAGGGCTTGCTCTAGAGTTGGAGCTGGATCCATAGCTGGCTTTCAGAAGTGGGTCGATGACCCCCTCAATCACAGGGCGCTTAGGGGCCTTGGTTTGCCAATGGTTTCCCCCTTTGGTGAACCGTAGCCCCAGAGCGCTGCGGGCTTTGGATTTCAGAGCTTTGTGCCCGGGGCTGTCTGCTTGTGGTTACTGACTGGGCGAACTGAGCAGACTGGCTCCTGGGTGATGCCAGATAGGACAGCGGGCCTAAGGGACCCCTGGGTGAGGTACAGCATCAGGCTATGTAGGGTGGGGGGAGGGTTGTGGAAGAATGTCTGCTCACAGGGTAGATCCTGGGGGGGGGGGGCAGGTTTACAGAGAGGATGGTGGTTTTTTTTTTTTTTTTACAAGTTTCTAATTATATTTATTTGGAGTTTTCCTCTGGCGGGTTGAAGCTGTTAACAGCAGGAACCTGCATCTCCTGGTGTTTGTTTTTGTTTCTGACCAGCTGCTTGGCCCCAGAGTAGTGAATCCCAAAGCTGGCGAAGACACCTGCCCACCACTGCCCCCGCCTACCCTCTCCTCCTCCTCCTCGCCTGCACTGCGGGCTCCCTGTCTACCCTGGCTCCGTACGCTGACTCCCTCTCCAAAGATTTATTTATTTTATGTGAGTACACTACACTTCAGGCAACCCAGAAGAGGTCATCAGATCTCATTACGGACGGTTGTGAGGCACCATGTGGTTGCTGGGATTTGAACTCACAACCTGAGGAAGAGCAGTCGGCGCTCTTAACCCTGTGTGCTGGCTTTTAACCACCAGCCAGATGGAGCTCTGGTGTAGCTCATGCTCTGAGCCTGCTGCTTGCTTCAGGCTGAACAAAGTATTGAGCTGAGGGCATGGGGAAGCGAGACCGCTCTCTCTCAGGCGCTTTTAGAAGACCTTCACAGGCAGGCTTGGGGCCTGGCCTTACCCTGGCTATTGGTTCTTTCCCAGGATAACCTCACTAGGTGTTTCCCTGTCCATTTAATAACCCGTGCCTGCTGCTGCCCAAGATGGTCCTACACCCACAGGCTGCAGTCTCTTCATGTCCGGGATTCATCAGAGCGCTGTCTCTGTGTTCTCTTAAGTCTGTGTGTGCGCGGACACACTGCAGCAGCACACACGTGGAGGTCGGGGGACAACCTCGGGGGTCAGCTCTCACCTTCCGCCTTGTTTGGGACAGTGTCATTGCTCACGCCTCCATAAGCTAAGCAAGCTGGCTTGCAATCTGGGGACTCTCCTGCCTCTGCCTCCCGTGTAGATGCACGGAGCATAGATGCCCGGTCCCGAATCGAGCTTTGAGTTCTGGGGATCCTGGCTCGGGTCCTTGTGGGTGGCATGGTGCTTTACCCGGGGAGCTCGCTATTCCTCAGAATAAACTCCCTCGGGCACACCTGTTCCCAGAATGCCAGATGGTCAAAGGAGAGTAAAGAGGCAGGCTTCTCCCCTGGGGTGCACTGCACAGAGCTCGCCCTCCCGCAGGCACTTAGGAGCCGTTCACTGACTGCTCAAGTTGCATGGCTCTGCCAGCCGCCATCGTGGGGTCAAAGGTCCAGGAGCCATGGCCCCGAGGAGTTTGTGGCACCGAGTTGACATGAGGAGAGCATCCAAGAGGATGCTGGGAAGGAGGAGTGCCGGCAGCAAGCTCGTAGTGAGCCCTCCCGTGTCCACGCTGTGGCACCCGGTGCTTGGTGGACGTTAACTCATTTGAGACTGGTAGAAGTTCCCGGGATGGGGCTGTGCCAAGTTTTCAGGGGATGAGGTGGGTGTGTTCACAGGGGCTCAAGGCCACTCGAACATGGCGCTAAGCCCGCACCGGGACTGTTGTAGAGGCAGTCAGTCGTCCCTAGGGTGGCATGTTGCTGCCTCCAAAGTGTCCCCCAGATCAGGAAGTAGCTTAAAAGAGAGAGATCCCAGGGTAGACGTCCACGGGTCCTCAGAATCCCCAGATTCCAGTGCGCAGCCTGAGCCGGGGACCACCAGCCCAAACCAACTCACACCCCAAAGTGTTGCTTGGCTTGCAGCTGGTAAACAGCTTCTAAGAGGATGGGTAAGCTGAGGTTGCCGTGTGTGCCACAGAGGTCCCTTTGAGGACTTATTCTGAGCTGGCAGGTGTGCTGAGAAGGAGCGAGCTTTGAAGACCTGGCAGAGGTGGAAGTGGATGATTTAGGGCCCTGCCTCCCTGATCTGTGCCTCAGGCCAGAAAACTTCAGCCACACTGTTGGAAGGTCCTTTCCTCAGCAGTCACCAGCCACGGGGGAAAAATGGGACATGTTACTTCAGAGTGTTAGCTAAGTGGCTCAGCAGGAACCACAAAGGGGGGACACGCTGAGTCCCCCTGGGCTGGGAGCTTACTGGGGGACAAGGCAGACAATTCTGAGCCAGTCTTGGAAAACACAAGAGGGTGGGCTTACAACATAAATGGGAAGAAGGTGATATGTGGGATGTAGTGGACTGGTTAGCTGGTGTTGAGGGAGTAGCTGGTGCTGAGGGAGTAGCTGGTGCTGAGGGAGTAGCTGGTGCTGAGGGAGTAGCTGGTGCCGAGGGAGTAGCTGGTGCCAAGGGAGTAGGAGCAGGGTGGGACACCTCCCAGAGCTCCCAGAGCAGAAGACGTTGAGAGCAGGGAGATGGCTGAGGCTAGGAAGAGCCTGAAGCAGCCAGCAGGCTGTGGTTGGCCTCACCCGCTGCTCTGGTCCTGGGGGCCACTTGAGGGGAGACAAAGGGAAGAGTGTGATGCATCAGGAGCCAAGCCCCAGCACATGGAGACAGGCGCCGCTGAGATGGTGGCAGAGAGGGACTTCTGGGGGAGTCTATAATTCTGGGCCAGCACCAGAAGTGTTCCTTATTCAGAACCCCTAGAGTTGGCTCTTCTGTTCCGTGAGGTCTGTGCCGTTGGGACATTTCCTATTGCACAGCCCACCACAAGTATTTGGCCTAAGGCTAGTGGGACTGAAGAGCGGCCTTTGAAACGAAGAGGGTCACACGTGGCTCATGGCTACCACCATAGTGGACAGAAGGGCCCTAGATGCCCCAGTACCCAGCCCTTGGCTTCAGCCACCCAAGCTCCTGCCCACAGACTTCCTCAGGCAGCTCACGGATTAAAAAGTAAACGGCCCCTTCTGGGGAGGCGCCACCACCCTGCATTGTATGGGGGGCAAATTTAAGGGCGGAAAATGAGAAAGGAGCCAGGTGTGGCGGTACCCACCTGCCATCCCAACACCGGGGAGGCTGGAGCAGGAGGATCATGAGTTCGAGGTCAGCCTGTGCTACATAGTAAAACTTTCTTTAAAAGAAAACTTAAAAAAAAGAAAAAGAAAAAAAGCCTCCCCAGAAAATGGATCTAAAGCTGGGGCCGTCTCCACAGGTGGCCCTACTGAGACTGGACATTTCCTGCTTCTGATTCCATCAGTTGGTCAAACATTCCCCAACGGCCTCTCGCCACCACAGGTCTAGCTTAGGAACGTGACTACGGGGCCTCTGTCCTCTCCATCTTCTCTCTTCCTTGGTGACCGCCTGGAGTGTAGACAATCTCCTAATACTCAGAGCTGTATCTACAAATGGCAGAAGTTGCCTTAAAGATCTGGATTCACCCGGAGCAGCGAGGAGGCCTGAGAATCTGCATTGTAAAACCCCACTTCGCAGTTCAGGAGTCACACCGGCCCCCTCCCTCCCTGGCTTCTGCTCCTTGACTGGCAGACTTCAAACCCATGCACTCTGTTTTTCCGGTTTGTAGGGAGACATGGGCTCTTCCTCCTCAGACTGTGACGAGGTTCTCATCCCCAGCTGCTCATTAGAATCAGATATGTTGAGTTCAGTCTTCGGGGCCTTGGGCATCTTTAGGGGAGTCGGCTCTGCTGTGCAGCCTGGGTTGAGGCTCAGCCCTAGGGCCTCATGGCACCTGCCAGGTTCAGCTTTTTTTTTCCTGTCATTTATCCTGGCTGGGTAGTCACCTGCGTGGTTCTGAATGTTAACGGCCACACAGAAACTCTTCTGCTGAGTGAGTCCTTGTCTTTGTCACTTCTTTATGGGTGCCGTGATGTTGTCCCCAACTGTTTGAGGTCTTTTTCTTTTCTTTTTTCCTGAGACAAGGTTTCTTAGTGTAGTCTCCCTCTATAGTCCAGGCTGGCCTTGAAGTCAAGAGATCCTCCTGCCTCTGCCACACAAGCGACGCTACACCACACCCGAGGTCCTTAACCACCTCCCCCCTCTCGCAACCCCCAGCCAGCTCTGGAGGTGCCTCTTCCTTTAGCGTGGCTCTGCCTGTCACACTGACTAGAGGGGACAATGAGTGTTAGTCCAGAAGTATCCAGATCTCGAGGGCACAGAGGAGGAGAGGGTCAGATGCCAGGCCAACACCTGCTGGCTCCTCGTCCTCCCACTGATGGCTCAGGGCCAAGAGAAATCTTCCCAAGTGGCGCTCTGTTCCTCTAAAGCTCCCGGGGGCCGTGGTGAACAGTCAGGGACTGGCTTCATCCTCTCCTGGGTTTTGAGACAGGCTCTCAGTAACATGGAACTCCTGATCCTCCTGCCTTGGTCTCCAGGTTCCAGGGAAGGTGAGGGACTTCAGGTGTGCATGGGGACTTTGCCTTTGGGGAACACACCTTCAAAACTCACTCGACACCAGCTCTGTTCCTATGTTCTTATGTGCACGGCTGTGGCTGAGAGCTGGGATCACAGCGGTGCCGGTGCCGCAGCGCTGTGCCGGGCAGGGCCAGTGTGTTCTGCCGAGAGGCAGCTGGGGATCCCAGACAGGTCCTGTTTCCCTTTCTTCCTTAATTACTAGAGAGCAGCTGGGCAGGGTGGGGCATGCCCGTAATCCCAGCATTTGGGAGATGGAGCAGGGGGACCGCCCCCAGCTATGGGATGCATTCTAGGCCAACTTGGACTCCATGGTCTAGAAAAACATCATCAGTGGTCACCGGATCATCACCAGTGACTCTGCCTGTCTCTCTCCCCCCAAGTCTGCTGCTGAGAAAGATAAACTAGTCCACGCTGGGCTGTGTCTGACACATCAGTGTACTGTTCAAACTGAAGAGGGGCGTTTCAGAGAGAGGCGGGGCTGTCACTGTGGTTTGATTATTTCTGAGGCAGTAAGGCTTCATTTTAATTCCTAAAGTGTTCAGAGGACTGCGAGGGGAGCTCAGGTGTGCAGGGCATACGGGGACACTGCCCCTGGGGAACGTACCTTCAAAACTCGCCCTAGAGACACCAGTTCTCTTCTTATGAGTCCTCCCCTGCCCCCGGCAGATGTAGATGAGTGTGTGGAAGGCACAGACCATTGCCACATCGATGCCATCTGCCAGAACACCCCGCGCTCCTACAAGTGCATCTGCAAGTCCGGCTACACGGGGGACGGCAAGCACTGCAAAGGTGAGCGGGAGGGGCCAAGAGGAACCTGCGGGAAAGTGGGAATGAACTCTGTGGCCCGGGAGGCGGGGGCGGCACCACAGTTCCCATGGGCCTGCAGCCTCCAGGCCTGGCCGCATCTTCCCAGAGAGGGTGGGTACCAACGCATCGCACAGTGGAGGTGACATGCTGGTTCGGACATTCCTTAGCCTTGAGGCCACACAGCTGTCTAAGGCTGGCACACCTCAGTTACAAAACCAAGGCTGGAGACCCCCGGGACAGGAGCCTGTGCTTGCCCCTGTCATAGCATGCGTAAAGGACGGGACCTGTGAACCCCAGTGGGAATTCACCCACCAGCAAGCGTATCTTTTGCTATAAAAACACCGCAGAGAGGTCTAGTTGTAGCAGTCTCAGTGTGTGACCCTGAGCACAATTGAGGCTCCAGTGGACAAAGTACACTTACTTTCTGTTGACAGTAGAACCACAGTTGCCTCCTGGGACTTGGGGGGTGGGGTGGGGGGCGTTGGTTCAAGGATGAGACTCCTTCCCAGCAACACCACAATTAAAGAATGTTCGACACGCCTGTAATCCCAGCACTCTGGGAGGCAGAGGCAGGTGGATTTCTGAGTTCGAGGCCAGCCTGGTCTACAGAGTGAGCTCCAGGAGAGCCAGGGCTACACAGAGAAACCCTGTCTCGATAAAACCAAAAATCTTAAAAACAAAAAAATAAAATAAAATAAAATAAAGAATGTTCGAGAACTGTATATGAATGGCGTAATCAAAAAACATAAAAGTAAAAATGGCATAGCTGTTTGTCTGCGACCTTCAACATCCCTGGTGTGCGCTCTCTCTGCGCAGACGTGGACGAGTGTGAACGGGAGGACAACGCGGGCTGTGTGCACGACTGTGTCAACATCCCTGGTAATTACCGGTGTACCTGCTACGACGGATTCCACCTGGCGCACGACGGACACAACTGCCTGGGTGAGCGAGCGCGTGGGCGGGCGAGGGCTGGCTGGGGAAGGAGCCGTTTCACGCGTGTCTCGGCCATGTGGGAAGAAAGGTGGTCAAAGAGAGCTCCAGTCTTTCAAGAGAGCAAGGACAGGTCCCCCTGTGAGGCTGGCCAGGGCCGGTGAAACAGTCTGGCTGCTGGATGAAGAGCATGGGAGTGGGGCGGGGCACTGCTAGAAGTGCGAATGCGTGCGCGTGTGTACGTGCGTGCGTGCGTTCGTGCGTGTGTACATGCTGGGTTTAGCACCGTGCATGGGGATGATGACTTAGCTTCAGACACATCTGATTCTGCTGCTTAGAACCCATGTGGGGCCTTACTTGAGCCAGTGAAGAATCTCTCAGGTGCTGAGGCAGGAGCGCTGGTGCTAATGCAGCTGCCCATGCTCTCTGAGCCCGGGGTGCCTCTGTCCCTTGTGGGGGGCCCCCCTCCTGCCCTCAGTTCCACCCTCTCCAGTTCGGAGCCTCAGCCTGGCCCGGTATCACCTGACCCCAGAGCTCTGTCACGGATAGAATCCCTTGGCCGCCAAACTCCGCTTTAGTCAGTCATCTTTGAGAGTTATTCAGACCAAGTCAGTTTCCCCTGCATAGAAAATCTGAAGCTTCTAACAGGACTTGGCGGGTGACACCAGGGTGACACCAGGGTCGTCTCCCACATGGCCGGGAGATGAATCAACAAAGGAGCAGCGAAGGCCAGGATGTGATTGGTTGGATGCTCTGTGGCCTCGGAGCCCTCTCACTGTTCAGCTGAAGGCCACCACAGTCCCCTTCCACCCAGGTCCCCCGCAGGCCCTTCCCAGGGGCTGCCCCCCGTCCCCCTCTGCTACTGTGGAAGAGCCTTCTCTCCACTGTCACCCAAGGGACTATTTAGGGACAAGATCTGAAGTAGTCGGTACGGGATAGGTGTGCCCGCCGGACCGAGAATACCAATACCATCTCTAGTTCTTTGGGTCCTGACCCAACTATCACCAAGAACCAACCATAGAGAGAAGAGAAAGAGCAGGTACAGGGAGGGTTGAGGCTACAAAGGTCAGTTCAAAGGTCAGGGTTCATAGCCTCAACCATCCCTCTAACCCTTGAGAGAACTCCAAGAAAAACTATGGATGGACCTCAGTTTCCCCAGGGAGAAGTAGAGGACGGGAGGGAAGCGGCCGGGGAAAAAATGGCGTTCAGATGCAGAGTGAGACTCCCTGGGTGAGTTTGGCTCTAGTGGTGGTGACTTCAGGGCACCCTATTGTCCCCTCTGCCATCCAGGGTGTGGCCTGGTCACCTGCCACACCCTGCCACGCCACATTGCCAGGCTTTGTTTGGTTAAACCAAAATAGGAGAACAGCTGGGGACTAGGGCAGCGAGCCCGGGCCTGGGGGAAGGGGAGGAGGCTGAGGCTGTGGCAGGTCCACAGAAACGGCCGTTGCCCGTGAGGACCTGTGGCTCGGCGGCCTTCGTTGGCACCTCAGCCATACCACGATCTGAGGGAAGAGTCACTCCCAGGTTCCCCGATTCCAGGCTGCACTCTTCAGTCTACCCTCAGTCTATGCTGCTGCTATGACAGCAGTCTCACCAACCCCTGTCTTCGCAGACGTAGATGAGTGTGCGGAGGGCAACGGTGGCTGTCAGCAGAGCTGTGTCAACATGATGGGCAGCTACGAGTGCCACTGCCGCGATGGCTTCTTCCTCAGTGACAACCAGCACACCTGTATCCAGCGGCCGGAAGGTCAGCCCGCGGCCTCTCTGCACAGCTGGGTTCCCCTCAGCACTCCCTGTCCCATTCCTCTCTACCCTTCATCTTTCTCACGGCATAAGGGCTCCGGGCTTAGACAGATCTAGGGAATGGACCCGGGACCTGGCCAGTGTAGAGTGGAAGCTACTTTGGGGCATTCTCTGTCCAGCGGCAACTCCTGTTCGTGAGCGGCTGTAAGCTGCTTCTCTGGGACAGCCTCACCTGTGTCCCCTTCCGAAGCCTGGCTCACTCCACCATTGGACCATGACATGCTGAGAGCAGCAGCTAGGTCTCATCTGCCTTTGTGTCCCTGTCACCTAGTGTGCTGACCTACCTGTGGTAGGAACTTAATAAAATGTATGGCCTAGCCGGGTATGGTGGCGCACACCCTTAATCCCAGTGCAGGGGAGGCAGAGGCAGGCGGATCTGTGAGCTCGAGGCCAGCCTGGTCTACAGAGTGAGTTCCAGGACAGCCTGGGCTACACAGAGAAACCTGGTCTCAGTGTGACGGCCATTTATCTTCTTCAGGTTTCTAGTCCCGGTGTAAGCTCTCTGAGGGAAGAGATCCTGTTTTAGTTTTTTTCTGGGTCCTTCCTAGACCCTCAGAGCCTCAGAGCAGCTGTCTCAGCTGATCCTTAGGACGTCCTTAGCCACAGCTGGTTCCACCCCATCGGGGCTTCCCGTGCAGATGGAGCGTCAGCCTCCCCTCCTCCCCTTTTAGAAGGAATGAACTGCATGAACAAGAACCACGGCTGTGCCCACATCTGCCGGGAGACTCCCAAGGGGGGCATTGCCTGCGAGTGCCGCCCTGGCTTCGAGCTCACCAAGAACCAGCGGGACTGTAAATGTGAGAGATGGGGGTGGGGGGTAGGGGGGATGGGAGGGGGTGGGGGGGACAGGAGGGTGGGGGGCAGGGGAGTGGGGGGACAGGAGGGTGTGGCGCCTTGGTAGCCAGAGGGCAGGGATGGAAGGAAAGAGGACTGGGGAGCGGGACACAGTGAGGAAGACGGTGGCTTCCCCCCTACACACACACACACACACACACACACACTGCCTTGCAGACCTGTAGCAAGAGGGACAAGCAGGCTGACACGTCTCCTCCCTCTGTGCAGTGACCTGCAACTATGGTAACGGCGGCTGCCAGCACACGTGCGACGACACGGAGCAGGGTCCTCGGTGCGGCTGCCACGTCAAGTTTGTGCTCCACACCGACGGGAAGACGTGCATTGGTGGGTAAAGCCAGGGAACAGCTCGAGCCTGTGCCGGCCGGGGTCGCGGTGGGGCTGCAGGCTGCAGGAGGAGAGCGGCCTGGGAAGGGCGTGTCTAGGCGCTGATGGAAGGGCACATCTAGGCGCTGATGGAATTGCTGATGTGGGGATGGCGACCGACCGGGAGGACGACAGGTTGGAGGAGCACCCTGACCAAGGGCACGCCCGACTAGTTGCCCCCCAGGCATCCCGCCCTCCTCTTCCTCCCACACTGAAGCATCCAGATTAGGAGCCATTAGCCGAGGTGCTGGCCAACCGAGGCGGAAGCGATAACTTGAGGGATTCTGGGGAGGTCAGCTGAGCAGCTGACCCAGGCTCTGGCTGACTAGCGTGGTAAGGGACTTAGCACAGCCAGTGCCCCTCCTATAGAACTGGTGCCGGCACACAGTACACACTTCCAGAGCAGTTAGCCTTGGGCTGAACAAGTAGGGTGGCTCCGGGCCCCCTTCCTCTTTACCCCTGCAAACCCCCTTCCTACCCCTCACCATGCCCCGGGCCCACCTCCCACCCAGCACCCAGCGGTCCTGGCTTTCCACCGTGCCCGTGGCTGCCCACCCACCCCCTTGCTGCTGCAGCCTCCCCTCCCTCCAAGCCTGAAACCCTTCCCAGGCCTGACCCGAGTCTCCAGGTACCCTGAATGAGCGAAGTTCTTAAAGTCAGCTTTGGATTCCTTCCGTTGCTATTTCTTCAGCGGTGGGAGGGCTGACAAGGAGTCTCCTTAGAGAAGTGGGAATGAGAGGCAGGGCCTCAGGCCGGGCGAAGGAGGCTGTGCTTGCTCTGTGGTACTGCCATTCATGGAGGCATGTGTCTAGTGACACACGGGCTGAGGTATGGGCTGAGGATGGAACGGTGGGCGCAGCTGCTCTGTGAAGCTGTGTGTGTGTGTGTGTGTGTGTATGTGTGTGTCCCCAAGGCGGCTAAGAACTGATCCGCCCCTGCCCCGTGTCCTCTTCACTACACCCACGGGACGGGGTCAGGTGGGCTCCATAGGGCTGCCTAAGGCTAAGCTCTCCCGCTCTGCTCTAACTCTTCAGAGACCCCAAGGCAGGCTCAGGCCTTCAGGTCGCCTTTCTGTCTCTGGCTGTGCTGTCCCAGCTCCTTTCTTATTCTCCTGACAGGTCTAGTTCTTCTGCTTTGCAAACCTCCCACCACCCCTTGGACACGCCCATATAGCCCCAGATTCTTCCAGAAGAACCTGCATGCGGTCCCTAGGGAGCAGATGCATGGGACAGACAGAGGCCCCGTGGGGGACGGGCGTGGCTCCCTTGGGTCTCTGTTCCAGTGTTCTCAAACATGGCTGCTTTTGACAATGCCGGTTATCGAGCTTGGCCTCTCTAACCCAGACCCACGGGGCACTCCGGGCAGAGCACGTGAGGCTGCTCCCTCCATATCCTTCTCCCTCTGCCCCGAGGGAAGGGAGCCTACTTGTCTTGGACGCCATTTTTCTTGGCAGGAGGAGATGTCACTGGGGTTATGGGGACATGCAGTTGGAGTGGGGAGAGAGGCGTGTAGTTAAAAGAGAAAGGATTTGAGAGGTGGCATCGCGTGCCAGCTTGCTGTGTGGGGCTGGACCCACAGGGCTCTCTAGGAGACCCAGCATCTCTGTTTTCCGTCCCCTTGATGGGGGCTTCATTCACTAAGGGTACCAGGCAGGCCACGCTGAGGAATGAGGCTAATCTGGGATCAGCACATGGGGCTAGAGGTTTGGGGCGTCAGGGTGGAGGGCGCGGGTGGGCCCTGCCTGCCCCGAATCTAAACAGCTTCTTTACAATGTCAAACAGGGGAGAGGCGGCCAGAGCAGCTCGGGCCCACTCAGGCCGTTTCTAATGGTAAATATGTCTGCGCTCTGCTTGCACTCACCGGCTTGCTAGGGAAGGGCTAACCCGCTGGGGCTCCCACTAACCGCATGCCCAGCAGGGCTCCCCTGGCAGAGCGGGCTCTGGACCCATCAGGTGGGACTGGGAACCTTTGTGCCTGGTCCCTGGCTCTCCCTACACTGGTGCCGCCTCCTCCTCTGCCTCTCATCCCCTGGTTGGTCTCAGCCATCCGTGCCCCGCTCATTCGCGGTCCCTACAGCCAGCGTCTTGCCCGCTCTTCCTGCTCTTCCCACTGTGCTGAGGAGATAAGGTGTATCAGAGCTGGGTGCCAGGCCCTCTGTGGGTCACCCTTCTTGGGTTCCGTCTGTCATGCCACCCAGCATCAGCCTGACTGGGTTCAGTAGACCTGAGCCTGGATCCTGGCTCTCCACGTCCTCACCTGCCATCTTCTCTGACCCTCGGTCCACTCCCCTGCAGGAGGGGAGTGACAGTCTTTCTTCTCTCGGGTGTCATAATGATAATGAAAGCATAGCATGTGGTCCGAGCCTGGCACAAAAGACAGGGTGAGCTGTGCCCTTCTCCCTGCGCTCAGACAGTGTCCTGCAGAGCTGGGCAGCCCTGCCCAGCGTCTTGGTCTAGCCTGGGGTGAATACCATGCCAGTTCTGTCTGCACCCATCCTGGATACTTCAGAGGATCTACACATTGACAGCATCTTGTCCCCCACTATGCTATTCCAGGCCTTGGGAGCCCTCTTTCCATACATAGAGCACTTTTGGGGGAGTCTGGACTTGACCTCAGGGAGAACACAATGAGACCAGGGCAAGCCAAGGACACCCAGGCAGAGGTGGGAGGTGGCCTTCTTTTGGAGCCCTGGCACACGGCCTGCTTTGGGGACAAGGGGGCCCGGACATCCTCATTCTTAGACCAACTCCTCTCTTGTCCCATGGAGGCCTTAGGATGCCAGTGGGAGGGTCGGTGCCTGGAGCCACAGCACTCGGGTCCCCATGCCAGGCTCTTGCTCTCCTGGGGCTGATGGCTTTGCCCTGAATGCAGTGTCCAAACGTCTGTTCTCCTGCTCTGGCCTCTCAGCAGATGGAGCTGACAGGAGAGACCTAGCTCAACAGGGCACCGTCTGAGCTTTCTCTTCTACATCTTCCACCTTCTCTCTTTCTCTGGATTCTCCCCCCCGACCCACCCCCACCCGCCACCCCATTCACAACATATCTCATCAGCAAAATCAAAGAACCAGAGAGCCAGTGTGTTTCTGGGTAGACACGGGGCTCTGGCCCAGGGCAGCAGTGTCAGGGAGAATGAGCTGCTAGGCGGCCCTCCCTCAGGGTGGAGAGACACTCTTCCCACCAGGCCTCTTAGGAGACTGTCCATCAGAGCACGCACGACCACCCCCCACCCCCGCCCCCAGCAAACCTTGGGGTGCCCGGCGCCTAGGACAGGCCCTCTTTAGCTTTCGTGCCCCGGCCCCGCCCCCAGCCCAGCACATTCCTGCTTGACAGCTCTGGCTTGTACCTGCCTCACTGCTGCCCACCTTGTTTCAATCAAGTAGGGGGCAGGGATGCCGAGCAAGAGAGCGGGAGCTTCCTGCGCTCGCTCGCTTGCTCGTGTGGGGAGGGCCGCTCGTGAGGTGAGGGGAGGGCCGTGCGGGCCATCAGGAGGAAGGGGAGGCTTAAAGCTCCTGCTGAGCCCCAGAGGTGGCTGAGGCCTTCCCTCAGCACCCCACCCCACACACACCTGAGCCTGGCACTCCTGTAGGCTGGTAACCCTATCACCACCCACACCTCCCTCAACAGAGACCTGTGCTGTCAACAACGGAGGCTGCGACAGTAAGTGCCACGACGCGCCAACCGGTGTCCACTGCAGCTGCCCAGTGGGTTTCATGCTGCAGCCAGACAGGAAGACTTGCAAAGGTGAGACCCGGGCAGAACAAGGCCGCGCCGAGCCCTCGGTCAAAGCGGGGAGGTCAGGGCCCAGATGAGAGAGTTCCTAGGTGGCCACGGGCCCCTCTAAGGGGTGCCTCCCGTCAGCCTCTCACACCTCAGTGCAGAGGGCACAGAAGGCCAACTACGGCTTTGTGGCCTCCTGGCCTGGTCTCCCTCAGTCCCACTCTCATCCATCCGTCCTGTATTGGGGAGAAGGATCCCAACTCTGGAGGGGCAGCTGAGCCTGACTCTACGCCTGAGCCCTGGGCGGTTTAACTCTTCAACCTGTGTCCCCCTCAGACCTTTCCCAGGGTCTGGAATGATCTCTGTTAGAAGCACCCACCCAGGGCCTGGCCCCAGGCAGTGGCTTCCTCCACTGAACCTGGCTCCTAGGTGTGCTGCAGAGATGGCCGAGCTGTACTCAAGGAGAAGGATGCATCCTGTGGGAAGCTTTTGGCCTGGCTCTCTCTCGCGCTATGGCTTCCGCACTTCCCATCCCATCTCCCTGCCAGTTAGCTGGGGTTTGGGGGAGATGAGAAGGAAGAGGGGAGGGGAGCCATTTTGCATACGCTGACTCAACTTGTGCGTGCGTGCGTGCGTGCATGCGTGCGTGTCCTCTTGGTTGGGAGGAGTGGGGACTGAGTGGTGCCCGGCTCCCTCTTTGTGTCTTTTGGCCCAGCAGCTGCAGAAGGGGGAGGGCTGGGGCAACAGGTCAGTCAGCCGTTGAGAGGTTTCCTGCTGGGAAGGGCTGTTGACAGGTAGGCCAAGAGTGAAGTTCTCCCCCCACACACACAAGTGGTGAGTAGCCTGGGTCCTGTCTGCCACCAGCTCAGGAACTTGACCTCAGGAAGGAAGCTGCCCACCCGCCCCTTTCTTAGTACCAAAAGGCTGCCAGGCTCTGAGCTTCTCCAGACCACAGCAGTCCAGTCCCCGCCTGGCCCCTCATCTCCATCTCCACAGCCTTTCTCCCTCTCTCTTAGAAGTCCTCCCTACCCAGCCAGCCCCTCCTCCCTCAAGGCTGCCCCTTTACAACAAGTCTCTTCAGGCTCTCCAGCCTGACATGACCAGGGTCCCCAGCTCGACCCTCCTGACCCAGTCTTTGTGACAGGAAAGTAGAGCCCTCCCTACAGTCCTGGGGATGGCTGTCAGCTGGAGCATAAGGCCTGTGGACCAGTCTGGGGCTCACATGGCCACCTGCTCCCATAAACCTAGACAGTGGGTCCCAGTTGGCTTAGGTGGTTCTTGGACTCCGCTTCAGAAGAGATGGTGTTATTAATGGACAGACATCCTAAACAGGGAAGACCTGGAGACAGGAGGTGAAAGGGCCAGGCCAGCTAGAGCCTCCTTGACTCTCCTTGTCTCTGTGAGGAAGAGATCTTGTCACCTTTGTTCCTAGCCTTCATTATTATCCTGCGTCCTATTCTGTCTGCTTCCCCAGACATAGACGAGTGTCGCTTAAACAACGGGGGCTGTGACCACATCTGCCGCAACACAGTGGGCAGCTTCGAGTGCAGCTGCAAGAAGGGCTACAAGCTTCTCATCAACGAAAGGAGCTGCCAGGGTGAGCGGGCACGGGCCACGGGGGAGGCTGCAGGGGTGCCAAAGGCCAAGCAACCTGTAGACACAGGAGCGCCTCTACGGGCAGGGTCAGGCCACAGACAGACAAGACGCCAGCCCCGTGCTGACCACACAGCTTGCTTGGCAAGCAGTGAGACAGCTTTCACCACAAGCTAGATTTTCCCAAGCGTGGCCTGCTGCGGCTAGGTTCCACGTGCTATGGCATAGCCCACAGGTTCTAGACTCTGACAAAAACTCCATGCTGGGCCGTGATGGTACAACTTTAATCCCTGTACTTGGGAGGCAGAGACAGGCAAATCTCTGTGAGCTCAAGGCTAGCCTGGTCTACAGAGTAAGTTCCAGGGATGGCCAGGGCTACACAGAGAAACCCTGTCTCAAAAACAAAACAAAACAAAACCCAAAACAAACAAAAGCCCAGAACCCCAGAGAGAGGACAGAGAGGGAGCTGTCGGTGCTCAGCCGCACTCTGCAGTCAGTCCAGGGTCTTTCAGCACGGAGCCCTTCACCTGAGCGTGGGTCAGGTGTCCCCAGACAGACTTGGTGGTTCGAATCCTTGCTGTTCCAGATATAGATGAGTGCTCCTTCGACCGAACCTGTGACCACATGTGTGTCAACACCCCGGGGAGCTTCCAGTGTCTCTGTCATCGGGGCTACCTTCTGTATGGTGTCACTCACTGTGGGGGTAAGTCACACCCTCCTGCTCCCAGCCACCCCAGCCCCTCCCACGCCCCTTCACTCTCCAAATGTCGGATGTCCCCATGCTGGCTTGTAATGAGAAACCCTGGGGTGCTTGTGTCATGTCCACATCCAACACAACGAAACAGAAGGCAGCTTCCCAAGGCCAGCTGGGAGGCAGGGCACCAGACAACAGTATCCCGGCAGCAAGATGCCTGAGGGTTTCACGTAGCCCAGGATGGCTGCAAACACACGTGTAGCCAGCGGTGACCCCGAACTCTGATCCTCCTGCCTCCACTTCTCAAGGATTGCGACTGCAGGCAGCATATAACCATGACAGACTCCGCCTCCTAATTCTACCCTGAATTCCCTTCGCTGTTCCCAGAGACCCACCCTCAGTCTCTAGCCCAATGAGAGGGCAAGAGAGGAAGGCTCTGAAGCCTTGGTCTGGTTGGATTAGCCTCTGCTCAGCAGCAACTCTGACTGGGGATATAGAGAAGGGAGAGAAGTTTAAGCTCTTCGCAGCCCAGAGAGCCTTTTAATAGATTTGTGAGAATGTTAACGTGCGACCTGCCTGCCTGACAGATTTGTAAATACACAGTAATCTCTGTAAGGAACTGGCAGTCTGAGTTCCGACTCCTCCCACAGATGTGGACGAATGCAGCGTCAATAAGGGAGGCTGCCGCTTTGGCTGCATCAACACCCCGGGCAGCTATCAGTGTACCTGCCCGGCAGGCCAGGGCCGCCTTCACTGGAATGGAAAGGATTGCACAGGTGAGTGGCGCCCTCTGCTGCACAGACCTGGCAATGCTCTTTCAGGAGAAGGTGTGAGGAGAACATAGGTGGCGGCTGGGTTAGACAGGACATTTCTGGATTAAAATGTGCCTGGTCTCCTTGGGGGTGTATAGTCTCTTTTTCCGTAGTGACCGTCTGAGGGCAGGCAGACAAGGCTCGTTCCATATTCTCAGACCTTGCTTTCCCCTTCCTAGAGCCAGTGAAGTGTCAGAGCAGTCCTGGAGCCTCAAAAGCCATGCTGAGCTGCAATCGCTCGGGCAAGAAGGACACTTGTGCCCTGACCTGTCCCTCTCGGGCCCGGTTCTTGCCAGGTCTGTGGGGGGCGGGGCTTTGGGGAGAAGGGAGGGCAGACTGCTCAGCAGCGCCCCTGTTCCTGGGGTTCCTCCAACCATGGGGGGTTGAGAGGTGGGTCAGAGCTGTGATAGGCCCCTTCTCTCAGAGTCGGAGAATGGTTTCACGGTGAGCTGTGGTACCCCGAACCCTAAAGCTGCTCCAGTCCGAGCCATCCACCCTGGGAACAGCACCAGCTCCAGCTCCAGCTCCAGCTCCAGCTCCTGCCACGGTGAGCCTGTGCAGAAGTCCTTCTCCTTCCCTCGCGCGCACGCGCAGCCCTCCTCACCCCTAGCCTGCCTTTCGCCCATACCGCCTGGGTTATTTAACTCTTGAGCCTCGTGGCCTGGCTCCTCTCCGTTACTCCATTACTCTCGGCTTTGCCGATCCTGCTCTCTAGCCAAGCCTTATTGCTCGGCTTGGAGCCACCGCCCACAGCAAGCCATCCCAGGCCCTGGCGGGCTGGGCTGAGACTCTCTCCCCCCTCTAGAGGCCTCAGTGCTGCCAGTCAAGCAGAGGGCCTCCTTCAAGGTCAAGGATGCCAAATGTCGCCTGCATCTGCGAAACAAAGGCAAAGCAGAAGACGCCAGCAGAATACCCGGGCCAGGTCTGGACCGTCCTCCCTCGCGTCCCACCGGGCTCTCCCGCCTCGCAGCCCCCTGCCTACTTCTGTCAGCGATTCACCTGCACCCTAAGCTGTGGACAGAAACAGGGGAAGCTGTTGTAGGCTAAGGCCCTGGGAGTCCCCGTCCTTCCCTCCCACGGAGTAGACTAGCTGAGGAGAGGTTGGGGGCAGAGGTGGGCTCAGGGTTGCCTGGGGCGGAGGGAGAGATGAGAGGCAGGAGGGAGAACTCTGTCTACAAGGGGAGCTACAGCTCCAGGCTGACAGGGCCTCTGTTTCCAGGCGGTGCCTCCTGCTCTGACTGCCAGATCACCTTCATCCACCTTAAGTGTGATTCTTCTCGGAAGGGCAAGGGCAGGCGGGCCCGGACCCCTCCAGGCAAGGAGGTTACCCGGCTCACCCTGGAATTAGAAGCTGAGGTCAGAGCAGAAGAAACGACAGGTGAGCCTAGGGACATTGTTGGGTTGAGGGCCAAAGAGCAGGGTGCACAGCCAGGGTCCGAGAGACAAGCCAGGGCCAGGGCACCTGAACTCTGGGCCTGTGTCACGGAAGCAGCAAACTCCAGGGCTGCCTGTCCGCTGTGGTCTGCTCCGACCTCTCTCCTCTCTGACTCACAACCACCCATTACCAGCTGGCTGTGGGCTCACTTGCCTCCGACAGCGGATGGAACGAAGGCTGAAAGGGTCCCTGAAGATGCTCAGAAAGTCCGTCAACCAGGGCCGGTTCCTGCTGCGCCTGGCCGGCCTTGACTATGAGCTAGCCCACAAGCCAGGCCCGGTAGCTGCGGACCGAGCAGAGCCGGTGGAGGTCTGCCGACCGGGGCAGCACCGAGCAGGCACCAAGTGTGGTAAGGGAGAGTGCAGGGAAGAGACGGTGTGGGGAGTGGGGGAGGCCCAACTTGGCCCTGGCTCGGAGCTGAGCAGGACCCCTCGCCTCAGCCTTGGGCGAAGCTCTCAAAACAGGAGGTAGCGCAGACCCTCCTGCCCGCCGGCCTCCTTTCCCTGGTCCCGGGCTGAAATCTAGGACACCAGGCAGGGCCGGCAGTTCTGCACACAGACTTGACATCCCTATCTCTCCAAGCAGGATTCTGTTCATTCCCTAGTAGATCTCCCATGTCCAGAGGAGCGGGAAGGGGAGTCTTAGGCCTGGGTGGTGGGGGATGGGGGGTGGCTAGCGCGGCCGACTCTCCCTCAGTCAGCTGCCCGCAGGGAACGTATTACCACGGCCAGACGGAGCAGTGTGTGCCATGCCCAGCGGGCACCTTCCAGGAGAGGGAAGGGCAGCTCTCCTGCGACCTTTGCCCTGGGAGTGATGCCCACGGGCCTCTTGGAGCCACCAACGTCACCACGTGTGCAGGTGCCAGGGGAACAAACAACACAGAGTGGGATAGGGTGGGCACTGGGATGCCCACGGGCGTGGGATTTCCCAAAGGGCAGGGCCAGGCTCCAGGCCAGTCTCCTAGCTGATGTCCTGTCTGTATGCCTCCGTCCCCTAAGACCGGGTGACCCCACGAAGTGACTCAGGACCAACCCCATCAGAGTTGGGCCCTCGCCTCATTGCAGGTCAGTGCCCACCCGGCCAGCACTCAGGAGATGGGTTCAAACCCTGCCAGCCATGCCCACGCGGCACCTATCAACCTGAAGCAGGCCGGACCCTGTGCTTCCCCTGTGGCGGGGGCCTCACCACCAAGCACGAGGGGGCAGTCTCCTTCCAGGACTGTGACGCCAAGGGTGAGCAGGTGTCTACTTCCCAGGGGCTGCCCTCCACTGCCCTCCACCAATCTCCAAGCCCCTCCGCAGGCCTGAGTATGTCATCTGATCATCCTGTCCCCTCACCCCCCCATAGGGAAGACCTAGGCGCCTAACTATACATGCCACCCCTTGGGCCAGATCTGGGGATACAAAGTAGCTAACCCTCCCTCCCTTCCTGTCCAGAGTGCAGATTGGGCCGCCATTCCCTTCCTTCCCCAGTGAGCTCCTACCTCAGCCTGGCACTGCCCAGGGAGGGCCTGCAGGGAGGGGAGGGGATGTGGCTACTCTGGAAAGACTCTCTTCTCTGGCCTTAGACTATGACTGGGAAAGATAGGGATCCTGGAAGAAACCTGAGTATCTCTGATGTCTGCATTCTCCATGACAAGCGTGCCTGCCTGTGCACGGTCAGGATGCCCGCTCTCCTACCCCATCTTAGCTTCTGCCCTCTTCCCTCTTGCTTGCAGTCCAGTGCTCCCCAGGCCACTACTACAACACCAGCATCCACCGCTGTATCCGCTGTGCCGTGGGCTCCTACCAGCCCGACTTCCGTCAGAACTTCTGCACTCGCTGCCCAGGAAATACAAGCACTGACTTTGATGGCTCTACCAGTGTGGCCCAGTGCAAGAGTACGTGGCAGGCCAGGCTGTGGGAAGTGGAGAGAGATTGTGGAACCGTGTGCATGGAAAAAGGGGGGCAGCGAGTGGGTGGGCAGGCAGCCGGGTCCCCTCCAGGCCAGCTGTCAGGTCCTGGAAGGGCAGGAAGGAGGGTGGACCTGAAGCACAGATGGTGTCCTCCCCGTCATCTCTTCAGCCTGCTCAGCATGGTTCCCCACTGACTGTTCATCTCTCCCGTGCTCTCTCCACTGGGGTGCGGCTGCAGATCGGCAGTGTGGCGGGGAGCTGGGCGAGTTCACTGGCTACATCGAGTCTCCCAACTACCCGGGCAACTACCCAGCCGGTGTGGAGTGCGTCTGGAACATCAACCCCCCACCCA
Organism: Apodemus sylvaticus; assembly: GCF_947179515.1. Classification (NCBI taxonomy): domain Eukaryota; kingdom Metazoa; phylum Chordata; class Mammalia; order Rodentia; family Muridae; genus Apodemus; species Apodemus sylvaticus. Next base: position 5,263,066 of record NC_067490.1, read on the forward strand.
AGCGCAAGATCCTCATTGTGGTCCCCGAGATCTTCCTGCCATCTGAGGACGAATGTGGGGACGTCCTGGTCATGAGAAAGAACTGTGGGTGCCTGCAGAGCTGGCCCGGGATGGGCAGCTGGGATCCGGTTGGGGAAGAGAGCGCTAGGGCAGTAGAGTTGGGAACTGATGAGAGCGGACAGAGAGGAGCCTTGGGGACAAAAGCCCGGGACGTGGGGGGCAGGTGAAGAAGCCAGTCTGGGATGCAGTGCAGCCGCCTGACTAACTCAACCCTAGCCTCCTGCTGTCCTCATCCTGGAATGTCGATCTTGATGCACGTGACTGCAGTAGTCAGCCTTGTGGGACAAGCCTGGGATGGTGGGAGAGAGGGTGTGCGCCTTGTGCTCAGGGGAGGCGGCCTCTGTCAGAATGGCCTCACGGCCTCTGCTCTCCTGACCAGATGCTTGCCTTGCCAGCCTCCCCATCCTCCATCACCACTTACGAGACCTGCCAGACCTATGAACGTCCCATTGCCTTCACCGCCCGTTCCAGGAAACTCTGGATCAACTTCAAGACCAGTGAGGCCAACAGCGCCCGAGGCTTCCAGATTCCCTATGTGACCTACGATGGTGAGCGAGGGCGGGAAAGACGGAGAGGTGGGCGAGTCCTATGAGGGAACCAGGAGAGCAGAGTGCCCACCCTCAGACCCCTCCAACCCTGTTGACTTTCCAGAGGACTATGAGCAGCTGGTGGAAGACATCGTGCGGGACGGCCGGCTGTATGCGTCAGAAAACCACCAGGAGATCCTAAAGGCAAGCGGACATGCACTGTGGGGTGGATGGAAACGGGCGTGCACCAGTGTGCAGGCAAAATGCTAAGTCCCAGCTCCTGGCTCTGTGAGATGTGCGCTTTCCCACTGCCCCATGAGAGCGCTCTGACTCCGGCTCACAGAACCAGTGCCAGCATGCACAGGAGACGTCCTCTGCCTTGTCCACAACGAGATGCAGAGAGGGTAAACTGTACAGAGATGCATTTGTTTTTCTGAGATGGTGTCTTAATAGTCCAGGCTGGCCTTGCCCTCTGGGTTCCCCTGCTTCCTTCCAGCTCCTGAGTGCCGGGTGGGATTACAGGCCCTGAGGGAAAGGAGCATCTCTAACATTAAGGAAGGAACGCCACCCTGGGTCTGTGGACCCTGACTGGAGTCTTGCCTGGCATGGTGTTGCTGCCCTTTGGTCCCAGGCACTGGGGGGGAGGGGGGCATAGGTGGGCAGATCTCTAGTTTACAGCCGGTCTGGTCCATCTGTGGAGATCTAGGACAGCCAGGGACACACACACTAAGACCCTTCCAACTGTTTTTTTTTTTTTTTATTTTGTTTTGTTTTGTTTTTTACTCCACTGTTTTTTGTTGTTGTTGTTGTTGTTGTTGTTTGGATTTGTTTTTTTTTTTTCGAGACAGGGTTTCTCTGTACAGTCCTGGCTGTCCTGGAACTCACTCTGTAGACCAGGCTGGCCTCGAACTCAGAAATCCGCCTGCCTCTGCCTCCCAGAGTGCTGGGATTACAGGCGTGCGACACCACCGCCCATCTACTCCACTGTTTTTAATTATGGCTATTTATATGTGCATGGGATTGCTAGGAGGCCAGAGGTATCAGATGCCCCTGGGGATGGGTTGCAGGCAGTTGTGAGTCGCCCAGTATGGGTGCTGGGACCTAAACCCACATCCTATGCTCTCAACCGCTGAGCCCCTGGGCCATTGTTTCAGATCAAATATAGCTGGGTGCGGTGGTACACACATGGCCCAACTGTTCAGCTGGCCCAGCTGAAGTGGAAGGATCACTTGAGCCCGAGTTAAGAAAACAGCCTAGGCAACACACCAGACTCCATCTCAAACACCAAATCAAATGCACTATGCAACTGTATTTCACAAAGTAGTGCGACCACTCTGGAGCTGGCGCCGCGCACCTTTGATCGAAGTACTTGGGAGGCAGAGGCAGGAGGATCTCTAGGAGTTCTAGGTCAGCTTCAGGTCTGCCCTAGCCACACAGTGAGACTCTGTCTCAAGACAAGGACAGCACAGTACAGTTGTCTTGGTTAGAGTGGAGTTAAGAAGCTGGAAGCCCCAACTATCTTAGAACTCTTTTATGTGTGACCTAGAAGCCAGGAGATGCGTTGTTGGTTCGGTCGGGTGCCTGTGGGCACAGGGGCTGTGCATGTGTGCGTGTGTAAATGTGGAGGTCTGAGGACCACTTGGGGGTGGCTCTTTCCCCCCACAGCATGGGTCTTGGGAATCAAACTGAGGTTGTCAGTCTCAGGGGTCGCCTCAGCAGCCCCTAGAGAGGAGTTTTAAGGCACAGTGCCTGGCACTGTGGAGAGGCAGGCTGGAGAGACTCATGAGGAAAGTTGGAAAGGAGCTGTTGGATGACCAAGGATAGCCCAGGCCAGTGAGTACCACAGTAGTGGGGTGTCTTTGGACCCCGAGACCGCTGCCATTCCACAGGGTGAGGAAGAGGAGCAGGAAGCAGGAATCAAATGGTGTCCAGCTCGCAGGCCACCCAGGGACCCAACCCTTACTGTGAGCGAGGAAAAAACGGGCTGGAGTGGAATCAGTGGCGAGGAAATGTTTGTCAGGCACAAGGCCCGGGTGTGGCTCCTGGCACTAATTACTGCCATCATCATAAAAAGAATAAACTTCCATCAGACATGATCGCACCTGCCTGTGGTCCCAGCTATGGGAGTGGCTCAAATGCAAGGATCACCCAAGATAACAGGATCTCAGCTCAGGAAATGAACACCAGAGATCAGAAAACGTGTTCCACACATAGAGCAGACTAATTAAGCACCTTCTGTGGCTGCTGGGAGGAGGAGGATCTACGGCGGGCCAAGGATAGAAGCGTGGAGATCAAGCCCAGGCCTAGTGGCTCACACTTCTGATCCGAGCAGTTCCAAAGGCTGAGGCAGGAGCATGGCATGTTGTAGGTCATTTGGAGCCACAAAGCCAGTTCAAGGCCAGTTTGAGCAACTTAGTGAGAAACTCTCAAGTAACAATGTTGGGAATATAGCTCAATAATAGAATTGCCAATATAGAATAATAGAATATAATAGAATTCAATTATAGCAATAATAGAATTGCCAACAATGGAATGATTGAGGGGCTGGAGAATCGGCTCAGCAGTTAAGAGTTGTTACTTCTTGCAGTAGACCCAGGTTCAGTTGCCAGCACCCATGCAGTGGCTTAGAGCCATCCATAACTCCAGTTCCAGGGAATCTAATGCACGTCTGACCTCCTCAAGCACCAGGGATGCATGTGGTACACATACATACGCACAGGTGACATACACACAAAATAAGTAGAACTAGGAGAAAGAAAAAAGAATACTAGCATAGTATGTATGAAGGCCTAGTGTCATATAAAACAAAGAGAGGACTAGGCCAGCTATTGGACTAGCCCAAGTGAGAGATGATGGTGGCTTCATCCCAGGTGGCAGCTGTGGGGACAGGAAGCTGTCAAACGCTGGGCATATACTGAAGGCAGAGCCAACAGTTGGCTGTAGCTGAGAGGAAATGGAGCAAGGATGGCTCCCCAGGCCAGGCCTAGGCAGCAGAGGACTAGGCCTGCCACTAACTGAGCTGCGGGGTTCTAAAGGTAAGGACAGGAGTCCAGGGCTCACTTCTGAGCATGCTCAGTGTGACAGGAAGAGGGGCTGCTGAGTGTTCCTCTCCCCACATGCCACTGACGCTGACAACTGCCACCTGCCATCTTCTGCAGGACAAGAAGCTTATCAAGGCCTTCTTTGAGGTCCTGGCCCACCCTCAAAACTACTTCAAGTACACAGAGAAACACAAGGAGATGCTGCCAAAATCCTTCATCAAGCTACTGCGCTCCAAAGTCTCCAGCTTCCTGAGGCCTTACAAATAGTGCCTGTGGGCCCTGAGACCCAGGTTTCAGAGCTCCTGCCTCCCTGGCCCTCAGAGCTGGCACCCCAACCTCAGACAAGATACTGTCCTCTCCTCTTGGAGGAGAAATATCACTACACCAGGCACTCCCCTTCTGCCTTTCTAGTTACCTTGTCTTCTTTCTGTCTTTCTCCTGGAAACGTCATCCAGTGCTGTCTCCGTTCCCCACACAGGTGAAGGACTAGACACCCTCTATTCCTCTACCATCATAGCATGGTGCCTTGCCAGCCAGGAGCCAAAACACCCCTCCATGGCCCCATGCTACCCAGAGTGACTCTTCACTGCTCAGAGTCCTGCCAAAGAAGCCTTTGACATAGCAGATTGCTGCCAGCACCAGGCTGCTGGGCACACAGTTTGAGCCCTGGGGTGCCCACACAGTCGGCCTTCTCATCTGTACAGCTTGCTCTGTCTGCCTGGGGCTGACTCCATAGGGTTTACAAGGGTTCCATACCGCTGGGCTGGCAAACCCCTGCCGGGTAAGGGAGAGCAGCCCACAGAGGCCCCGGACATACACAGCCCTCAGATAGCTCCGCAGGAGAGAAAGCAGGTTTTTAAAACATTGCCCAAAACAGAAAGAAAAGAAAATGTGTTACCTAAAGGAGCTTCCTGCAGGACAAGTGGAAGTCAGCCTCAAACCCTAACCCTTTTCCTTGCCAACCCTCCCTGCCCAGCAGTGCCCTCCCTGCCCAGCTGTGCCCTCCCCCTACCTAAGGGCTCCCTGGGGGAGGCCCACGTCCCCTACTAAGTGCTGTCCTTAAAGAAGTCTGGCTGTTGACCCTCCCAGCCTAGACCTTGCTCCACAGTTGTTTTTCCCTTGTAGCCCCAGGTGGCTCGTGGGCTCCACCAAAGAGGACCCCACTCTGCAGCCAGCCTGGAGCTGCCTACCTCTAGCCTTAGGCTGTGGGCAGCAGGAGTGTGTGAGTGCCCTCCGCAAGCCGCCTGCCCACCCTCTCCACATCTGACAAGTGCAATCATTTTGAGTCTGTCTGTGTCTTCTAGAGGAAAGGGGTTGTTTTTTGTTTGTTTCTTTTTCCTCTTAGAATAACCCTATTTATAGCTGCCCAGGAGGGAAGAGTGTTTGGGGGTGGAGGAACAGCAATTTGACTGCGGGAGCCTTAAGTGCTGGAGTCTTCAATGTCTCAGTCCTACCTGAGGCCGCCCAGAACTTCAGAGCCCTCAGTGGTGCTGAGCTAGGGCAATCCCTCGGAGGTGCCCAAAGTAGAGGAGACTGGCTCTGTAACCTGAGCAGGAGGAAGAGGGTTCCTGATCGAGCCAACACTGCCTGCCTTGTGTCTCTCTGGATCCATGGTTACAGATGCAGATGGAATTGGCCAGGAATCTTGCGCGTAAGGCCAGCCTCTATCTTTCCCTGCCTTCATGCTCTCTCCTGATGTGACCTGGAAGGGGATCGGGATAAACTCTACGGATGGCCAGTGCAGGCTCCCAAGACTTGCAGAGAAAGCTGGAGCTACCTAGGATTGGAGTTATCCACACAGGACGCTGGTGAGGAACGAGAGCCGGCCACGTGCCTGACACTGGCCGCCTGCCTCTTGGAGCTGCCGTTGTCAAGCCTGCATCGACTACTGGTTTTCAAAAGGAAGAATGGAGCCTGTGCCCAGGCCTAGGCTCTGTGTGAGCTCCACCCTTAACCCAGTCTCTGCCTGTAAAGTCTCGAATTGTTCCTTCTTATTCCCCCGAGGCCTTAGTCCTGGACAGCCACCAACGACTCCTCAGGTCCAACTCTAGGTGACTGTCAAGAGATTCAACTACCAAATAGTCTGATCCACACACACCAGCCAACAGCAGACAAGCTAGCTTCCTGGACGTGTTAGCCAACATGTGTGTGGGGGTTGTCAAAGAGCTAGTGTAAAGCTGTTAGATGGTTTCGTGTAAGGGGTGAATGGGCATCTGGTGGGCATGTCTGCGCCTCCCCAGAAGCGCCACAGAACAGCCTGAATCAACTCTGACCATCCTACTAGAAGCACGGCGGAGCACTCTGTGAGTCTGCTCTCCCTGCCATTTTGTCAGCCCCATGGAGAGCCACACAAAGAGAGTGCCTCCTGATGATATGCCTTTAGGCTAGGACTTTTCTAATATTCCTTTCCCAGTCTCACCATGCATGTGCGGTCACCTCCTCTAATCATGTGGTCTATGGCTGACAGGGCAGCTCATGAGGTCCATTGTACGGAGAGAGCAGGCCACTAGACTTAGCTGATACTAAGATGGACGGAGGAGGTCAACCAAGCTGGCAGCGAGGAACCCAGGCAGAGCTGTTACTGGACTTATAGGGGACACTGGCCCTGAGGGGCCTCACTCTGGGGGCTGAGTGGATTGAAGGAGTTAAGAACTCAGGGACTTTCTAGGACTGCACAGGTTAGACAAAAGAGGTTTCCAGGAGGAAGTGGGGGATGGGAAGAGCTTCTCTGTGGGCTGTGGTGCTTCCGAGGTCGCGTAGCCATGGCACCTCATTCATCCTAGCGCAGGGCCTGCCCTGAACTGAGTCCCAGTGCGCGAAGCCACGTCCACGAGTGCTCCAAGCACCCGGTGGCACATGCCAAGCAGGCACTTAGGTCCTCGGCAGCACCTCGAGGCCTCTCTGGCCTTTGCCTCTATTTGTGTCGTCAGCCCAGCCAATCCCCACGCCTGAGGTCGTTAGGAGAAAACAGACCCGAGCCCCGAGCCTGGATGTTTGCTGCCCGCCCTGTGCCTTCCGTGATCCTTCGAGGACTGCCATGGGCCTCACTACGCTCATTTCCAGGTGGGGGTGGGGGTGGGGAAGACAGGTTTATTGCTTCCAGTTCTGGTTCCTAGGAGTCTTTGTGAATCTGCGAAGTGTTCTCCATGTGCGTGTTTGAGGTGACTCTCAAATGGATTAGGAAGTCGTATCTCAGTGTGTAAGAAAAAGCTGTACCACACTTAAGGGTCTGCATTTGCTGCTGAGTTTCAAAGCAGGGGAACAGAGGCCAAATATAACTGACCCCACTCAGAACATGGTACCCGCCCCCCCCCTCCCCCCCGCCTGGTTCCTTTCTTAAGCAAACACCATGAAGGAACTCGTCTCAAAGTAGGCACTCTGCCTTTCTGCCATTATTTGGATTAGGAATCCTTTGAGAACTAGAAGGACTAGAAGCCCCATCCTGTGATCAGCTTACCAAGACAAAACCACAGCACCAGTTTGGATAAGCTCAAAATGTTGTTCTATGTGAGTCTAACTTTCAGAGAATAATTATCACGTGGACAGCTTTTTTTTTTTTTTAATGCAGAAGAAAATCTTAAAATACTGTATTTATATCTGCCTTCCACTGCCTCCCATACAGCAAGCATCTCAGTCGCCAATAGACAGCAGCAATGTGGTACACAGAGTATTTTGCACTTGGGGGAAAAAATATGTATCTGAACTTGTAAAAAGGAATGTCTGGATTTTGTATTGTCTTTTTTATATTATTAAAATACTAAATGAAACTCCAAGGTCTAGCATGCATCTTTCCCTCTACCTCAATGGCTTGTCCTGGAGCTGGGGGGAGGCAGGGCGGGAATCTTAAACACTCAAAAGTCTCTTCTTCTCACTGCCAGACAAGACCGGCTCCTCCTCCCACAACTCACCTTACTTGGATGATTTTATTATCTGGAGATTCTTGTCCCCGACCATCTTTAAAAGCAACATCAGGACCTTTCCCTTGCTGAGCGTGGCAGTTAAGGTCTTTAATCCCAGTACGCAGGAAGCAGAGGCAGGAGGATCTCTCTAAGTCTGTGACCAGCCTTATCTACATAGTTTCAGGCCAGCCAGGGATATATAATAGAAACTTGTCTCAAAAAAAGAAAAGGAAAGAAAGAAAAAAAGGAAAGAAAGAAAAGAAAAGAAAAGTAAAAGTAAAAGGAGGGGCTTGGGAGGTGGGTGAATATTTAAAGTGCTGTTCCCCAGGGCTGGAGAGACGGCTCGGCAGTTAAAACTCCTCGCTGGCCGGGCGGTGGTGGCGCATGCCTGTAATCCCAGCACTTGGGAGGCAGAGGCAGGCGGATTTCTGAGTTCAAGGCTAGCCTGGTCTACAGAGCGAGTTCCAGGACAGCCAGGGCTACACAGAGAAACCCTGTCTCAAAAAACCAAAAAAAAAAAAAAAAAACAAAACAAAAAAACAAAAAAAAAAAACTCCTCGCTGTTCTTAAATAGGACCTGAGTTCAGTTCCCAGCACCCACTGGGGGAGGGGGGAGTGCTCTTTACTGCCTACAATTTTAACTCCAGGGCATCTGATGCCCTCTTCTGGCCTCTACAGACACACACACACACACACACACACACACACACACACACACGCACACTCATCAAAAACAAAACAATAGAAATAAATCTTTGAGGTATTATTCCTCTTAGACACAGTACAATCTATGGGGCTGGGCAGTATACATATTCACAGTTAGATGTCCCATTGCTCAAGGCAGTGGTGGTGCACACCTTTAACCCCAGTGCTTGGGGGCCAGATAGACCTCTGAGTTCAAGGCCAGCCTGGCCTACAGAGTGAATTCCCAGATAGTTGCACAGAGAAACTCTGTCTTCCAAAACTAAAACCAAGCAACCAAACGATGACCCATTCCCAGCACTTCTGGCTGTTCTTCTCAGTGGAAAATGGTCTTGGACACCAACATCCTGAAACACAGGACAGGTCAGGTCGGCATCACGCTGCCTATGGGCCGTGGCAAGCGCTTCCCAGCTGTTTACACAGAACAGCCTCGGCCATTTTTAGTGTGACCTGAGGAACGAGGGGGGAAAGGGCCTGAGCACTTGTTTGTGTTGGCCCACCAGAAGTTTGAGCTTTCTCCTTGACCTCTGTCACAAAGCTAGGCGGAACCACTCCGTGCTCACTGAACTGCCATTTTGTGCCAAGCAGCGCGACACAGCCTTTGCTTGACAAGAGCTGCCACGCTCGGAGTTCACGCAGGTGACTTTGTAGTTCTGACTGACTCAAAACAGATTTCTCAACAAGGGAGAGGATCCAGTCCACCGGGGGCTAGAAGTGTAGATGCCCTAGCAGTCTATTGCACATACCCTGACTTCCTGTGAGTGGGATTTACTGTGATAAAAAGTTACATTTCTAGAACTGCAAGACAAGCAGAGCCAAGGTCACCGCAGCACCGCAGCCGAGAGCTGCCCCCGGACTTCGTCCTCTCTGACCTTTACTCACTCGAAGCTCAGCGGCAGAGCACTCTGCCTGGCATGCATGGGGCCTTGAATCTGGGTCCTGGTATCAAGAGAATAAAATTCGCCAGGCAGTGGTGGCGCACGCCTTTGATCCCAGCACTTGGGAAGCAGAGGCAGGCAGATTTCTGAGTTCAAGGCCAGCCTGGTCTATAGAGTGAGTCCCAGGAGGCCCAGGACTACACAGAGAAACCCTGTCTCAAAACAAAAACAAAAACAAAAAACAACAGAGAGAGAGAGAGAGAGAGAGAGAGAGAGAGAGAGAGAGAGAGAGAGAGAACAAAATTCTACTTCACAGTAGCTTCCTCACCAATTCTTCAGACCTGAAATGTTTTAGAGCCATTGCTTTGGCTGGGTATAATGATACACACCTTTGATCCCAGCACTTGGGGAGGGGGAGGCAGGAAAATCTGTGAGTTTGAGGCTAGCCTAATCTACCTAGACTAAGATGCAGGCCAGCTGAGGCTACCTGGTGAGATGCCAACTTTTATCTCTTACTTCAGACAAACTGTGGGTTTTTGTTAAATGTGTAATGGAGGGGAAGTGGAGCCAGGTGCCACCTGCAAAGAAGAGATGCGTGTCCATGTCGTAAAGGGCGGCGCAGCTGTGCGGACGTAAAGGGTCATTCTGAATTCTTGTCTTTTAAGCTCCTCGGGAAACTAAAAGTGATCCTGGATTTTTTCATTGTGTGTGTTCATGCATTTGTGTGCGTGCATTTGTGAGCCCGCATGCATGCATAAGCAAGTTCTCTGTGTGCGTGTATGTGTGTAAGCATGCTACCCGTGTCTTTGGAGTTCAGAGGACAACTGGGGGCCAGGTTCTCTTTTTACACCATATGGGTTCCAGGGATTGAACTCGGGTTATCAGCCTTGCCAGCCCTGATGGTGAACTCTTGATCCTCCTGGTTTCACCTCCCCAATGTAGGGGATTACAGTTATACACCACCATATCTGGCTTCCTTCCTTCCTTCCTTCCTTCCTTCCTTTCTTCCTTCCTTTCTTCTCTTGGTTTTTCGAGACCATATCTGACTTTCTTGATGTATTTCTAACCATGCTATATTGCTGCATTTATTATCCATGCTACAAAACTCTGGAAAGGTCCTGTGCATGTAGTGCTAGGGCGGTAGTCTGGCTCTGGCTGGGTATATACTAGGGCACCAGGTGGAAATTCCAGCACCACACGGAGACCTCAGGACCAACAGGCTCCTGCCAAGGCGCCTTCTGCCTCATCTGCTTAGTTTTAGCTGGAAGCTCATCTTCTCTCAAGTTTCCGAAAATATCCTAAGTCAGACTTCCTCCCTGCTTGGAAGAGAGATTGACAAAAAGAACTTTTAAAGCTGGGTACCAGGTGTGAAGATGAGGCAAGAGGATCATAAGTTCAAGGCTACCTTGGGATACATAATTGACTCCAGAGAGAGAGAGAGAGAGAGAGAGAGAGAGAGAGAGAGAGAGAGAGAGAGAGAGAGAGAGAGAGAGAGCTACAGAGAAGAAAAGGGGGCACTGGGTTTTGTTCTTCACATTGCTACCCTATCAAGGGGAGCAGTTGGTTTGGGGGGCTGATGGAGGAATGAGCGAGTGCCTAAGAACTTGAGAAGACTGTCAGAGCGTCGTCCCTCAGAGGTCAGACCTCAGAATGTCATCTCTCAGGGAAGGCAGTACTCAGGGAACCTTCCTTCAGAGATGATCATCCCTCCTTCCCTCTGGGAGATGAGTTCAGCAGGTTAAGCCTCAGGGCCCTTCCTCAGGAGACAGGAGGGGCGCACAGACCATCCCTCATAAACACTCACATTCCCCAGGACAGTGTGTCCCCAAACACGTGACAAGGCCAGTCCCGCAGGGAGAATTGTCCCACAGGAAGGACTGTCAGGGCGCCATCCTTCATAATGCTGTCCCCCACCTCTTGCGCATCTTCCCACAAAGTGCAGGGAGGACTGTCCCTCGGGGTGCAGTTCTTGCAGAAGGACCGTCTCTCAGGGAGACCTCCACAGGGAGGACTGTCCCTCTGTCCCTCAGTCCCTGAGGGTGCCAAGCCCCGGTTCATCTTATGACAGAGCGCGAGGAGAAGCGTCCCTTAGGGTAACGTCCCAGTGGTTGGACCATCCAGCGGAGATGACAGTCGGGGCGCCATCCCTTGGGGCGCCATGCACAGGGCGCGGGGAGCCCCATCCCCTCGAGGCTCCTCGTCACCGTCCCCTGCAGTCACCACTTAGAGTTACCTGCAATGGCTTCTTCCGGAGGAGTCCGCGGCGGATCGATTTCCCCGTTGCCGTGGCGACCGCGGCTTCCACCCGGCGCCGTGACGTCATCACGCCCTCCCCGGGCGCCGGGGCTGGCGAGGCCGCGTCACCCGGCGGCCAGCAGTGAGCAGAGCGGGGGCGGAGCTCCGAGGCTCGCCTGAGGAGACTCGGCGGCCTGGGCTCCGGGGCCCGGGAACCGGGATAAGCGAGCCGGCCGCCGCGGCGGAGGGGGGCGGGCTGGAGCGTGGCCCCGCGCTGGCCATCCGGGTTCCGGGGCCCGGCGGAGGCCGCGCCGGGAGCGAGAGGGAAGTGCGGCCGCCCTGGAACCTGGATATCGCGCGAGGCAAGCCGCGCGCGGGCGGGCGGGCTATGGCGCAGGCGGGTTGCGGGGCCGGCGCTGGTGGCAGGGCCCGGTGCATGGCGGTCTGTCGGCGGAGTCGCCCTCGGGGGCTGTCAGGTTGGTGGCCGCGGGAAGAGTGGGTCCACCGTGCCCCGAGGCGGGAGGCCGGGCGGACGCGGGGCCCCGGGACGGTCCCGAGCCCGTCGTGCCCACCCTCCTCGGTCCCTGGCCTGGCGGCTGGGCCTCCCTGGACGGCGGCCCGGCCCCACCCCCACCCAGGGTCCCTGCCCCTCTATTCCGCCCTGAGACTCCTCCCCCAGGACTCCCAAACCCCACCCCGCGACCGCGCCCGCCTCCTCCTCCTTGACCCCATACACACACCTTGTCCCCTGACCCCAGACCTCACCAGGTGACCCCCCGATTCATCGAGTGCTAACCCCCAGCCCTGCTTCTCGACCCACCAATCTCAGTTCTGATACAGTCATCACACGGCTTCCAAGATCGCCGCAGCCCCTAGTGACCCCTAAACTACCCTCTGCGGACACCCCTTAGTCCTTTCCTGACTACTGCAAACCAGACTTCGGGCTGTTTCCCACCCACTCATCTACATAACTCGTGATTTTCGCCCCGTAACACCATGATCATCTCTTCACCCTACTGACATCCCTCTTTGACCTCCCCCGGTCTCCAGTGTCAATCCGCACACCCATAACTTACGCCCCACCCACCGCCACCGAGGTGGTGCTCGAGAGTAAATGGAAATGAAGTATCAGTTGAGGCACCAGAGGATTCTGGATTGAGCGCGTGGTTCAAGTTCAGATTCTATCATGTTGGTCTTTGGGAACCTTGGCAGAGGTCCTTTTCCTTACGGTGGATGTGAGTTTCTGATCAAAATTGTGATGAGATTGAGTTTGGTGATTCCCCAAATGTTTCTATTAAAGTTCTGCAATTCTTAGTCAAGACAAAAATAGCAAAACTTTTCTGTACGCTGCCTCAGAAATGTAGTCCTTGTAACCTCACCCCCGGGGTCCACTGGCTTTACTGAACAGTCTCTTCTTCATTCCCGTTACCTGATAATACTTAATTGTCTACACTTGTCCCCCTTGATTGGACTCTATCAGTTTGTAAAGCCGAGCCCCCACAGAGCTTCCCATTGAGATGTTGGAGCCTTCAGCTGTGGAACTTTTGGCCTAGCATTTAAAGCCTTTCTGACCCTGGTAAAATGCCCGAGGTAACACATGCAGAACATTCAGGACCCTTGCTGGCCCACAGGAAACCTTTATGGTAGACCAGTTGTTTTTTTAGTGAAGGTCTAACTACTGGGTGCTGGGGACGCCACAGACATTAAGTACATGGCCCAAACCAGTCAATGCTGCTGCCATCTTGGAATCCCTGTCCCCATCTCTGATGAGTGCCTGTCCCCAATCACTGAACCTTTTATAGCTCCTTAGTAATGATCCCCCTGCCCCAGAAACTACTGTAGGCCAAGCTGCATTTATATAAATTAACTTGACCTCTCGAAGGCCCGAGGTGTTAGTTCTTTCTGGCACCACTCCTTCCCTGCCTTTTCCTGAGAGTTGCTTTAAATAAATGAATCTGGAATTCATACATTTGAAACAGCCATGCCAGAAAACCCACCCACTCCATCGTCTCTCATAACCTGACTTCTGGTTTTCCAAATTCTCCTCAGGCCTTTGCTGCTTGCTCTCCAGGAATTCTTAAATTCAACATTCGCTCATTTAATCACCCTCAAGGGCTTCTTCTCCCCTTTGTCCCATGACTAATCGACTTTTCTCATCCTATTTGTGACCCTTGACCTCTTACCCCCAAGACTCCTTGGACCTTGTGTGGAAAGGACATACAATACCCTTTTTATAAAATGTCTGAGATTCCTGTAACAAAAGACAAATTAACAGGAGAAAAGCACCCGAGTTTATTTAGTGTAACTTACTCGATAGAAGCTTTCAGTTTAGGACCTAGAGATTAAACCCATACATTTTTATTCTAGGCTTGGTGAAAATGGAAAATATAAGGCCAAGAAAATCCAGTAAATGGGGGCGGGGTAACAACAAGCCCCAAATATTCAGGTTCTTACCTGTGACCTACGTTCTTAAAATAAGGATGCTTTTCCCCCCCACTGGACACGGGAGGGCACATGAGGGTCTCATGACCTACTTCAGAGAAGATAAGAGACACCTTGGTTCTCACGCCCTCAGATTGCCATGTTTTGGGGTAGCGTTCTTGAACCCAATTAACCCTAACAAGCTGTCCTGCTGAGCCAAAATGGCACCACTGAGTTGGACTCCCGGCCCCTGTGTCTCTGCTTGGCCCTTGGAGCCACTGCAAGTGAGTGAGCTCCGTGGTGTCCCTGATATCACCCTCCATCCATCCTTTCCTGGTGGTGCGAATGCCTGAAGAATCCTCGTGTCCCTGTGCTGTAGGAAACCTGTGTTCGGCCTGCAGTCTAGCTCCTCCCCTATCTTTTGCTGTCCCCAGCCACATCCTGTTCTTTGAAACCTCTAATTAGCACTCCTAGTGACCTTGTCGTTTGCCTAGCTTCTGAGAAATGAGTGGCTTCCGCCCCAGCACGGTCCCACTCTTCGTACACCTGTGCCCTGGCCCATTCTGGGATCCCACCTCTGTGCCCACCCTCTGTTCTCACCCCACCACTATCCCGGGACGCTTCCTTTTCATCAAGCATTCGGTTCCAAAGAGAAATTGCTGTTCATTCCTTAGTTCCCCCTCTTTCTCACAGCGCCCCTGCTTCTGCCTTCCTTGTTCCTGTCAGTAAACGTCCTCACCTCACCGTGCATCTTGACAAACTATGTTGTGCCTCTGCTTCTCCCCAGCTCTGCTCTTGCAATGGCTGTGGCTTTTGGATTCTGAGACTCCCATAGGAGAGGCGCCCCAAACCTCTGGTTTGTCCTGAGAACCTCGCTCCGGGAACCTCTGGTGGATTCAGATGCTTTGAGACCCAAGAATCTCTCTGTCTTTAGGTAGCAAGAAGAGGGCCCTTGGAAGACTTCAGGACTGATTTGGCTGTGTCTCCCCAACACACTCTTGTTCCCAGTCTCTTTCTGAAGCGCTGCAGATCCTCTGAGGATAGAGTGTGCTGCCACCCTCCTCTGGCACTGAATTAGCCCTATTGTTTTCTAAGCCCTTGGCTCCCTCCCACCGGAATGTGAGTAGCAGAAGTGTGCCCCAGTCTGTTCTGTAGGTCACCCAAACCCCAGTGTTGACTGTAGTGGGTGGAAGGTGAAATGGCGGGATCCTGCGGGTGGATCTCAGAAGGCTTCTGTCCTTCTCAGGACTTACTCTGCCTTAGTTACCTCCTCCCTGCGACTTCCTGGAGAGCAGAGGCTGAATCCTTTTATCTTCTGATATCTTAATTCTCCCCCTCATCTCTGGACAGTAGTCAGCCATTGCTGACTGCACTGAGTGGACCCCGAATCCCCCCATCTTTAGATGGTAGTCATTCATTCAGTCACTGCTTCCTGCCCTGAGGGAACTCTGAAACTCTGTGTCACCCACAAGCATTAGAACACATCTGTGGCTGCTTCCTCCTCGCACAGAGCCCTCTAAGCTAACAGGTCAGATATCGAGGAACTTAGCTGCCTGTGTAGTCATCGTTCTGGTGAGGCAGTGGGTGGTAATGCTGGGCTTTTGGGGTTGTTCACTTTGGGGTAAGTTAGCTGAGGAGATCTTAGACTCCAGGCAAGACGGCTCAGCTGGTAACGAGCGGGATAACCCAAGCTTGATCCCTGGGACCCTTGTGGTTGGAGAGAACTGACTCCAAGGCGGCCTCTGATGGCCTTGTGATGCCATGGTGTGTTTGTGGGTGCAAGTGCGCATACAGAGAATCAGTTTTAAGAGGGTGTTAGGACCCAGTGGGAACAGCCAGGGTCTGTTTCTGTAGACGTGTTCTGAAGAAAATGGCTATGTGACCTGCCTAGGCAAGGCCAGTTGCTAGCTGGCTGCTGGAAGCTGTTGGGCCTGCGGAAGTCTTAATACTACTGTGTTGGCTTTTCCACGTATCGGACATCTGCATCAGGGCTTGGGGCTTTGGGGACTCGATAGATGATTACATGAAGTTTAGCCCCGTTCCTCAGAAAGTACCTCCAGTCAGATGAGCTTCTTTTACTGAATTGGGACTTACCTAGGCTAAGGAGACTCTTTGGCCCCCTAAATGATATCTGACCTCTTCTGTTTGTGAGACATCAGAAGGCTAAATTTAAAAATCCGCACTCTGCAGAAGTCTGTGCCGACCGTCTGGGACTTGCACTATCCTAGCAACTAGAGCCTGTTGCCCTGGTGCCTCCCTGCTCCCCAGCTCGGGGATGGTTTCTTGTGGGAAATAGCTGACTGGATCCAGACAAAGGTGAGGCCGTGGGAGGGTCCCCAGGTTAGAGAGGCCAGGCTCAGCAAGGACTCTCTCCTCCCAACCTACTGGGAGATTCTGAAGGCATGGGTGTCCATCCATCCATCCATCCATCCATCCTTCCATCCCTCCATTCTATAAGTCCTTGGTCTTGGTCAGTGTCTGCTGTGTGCAAAGCACTCTTTTAGGTTCTGGGGATAGAGGACTGTCCAAAAAAAAAAAAAAAAAGACAATTGAAACTGTCAAGTAGAGAAGAGAGGGCCAGGACTCTTGTTTTCGTCAGAGTTCCTTGTTGCTGAAAAGGTGACATTTGAGCAAAGACGTCAGGGCTGCGCCTGGTGTACGCATCTGTGACAGTAGACAAGCAAGCTCAAAGGCCCTGCTGGAGAAATAAGCAACAGCAGAGGACCAGCCAGTAGCGCTGTGGTGCCCACATGGCTGGCAGTCTGACAAGGAAAAGAGCAGGAGCCGTTGAGGTTGAGGTGGGAGTGGATTGGGAGGGTCTTGGGTCTCACCAGCCGCTAGAGGAGTAAAGACAGGTATGTGGCATGAACTGACTGTCGCTCTAAAGTCATTCTGGCTGCTGTGTTGTGACTCAGCTGTGTTGGGGAAGAGTGGAAACTGATGGGGGTGCTCCTGCAGTGGGAACTGTTGGGGTGCTCCTGCAGTGGAAACTGATGGGGGTGCTCCTGCAGTGGGAACTGTTGGAGTGCTCCTGCAGTGGGAAACTGTTGGAGTGCTCCTGCGGAACTGTTGGGGGGGGGTGCTTCTGCGGTGGGAACTGTTGGGGTGCTCCTCCAGTGGGAACCGTTGGGTGCTCCTCCGGTGGGAGCCGTTGGGGTGCTCCTGCAGTGGGAACTGTTGGGGTGCTCCTGTGGAACTGTTGGGGGGTGCTCCTGTGGTGGGAACTGTTGGGGTGCTCCTGTGGAACTGTTGGGGGGTGCTCCTGCGGTGGGAACTGTTGGGGTGCTCCTGTGGAACTGTTGGGGGGTGCTCCTGCGGTGGGAACTGTTGGGGTGCTCCTGTGGAACTGTTGGGGGGTGCTCCTGCGGTGGGAACTGTTGGGGTGCTCCTGTGGAACTGTTGGGGGGTGCTCCTGCGGTGGGAACTTTTGGGGTGCTCCTGTGGAACTATTGGGGGGTGCTCCTGTGGTGGGAACTGTTGGGGGGTGCTCCTGTGGTGGGAACCGTTGGGGTGCTCCTCTGGTGGGAACCATTGGGGTACTCCTGCAGTGGGAACTGTTGGGGTGCTCCCGGGGTGGGAACCGTTGGGGTGCTCCTGCGGTGGGAACTGTTGGGGTGCTCCTGGGGTGGGAACCGTTGGGGTGCTCCTGCGGTGGGAACTGTTGGGGTGCTCCTGGGGTGGCCCAGAAAAGGAAAGGAAAGCTGATGGCTTGGATCCCCAGTGGAGGAGTGAGGGAGGACCTGTTGGATTGCAGCCTCACTTTGAAAGAGGAACCTACAGGTGGATGGGTTGACAGTGTCAGGTAAAGACACTGAGGACAGGTCCCGATTCCCATTTCCTGAGGGAGGGAGTTTGGGAAGTCTATGAGAAGGGGAGGTCAGGAATTCACCCCACCCCTAGCCCCCATCTGAGATAGAGTCTCATGTAGCCCAGGCTGGGCTCACTTACTGTGTAGCAGAGGATGACCTGAGCTTTTGATGCTCTATCATCTCACCTGCTGAGGGACAGGATGCAGACATGCGCTACTGAGCCCATGTCCCCAGCCCCAGAACTTACTTATTTTCTTTCAATACTGGAGTTCACTGTTTTGTTTTGTTTTATATTTGGTTTAGTTTGGGTTTGGGGCTTTTTTTCCAGAGTCAGGGATTCTCTGTCCCTGTCTTGTGTGACCCTTGTCACTTGTGTGACCCTTGTCACTTGTGTGACCCTTTTGGACAGCAAAATAGAACTGTTAATAAGCAGCTCGATATACCAATCTGTGAGGCCTGGTAACTCAGACACATGTGCAAAATCGTGTGCACACACACACACACACACACACACCCCACACACGCTTGCACAAACATACACTTATACACTCACAGACATACACTGAATACACACACATTCCTCACACATATACACTTATGCACACAAACATACACACTCGCACAAATATACATTCTATGTTATGTAACTATAATAATATAACAGAAAAATTATAGTAAACATATAGTAAAATCCTATAGTAACTTAAACTATTCCATCAAAGGGATGTGCCACAGTTTGCCTGTTGAGGACATCTTGGTCTCCATGTGTTTGGGCTCTGAATGAACACATCTATGGATGTGTTCCCAGTTCAGGGTGAAAGGCGCGATCCCTGGACCCCATGGGAAGGTTGTGCCAGCACCAGTGTAAGTGGCTCCCAAGCTGCTTCCCACAGTGACCGCAGGAGATGAGACTTCATGTTAGTCCACATCCTTGGCTGCATAGGACGCTGCCGGTGTTTGGGTGTTCACCTTTCTTATACCTGTCTTCAGGGCTAGCAGGTCCCCCGTTATCTCTCCTCTGTCACGGTGTCCTTTTAAACCTTTGTCTTCCTTATTTTCTTACTGAGATAGGTCTCACTTTGTAGCCTTGGCTTATGTGTAACTAGGCTGGCCTTGATGTCCTGTGGAGCCTCCTGTATCTGTCTGCCCTGTGGGTTTATAGTGTGAGCTCCTACACAGTTTGTGTCTGTGTTTTTAATATTGTACGTTTTTAAAAAAATTTCCCATCTATTGATTTTCCTAACAAGCTTTTTTATCCATTGGCTTTTTTTTCTTCTGAAAGCCAAAACTACTTTCTCTTCCTTATTAAAATTTTGCATGCTGGGCAGTGGTCTTGCACGCCTTTAATCCCAGCACTCAGGAGGCAGAGGCAGGCGGATTTCTGAGTTCGAGGCCAGGCTGGTCTACAGAGTGAGTTCCAGGACAGCCAGGGCTACACAGAGAAACCCTGTCTTGAAAAACAAAAAGAAAACAAACAAAAAATTTGCATATTGTTCCACTTTGATGTCTTAACTAAATGGTGTTAATGGGGTGTCCCACCCTTGCTGATGGGACGTGTCATTTTTCACCAAAAATGGTACTTGTCAGGCTGGTGGTAACCACAGCTGGATACCTTTATCATTGCTAATATTTTCTTTCTTTCTTACTCTCTTTTTCCTTTGTGTTTGGTTTTGGTTTGCTGTGTATCTCTGCTGGCCTGGCATTTGCTGTGTAGTCTAGGGTGGCTTGCACTCACAGATACACCTGCATCTGCCCTCTGAATCCTAGGATTAAAGGTGGCGCTCAGAGGGTGGTTACGCCCATAAAACTATGCCACTTGGGCAATTTCTCTATGTTCAGTGGGGAAAAATTAAATGAAAATAAAGATGTACTCTGCTAATTTGCCTATTTCCAAACTTTCCACTCAAGTTAGTATAACCTCCCAACATTCCTTGATTCTGGACACTCCTGAACTGAAAGTAAGAGTGAGATCCGCTAGTGACCACCGGCCTGGATGTTCACAAGTCGAGGTGTTAAATCCAATTGTGTACCCAAGATCCCATTTTGGTTTAAATGGTTTCTATTCTGTAATGACGGGCTTGCATCCCCTGCTCTTTGGAACTCAAAGTGATTCACTTTGCTGGGACTAGCTCTCATCGTTACAGTCGCAGCAATATATAACCATGCAAGCATGAGCTGGGCTTTTAAAGACAGCCACATAACCATGCGTGAGCTGGGCTTTTAAAGCCAGCATGCCTTTGGCGGGGATGTGTGTTTGGTGCCCCGGGCAGCTCAATTCTGTGTTACTAATTTCATGTTTTCTCTTCATGGTTTAGAAAGCCACAGAACTAGGCTTGGGTCTTGATGTGCACTGAAGTCCTTTTCGGTAACAGCAGATACAGAATCAGTTTGTTACCACAGCTCTCCCAAATCTGTTTCTGATTTGTTTGCCCCTTGTCCCCATCAGCCTTTGTCCCTCCCAGACTAGTGTTTGCTATCCATTAGAAGTTTGGATGTGGACCAGACCAGATCTGAACCTTTGCAAAGTGCAGAACACAAGTGTGCATGCCCTCTTCGGTCTCCTGCCTTTTTCAGACAGTTTACATAGAACAGGCTTTGTGGAGGGACTTAGCGACAACCTACCCACTCATCTGCAAAGCCTTTCAGAAGCTTGCCTCCCCTGGTGCCTTGGCAATAGGAAATGCATCAGCACACCCTGACAAGGGGATTTTCTGCATTCAGCCAACAGATTGAGTTGGTTTTAAAAAGTGGAGCGAACGGACGAGCGAGTGGGGCCAGGGCTGCTCTGAGGAAGTCAGGAGTGCTTGCCTTAGGTCTGGCTGTCATCAGCACTCTTCTCCCCTTCCCTCCCCTCCCCTCCCCTCCCCTCCCCTCCCCTCCCCTCCCCTCCTCAGCTGTCTCTCACTGTACCCAGATCATTGCTGAGCCAGTAACCTGCCTACCTCCTCTGTCCATCTTGAATCTGAAATGGCCAGTGCAGGCAGGAACTACCCAGACCTCCTCTGAGGTCTGCCCATCGCTCGTGAGTTTAGTGCTAGCATAAGAGGATTCAGAGTAAGCCATCATTTACAGAAGGGAAAGGGAGGCCGGAGCTCATAGACTAAAGGCAGATGGCTGCCAGTCAAGGCTCTCACCCCTTGGATTTTGTGCACCAAGACTCAGCACACAGACCTGTTATCTCAGCTTCAGAAGGATCACAAGTTCAAGACCATCCTGGGCAACATGGTTAGACCATAGCTCAAGTGAAAGGAAGGGGGAAGGAGGGAGGGAGAAGGAGGACCACGGCTTATGCCTGGCAGGCCCGAAGTCACATGCGTTAGGAAGGAAGGCCCTCAGAGGCTGGGGAAGTGAAGGACAGCCGCTGCTTCCAGGGTGTGTGCCAGAGGAAAGGGACCTGAGCTGGATGCTGCAGCCTGGATTTGAGACCAGGCAGAGGAGTGAAGATGTGCTTTGTTGGGCTAGGCAACTAGTGGTAGAACACTTGCTGATCATGTGCCACGGGGTGGGGGAGGGGAGGAGAGGGAGGAAGAACAGGAAGATAGGTTTGGTTTTCTTTGGGTCTAAGAAGAGACATTTTGGGAACTGTGGCTCTCAGCTTTTTCTCCTCCCCCTTGTCCCCTGCCATGGTGGACCTAAAAGGCTGGGGTGAGGTTACAGAGCTTCGAGTGCTGACAGCGCCCTATATATTACTAGTAGGAAGTGTGGAGGTCCACGCCTAGGCCAGCCAGCCCGCTTTAGCAGTAGCTGGCCGCTTCGGGACCTTGGGTCAATGATTTCCCACCTAGCTTCAGTAGCCTCACTTGCAAGGAGTTGTGTGTGCCTCCTCATAAAAGATCAGCACTATTAAGGATGTGTCTGTCATTACCGCGTTAGCCAGAGCAGTAGGAAGGACCGCAAGGCCATCAGGGCCAGCAGGTAAGGAAGCAGGGAGGGAGGCAGAAACCAGTCCCTTCACGAGGACATGAAGATGTGCCATCCTCCCCTTTCAGAGCCTCTGTTCTGGAGTAGTTTCCATGTGCCTGCCCTGTCCTGAGTATCAGCGTGTATGACCTCAGCCCTTA
Organism: Apodemus sylvaticus; assembly: GCF_947179515.1. Lineage (NCBI taxonomy): Eukaryota > Metazoa > Chordata > Mammalia > Rodentia > Muridae > Apodemus > Apodemus sylvaticus. The sequence continues at coordinate 5,284,699 of NC_067490.1, forward strand.
GAACAGCCTAGGAAGCAGCGTCTCTGCTGTCTCAGCGCCAGCATCTGAGGCTCGGAAAGGCCGTTCATCTGCCATCCGACTGCAGAGCCCTGTGGAGAGCAGACACTCTAAATTAAACCACTTGTCACGGTGGGAGCCACAGGTCCAGCCATGGAAGCTGGAGGCCGGTCCATCTCTTCAGCCTGGGGTCTGTTTTGTATTTAGGCCAAGTCTTATATGTGTCCTTATTTTTCACGTCTTGTGGTTAGAGTAAAATGGGTTACCAAAACAAAACAAAAAACCCAACTCTCTCCCTGATTAAAAGAATGGGAGATGGGAGTGGGGGGGGGGGTGTTTGTAGAGCAGCCCAGGACCAGTCGGGACCAGAGATCCGAGGTGGGTCACTCCTAGACTAGACAGTTCCCGTGTCAGCTCCCGGAAGCTGTTCACCTTTGATCTCTCTATGCCTCTGCGATAACCTTAGGCCGCGTCTCACAAGAGTATTTTTTAGTGGCCTCAGGGTTTTCAACCCCCCCAGGAGACCCTCTGCACTAGAGTGCTCATTCTGGATAAGATGCTGTGGGTTCAAATCCTCCCCTCACACTTAGTAGCTCTGCAACCTTGAGAAAGTTAGTTGATGTCTTAGGACTAAACTATGAAATAGAAACAATAGCACCGGCAAGGCGGTACCACAGATGAAGACATTTGCCACCGACCCCAACAACCTGAGCTCCCCAGGACCGGCTGCCGCAAGTTGTGCTCTGAACCACCTCCACCCCCACTCCCGCCACACAGAGAAAATGCTTTTAAGTCGGAGAACATGACGGTGCCAGAGCGTAGAGATGTGAGCACATTGGCACCCCGCAGTCCTGTTGGCTCCCAGGGGTGCGCGTTGCGGATGCCAAGCTTGGGATGGAGTGTAACACCGAGGTGCTGATATGCTCCACCCCAAGGCACAAAGCCAACCAGCCAGCTCGTCACTTCTGGCCTCAAGCCACATACGCCTGGTGACATAGAAACATCCTCCAGGTGCATCAGTGTGAAGACAGAGCGTCATGGGGTTGTGAGGTTAAAGTAGGCAGTCCAGGAGAGTCTTAGGGTGATCAGGATAGCTGTGTGGGTAAAGACACTCACAACCAAGACTGACGGACGACCTGCGTCTGATATAGGGGATCACATGGTGGAAGGCGGGAACCAATCCCTGCAAGCTGTCAGTAAGGTTAAGAAAGGAGAATGCCTCTTTAGAGAATTTTGTTTTTATTTTTGTGGGGTTTTTTTTTTGTTGTTGTTTTGTTTTGTTTTAGACAGGGTTTCTCTGTGTAGCCCTGGCTGTCCTGGAACTCACTCTGTAGACCAGGCTGGCCTCGAACTCAGAGATCTGCCTGCCTCTGCCTCCCAGGGGCTGGGATTAAAGGCGTGCGCCACCACTGCCCAGCCTCTTTAGAGAATCTTAACGAGACCAAAAGCGAGGGCGGAGGGCCCCTGACAGGTCACATATGAGCGTCTACAGTGGACCATGCTCCGTGCTGTGGGACATAGCAAGTCACGCCGGAGCAGCCGCCCTGAGCTGGAAGAAGCCTAGGTAGAACCCAGGTCACTCTGATAAAATGGTGGAGGTGGTGAGCCCAGGGCTGAGAGCGCCAGGGAGAGGAAGGGACACTTCTGGGGGCCGCTGCATAGCTGTGCCGCCTCACAGCCTGCTAGAAAATAAATCAGAAACAGGCAAGACTTTGAGGACACGGTTAGGAGGCTCTGAGTGAGAAGTAGCCTGCCTTTTAGGAGCAGAGGACGCATGATGACCCGTGGCTGGGCGGATGGAGGCGTCCTCCCCGAGGTGGGAATGATGTGAATCCTGCTATGAACCTGCTGTTCCTGAGGCTGCTCAGCAGTGCCAGTGGATGGGTCTGGGCACAGGATAGATGCCGAGTAAGCACAGACGGCCAACCAGGCAGGGAGGCTGCCTGCCGGCCCCAGCTGCTAATGGGAAGCGAGCTCCAAACCGTTCAGTCCGTTTAGACATCTTGACCGCCAAGCTTCTGTGCCCACCATTTTGAACTGTGTGTGTGTGTGTGTCACACACTTTTCATAAGAACCAACTCAGTTCTCTGACACGGCATCCGTGTGCTCCTGGCAGCAGGGGGAAGCTGTGAGGCTTACTTTGTTTGTTGTTGTTGTTGTTGGGTTTTTTTTTTGATGTGACATTGTCCATTTTCTCAGATTGGTGACCCAGAAAGAAATCTGTGACCTCAGTGACCAGAAGCCAACTTCATGTCTGAAGGCACAAGTGGCAGTTTGTCATGGAGAGCTTGGGCCTGCAAACGGTGACGCTGAGTGACGGGACAACAGCCTACGTCCAGCAGGCTGTCAAAGGTGGTGAGTGATCTGGGGGCCTCAGAATTCTGTCCCCACCGCCCTGCTCCCGTGCCTGCTGGCCTCCACCTGGTACAGCTTCCTGCGCGTGTGAGGGATCCTCCCTGTGTACCTGACCTGATGAAAAGGGCACTCTAACATCTGTGTGTGGGATTAGCACGTGCTAGCCCAGGCCTCCTGCTTTCAGATACCCCTGTTCCAGCTCAGGGCGCTTGCTGGGTGGAGGCAGTCCACCATCTTGACTGAAGCGGATGTGAGTGCTGGGCTGCTGATCTGAGCACACCTTGTACAAGATAGCCTAGGCGTGCAGTGTCTGCCTCTGTGTCTGACACAGCGGGTGCCTAATAACACACCAGGTTCACGGAGAGATGTGAGTCACAGAGAGGTGACGGTTCTTCAGGAGTGTAAGCGCATCCTCAGACCTCCACGGGGCATGCGTTGATAACCATAGCAGTAAAGACTGAAACAAGTTTCCAGAGTCCGTAAGAACAGGTTGGGGCATGGAGGCTCTGTGGGAAAGATGCAGTGCTCTTCCAGGGCCCGAGCTGGGCTCTCAGCGCCTATGATGGCTGCTCCAGCGAATCCAACACCTTCTGTTGGACACACACACACACACACACACACACACACACACACACACACACACCATGCATGTATAGACCTAAATAAAAGTAAAAGTAATTTTAAACAGCTTTTTAAGAACAGACGAGGCCTCCCCTGTGCAGGTACTTCGGAGTAGACGTGTCGGGTTTAGAGACCTGGGGTTTGGAATGCTGCATAGACTTGAGTCTGCACTTCCCCACCCTAAAGCCACTGGGGTTTCAAGCACTGCAGACTTAGATGTTCAGATGAGGGATGCTCATATGGAGAGTTTGTCGTTGGTGTGAAATACAGACTTAATGGCCCCGCGCTCCATCTGGCATCTCTCCTCCATTGTTGAGGAAGTTCAGATCAAGGCCTGGAGAGCAGAGAGCCCTCAGTGCTGTTGGGCAGGATGCTCCTCCCTCCTTCCCACCATTTTCAGACATGCCCCATGCTGTCTTGGCTTCTGTGGACAGAAATGCTGCCTCCTCCCACCTTCTCCAGATCCTGTGAGAAGCTCTGTCCTCATAACCACGTTGCTGCCCTCCTTCAGTTCAGTACACGCCTGAGAAAATGTCCAGGCCTGGCTTTACAGACGCCTTGTTTAGTGCTTTGTCAGCTAAGATTGGATGGGCTTTGCCTTCTTTCTTTTCTTTGTTTTTTTGAGACACCATTTCTCCATATAGCCCAGGCTGGCCTCAAATTCAGAGATCCGCCCATCTCTGCCTCCCTCCGGAACGCTGGGGTTCCATGCCTGGCTGAGAATGAAGTGAGATAGCCCTCGGTGTAGCCGGCCAGCTCCTGGGGTGGTCTCGGGAGCCTGTCACAATCTGTCTAGGATTACTCTCTGAGAGTGCTTCTTCTAGGACGCTCCTGGCGCGGAGCTCTGTCCCTGCATTGCTGTCCTGTTCCTCTGGTGCAGTCTGGGAGAGGAGAATGCAGGGTTCTAGGTGGGGCTGTGCTCGCTCCCTGGACCCTGTCACTTCCCTTGCTTCAGATTTCCACAAATGATTACTACTTAATGAATTAGCGCGGTGGGCAGCCGGCCCGCGCCTGTCGTCTCTGCCTTTGGGAGACTGAGGCAGCCCTGACTCAAAAGAACAGAAGAGCAGCAATGTGAGCTGTCTGAGCTGACTGCGCTTCTTGAATCTCCTCTTCTAGGTTAAGTCTCTGCCTCCTCCACCTCTCTGTTTCTCTTTGTGATATTTATGTTTTATTTTTATGAGTGCACTGTAGCTGTCTTCAGACACCCCAGAAGAGGGTGTCAGATCCCATTACAGATGGTTGTGAGCCACCATGTGGTTGCTGGGATTTGAACTCAGGACCTCTGGAAGAGCAGTCAGTGCTCTTAACCGCTGAGCCATCTCTGCAGCCCCCTTGTTTATACCTTTCTCCCATCCTCCTTCTCAGGTCTGTTTCCTGCCTCCCCACTGGGTTGCAGTGTGGGTCTACACGTGTGTGCACGTGTGTGACTTAATCACACTCAAATAAATGTAGCTTTAAGTGCTTTTTTTAAAATCCTCTATCCAAATAATTACTTTTACTTTTAAATTCAGCCTTACTCAGAATCAGGACATGTACAGGATTCTTTGGCAGAACATACCCACATGGCACACTCTGGTCCATTTCCCACAGTCCCTCTGAAAGCGCGGGAGCCTAGACTCAACTGCCTACTTCCTCTTGGTGTGCTGGTCTTGAACTCATGCAGAACTGCTCATTAAGTTCTGCTTACAGCAGCCTGAGCCTTTCCTGGCTTGTCTCTCCATACTTTCCCAAAGTCCTTCTCCAGAAAGTTCCCAAGAATTAAGGGCCAGGCTGTCAGCGCAGCCAGCATCTGTCCCTCTTCTCTGGTACCAGATCGCTGTGTGAGTTCCTTTTTTGCCTTGCTGTAGTGAAATAAATACCTGACATAGCGACGTGAGAGAGAAGGTTTATTTTGGCTCACAGTTTCAAGGTGTTCAGTCTATAGTCATGTGGCCCCAGGTGCTTGAGTGGAACATCATGGCAGACAGGAGCCTGTGGGTGGGGGGAGAGAGCTGTTCCCCTCACGACTGACAGGAAGGAGGAAATGAGGTGGAAACAGGCCAAGGGGAAACACACACACACACACACACACACACGTATGACCCCCAGGGATTGACTTCTTCCAGCTAGGCCTACCTCCTGTAGTTTCCAGAACTTTCTAAAACAGGAGGCATTTGCCATTCGAAGTTGTGCATAACTACATAACTGATGAGTCACAACTGTGCTGTGAGTGACAGGACCCAAGGAGACTCCCTGTAGGGTGAGTTGGGGATTCCCCCAATGGAAAAAGGTCAGCACATGGTTGAGTCAGAAGAAGCCAGCTGGTGCTTCTCCTTATTGCAGGGCTCGGTTCCTGGGCTGGGAATGTCTAAAGAAAGGGCAAACACATCTCCTGCGTGGCCTTGTCATTCTCCCTGTCTTTCTTTCTGTCCTCACTCCCATTCTCTCCAAAAGGACAGCCTGAGCAGGGAGCACTTGAGTCTGATCCCGAGAGCCCACCAGATGTGGTGGCTCATGTACACTTAGGTGTGAAGACAGGCGTACAGGAGGGATCCAGGGCTATCCTCAGCTCTATAATGAGTCTAAGGCCAACCTGGGCAACTTGAGACCCCATCTAAGAGAAGAGAAAAGAGTCCAGGACACAGTGGCCCATACCTGTGGTCCCCCAAAACATGAGATGTAGGCAAGAGATTGCCAATTGGAGGACAGCCTGGGCTACATATCAAGACCCTGCATTAAAAAAAAAAAAATCAAGGTTTAGGGCTGTAAGCTCCTGGCTGAGCCCTCACCTGACATGCAAAAGCTAAAGGTTCAGTCCCAGCCCTGGAGAAGAAAAAGCCTGGCAGGAGGGACATACCTGTAACCTCAGCATCTAGAAGGCGGAGACAGGAGGGACACACCTGTCACCTCAGCATCTAGAAGGCAGAGACAGGAGGGACACACCTGTCACCTCAGCATCTAGAAGGCGGAGACAGGAGGGACACACCTGTAACCTCAGCATCTAGAAGGCAGAGACAGGAGGGACACACCTGTCACCTCAGCATCTAGAAGGCAGAGACAGGAGGGACACACCTGTCACCTCAGCATCTAGAAGGTGGAGACAGGAGGGACACACCTGTAACCTCAGCATCTAGAAGGGGGAGACAGGAGGGACACATCTGTAACCTCAGCATCTACAGGAGGGACACACCTGTCACCTCAGCATCTAGAAGGCAGAGACAGGAGGGACACACCTGTAACCTCAGCATCTAGAAGGCAGAGACAGGAGGGACACACCTGTAACCTCAGCATCTAGAAGGCGGAGACAGGAGGGACACACCTGTCACCTCAGCATCTAGAAGGCAGAGACAGGAGGGACACACCTGTCACCTCAGCATCTAGAAGGCGAGACAGGAGGGACACACCTGTCACCTCAGCATCTAGAAGGCGGAGATAGGAGGGACACACCTGTCACCTCAGCATCTAGAAGGCGGAGACAGGAGGGACACACCTGTCACCTCAGCATCTAGAAGGCGGAGACAGGAGGGACACACCTGTCACCTCAGCATCTAGAAGGCGGAGACAGGAGGGACACACCTGTAACCTCAGCATCTAGAAGGCGGAGATAGGAGGGACACACCTGTAACCTCAGCATCTAGAAGGCGGAGACAGGAGGCTTACGGTGACTTCCAGGCCTTCATTTGTCTGGTTAGCAAATTCCAGGCCAGCATGGGCTACAGAGCAAGATCCTGCCTTAAGGAAAGCTTTGGTGGGCCGGGTGGGGTTGATCCACGCTTGAGGTTGAGTAGATCAAGTAAGGAAACATGCTCATGTGACAGTGAGGTAAGTCGCAGACCCCTCAATACCCAGGCTATTCAGACAACTCGCTCATGTAGCATGTAAGAGTGAGCAGATTCAACCGTCAGCACACACATCAAAAGCTGGGTCAGTGGCACATGCTTATAGTCCCCAGCAAGAGGTAGAGGCAGGGGGATCCCTGCAGACTCTGCCCCGCCCCCCCAGCCTGTGTGAGCCTGGGAGCTCCTGGCCAGCCAATGAGAGATGCTGTCTCAGAGGCAAGGAGAAGGCTTGTTAAGGAACATCACTCAAGGTCGACCCTGGCCTACGCTCACACGCACACACATGTACCCCCACATGTGCACATGCAGGCACAAGCACCCACACCTCTCTATCCCCTTCACTTACGTTTCTTTCTTTTTGTTGTTGTTGTTTTTCAAGAAGGGTCTCTTGTAGCCCAGGCTGGCTTCAAGTTCAAACTATAGCAGAGGCTGGCCTTGACCTCCTGGGCCTCCTCCACCACTTCCCAGTGCTGGCATTGTAGGTGAACACCACGAATCCGGCTCCCATTTCATTCACAGTGTCTGCTGGGCTCACCAGAGAATGCTGAAACCTGTGGAGGGCTGAGCCTACTCCTGGCCTGCTCTCCATGAGCTTACTCAGTCCACACAGCCACTGCATTCAGAAGAGAGTTGTTCACAGGGACAGGCAGCTGAGACACAAGCTAAGGGTCAGGCTCACACAGGAAGTGCCTGGGTGCCACACAAGGGAGGTCGGTCCTGCTCCAGAGCACATGGCTACCAACCATACCAAAGCATGTCACGGTGGAGGCCCCGGATTTTGGCACACTGTTACAGGGGAAATGGGGAAATGTTTTAACTCTTAGTTGGCTCTGTATCTGAGTGTTGTGGTATTTGGGACCCCTCTGGTCTCGGGATATTCTTTGTTGTCCATTGAGCTCAGTCTCGGCAGCTCACCGTTAGATTGGAAGTTCCCGACTTTATAGGCATGGGTAGAGTAAGAGAGGAAACTGCTCCTGCTGAGTGTCACACACAGTCACTTCATAGCAGGACGGTTTTCCTCGGGGCCTCCAGACTAAGGCTCAAGAGGTGGGAACGTGGCAGATGTTCCCACCAGACGTAGGCAGGGATGCAGAGACTCCAATGGGCATCTGCCAAAGCGGGCAAGCAGGCGCCAGCCCCTCGCCAGCAGGCAAGCACGTGCTAGGCCCTCGCCAGCCCCTTGCCAGCAGGCAAGCACGCGTTGGTCCTCGCCAGCCCCTCGCCAGCGGGCAAGCATGCGCTAGGCCCTCGCCAGCCCCTCGCCAGCGGGCAAGCACGCGTTGGTCCTCGCCAGCCCCTCACCAGCGGGCAAGCATGCGCTAGGTCCTCGCCAGCCCCTCGCCAGCAGGCAAGCACGCGTTGGTCCTCGCCAGCCCCTTGCCAGCGGGCAAGCACGCGCTAGGCCCTCGCCAGCCCCTCGCCAGCAGGCAAGCACGCGTTGGTCCTCGCCAGCCCCTCACCAGCGGGCAAGCATGCGCTAGGCCCTCGCCAGCCCCTCGCCAGCAGGCAAGCACGCGTTGGTCCTCGCCAGCCCCTCACCAGCGGGCAAGCATGCGCTAGGCCCTCGCCAGCCCGGTCCACTTCTCTGCCTCCATGTCCCCAGGGGAGAAGCTGCTTGAAGGGCAGGTGATCCAGCTGGAGGACGGGACCACTGCGTACATTCACCAGGTGACGATCCAGAAAGGTGAGGCGCCCCGACCCTCCCGGTGGAGGCAGCCCCAAGTGCCCCCGTGGCCATAAGCTCCAGAGGACTGGTGTTGCTCTCCTTGCAGAGTCGTTCTCCTTCGAAGATGGTCAGCCCGTGCAGCTGGAGGACGGCAGCATGGCCTACATACACCACACACCCAAAGGTAGGCCCGTGGGCATCATGGCTGCTGGGACGGAAGGGGCTGGGGGTGACCCTGCTAACCTGGAGAACTGCCTTGCATGGCTTCCCTGGGCAGACCACAAGGGGAGCAGGGAGTCTCGAACATGAGCTTAGGCCCTGGTGTGTCATCACAAACCAGGGGAAGGAACTCCCTCATCCTTACCAGAGAAAGCAGCTCCTCAGTAGGTATGGAGGCTGGAATGAGGCTGTCTCTAGAAAGAGGAATCATTTAGGCTGGGTGCGGTGGCACACACGCCTTTAATCCTGTGCTCAGGAGGCAGAGGCAGGAGGATCAATGTGAGTGCCAGGCCAGCCTGGTCTATATAAGCGAGTCCAGGACAGCCAAGGCTCTGTTACACAGAGAAACCCTGTCTGGAAAAAGCAAAAACCAATGAACCAAATCAAATAAAAAACAAACAAACACAACAATACCATGGAGGGAAGGAAGAAAGGAGGGAGGGAAGGAAGAAAGGAGGGAGGGAAAGAAGAAAAGAGGGAGGGAAGGAAGAAAGGAGGGAGGGAAGAAAGAAAGGAGGGAGGGAGGGAAGGAAGGAAGGAGGGAAGGAAGGAAGGAAGAAAGGAGGGAAGGAAGGAAGAAAGGAGGGAAGGAAGGAAGAAAGGAGGGAAGGAAGGAAGGAGGGAGGGAAGGAAGAAAGGAGGGAAGAAAGGAAGGAGGGAGGGAAGGAAGAAAGGAGGGAGGGAAGGAAGGAAGGAAGGAGGGAAGGAAGGAAGAAAGGAGGGAAGGAAGGAAAGAGGGAAGGAAGGAAGGAAGGAAGGAGGGAAGGAAGGGGAATGATCGTCGTCTGGCCGCAGTCTCATGGCAAGTAGGCTGTAGGCGTTGTCAGTGTGAGAGCACACACAGCAGAACTGTCAGTCAGCCCCTCCCCACTGCAGCTCAGCTGTCATGGGTTAATGGTACACTGAGCAGACCCAGGGAGAACGCCTCTGAGCGAGACAGATACTCACCAGGGGCCAGGCTGTGTGAGCTGGTTCCCCTTCTGACCACGCCTTTTTGCCCAAGAAATTTTACACAGCCATAGATCGGTGAAACTGCTAAACAAAAACTGATAATGAATCATACAGAAATGTACAACCGTTGGGCTGGAGAGGTGACGCAGCAGTTAGGAGCACGCACTGCTCTTACAGAGGACACAGGCTTGGTTCCCAGCGCCCACAAGCAGGCGGCATACACGGCCTGCAGCTCCAGTCTCACAGGACCCAGTGCTCTCAGGCTCCTGTGCACAAGTGACGCGCAAACGCTCACACGGGCACTCTTACACACACACATACGTTTGTAAATTTAAAAAGCCCAGTTCTTCGACAGTTCCGACCTCGCTGTATTGAAGGCAAATACAGATTTGCATGCTGGGTCTGGGCTGCATGTTTGGACCCAGGATGGCGATAGCTGCAGGCTGTGGGGCGTCTTCAGCAGTGCAGAGCTCACTGAAGCTTGGTGCCCATCACATTGCACAGAGCCACACGGCAGCAGCACGTTCAGAGCCATCTCAAAGGTGGTCGGAAAGCCTGTCCTATCCCAGGCCAGAATTCACCCAGCAGTGTTTATGAAATTCAAACCAGCAAGCCAAACGGCATTTTCTAAAAATCAAACCTATAACGCAATATAATCCAAATGTAGACAGATTTCATACTTGTTGAACAGTGGTCATAGAAAAACACTATATTGTTATTTTCCACTAAACAATAAGATGATTCTGTAAGAGTAGGAAACTGTGTGCAAATGATAACACAGAATCAGATCTGAGGTGGCTTGGCGGGGGTTGGTTTGTATTGCGTGGCTTCATAGCACGCAGAATGCAAAGTGTGTGTGGTGTGTTCAGAACTGAGGCTGCGGGAGGTCATGTGGCACCACACTAGCCGCCCCTCAGACACGCCCCAGGTTCACTGCATGCTCTGTTTTGCACCAGTTTTAAGCTGATGCCCATTCAGAGGCTCAGGGCTGCCTGGCTTTTCACAGCTCCAACATTCCATTGGATAGAGCCACATGGCGTCACCGTCCACTGGCCAAGCATCTGGGAGCTTAGGGAAAAGGAGTGGCAGCACTCCAGACAGGACCATCCAGTGCAGAAGTGGGTGCGGTGCGAGAGGTGACCTTTCCTGGAGCAAGAGGTCCAGGGAACAGATTAAAGATGAGAGCCAGGGCCAGGGTGAGTCCGGCCCATCAGGATAGAGATTTGGGTTTTCATCTTAAGACCAAATGAAGTGCGGTGGGGACTGGCCACCCCTGGGCAGGAAGCCCTTGGGAGAATCTGGCTCAAGATGAGAATGGACCGGGCTCTCGAGGGGCTCAGTCCGTGCTCCCCGGGACGCCTTGTCCTTCAGAGAGGCAGCCCCAGTTGGACCAATGAGAGAAAGTCACCACAATGAGGCCCCTGAAGAGACTCCACACTGATCCCCTCCGGTGTATCTAAAGCCAGGGTCGCGGCTGGGTGCCCTGTGTGGCATCAGGCCTAACCTCGTGTGCCCTGTAGAGGGCTATGACCCCAGCGCCCTGGAAGCTGTGCAGCTGGAAGACGGCTCCACTGCCTACATTCATCACCCTGTGTCTGTGCCGTCGGACAGCACCATCCTGGCTGTGCAGACAGAGGTGGGCCTGGAGGACCTGGCGGCAGAGGAGGAGGAAGGCTTCAGCGCAGACACGGTGGTGGCCCTGGAGCAGTACGCCAGCAAGGTGAGCAGAGCTCTCTGCGGAGAGCAAGGTGAGCGCGGGCTCCACCACCTGTCCGCCACCCCTTGGCCTCTCAGGCCAAGTGTGGTCCTGCTAGACTCCCAGCCCTTGGCATCTGGAGACAAGAGCTTACAGCCATCCTGGACCACACGAGATCCTAAACAATTTCACCCCTCTAGAGAACAGTGGCAGGCCTGTGCTTGGGCTCACGCTGGGCCGTCCTGACCCCAGCCCATCTACCCCAGCTCCTCCCCGCCCATCTGCCCCAGCTCCTCCCAGCCCATCTGCCCCAGCTCCTCCCAGCCCATCTACCCCAGCTCCTCCCAGCCCATCTGCCCCAGCTCCTCCCAGCCCATCTACCCCAGCTCCTCCCAGCCCATCTGCCCCAGCTCCTCCCAGCCCATCTACCCCAGCTCCTCCCAGCCCATCTGCCCCAGCTCCTCCCCAGCTCCTCCCCAGCCCATCTGCCCCAGCTCCGCCCCAGCTCCTCCCCAGCCCATCTGCCCCAGCTCCTCCCCAGCTCCTCCCCAGCCCATCTACCCCAGCTCCTCCCCAGCTCCGCCCCAGCTCCTCCCCAGCCCATCTACCCCAGCTCCTCCCCAGCCCATCTGCCCCAGCTCCTCCCAGCCCATCTGCCCCAGCTCCTCCCAGCCCATCTGTCCCAGCTCCTCCCAGCCCATCTGCCCCAGCTCCTCCCAGCCCATCTATCCCAGCTCCGCCCCAGCCCATCTGCCCCAGCTCCGCCCCAGCTCCTCCCCAGCTCCTCCCCAGCCCATCTGCCCCAGCTCCTCCCAGCCCATCTGCCCCAGCTCCTCCCAGCCCATCTGCCCCAGCTCCTCTCACTGCTTTTCTTTCTTTTCGCCCCACTGGGGCCATGACAGACAGACAGCTGTGCACTGACTGACCCTTGTTGTGCCATCTGAGAAGGGAAGGCTGCTGTCGGGACAGTGCCTTCTGAGTAGCAGGAGTGACCTCAGCCTCCTCAGGCTGCTGTGATAATTGTCTGCTCTCTGGGGAATCTCTGCCTGTGCCTTTTTATTAGATTTCCCATTCAGTGAAGCAAGATGCCACTCTATTTATTGCTTCTCTGAGACTTACTTAGACACCAGGGAAATAAACCCAGGAGGCAGTGAGCAGGCCTGTGCACCAGAGCGGCTGGGATTCTTGGAAAGTGAGGCCCAATGAGATGAACCCTGGTTGTCACTGCTGAGGACAGAGACCTGTGAGCCGAGGGCATGCTCTGGCCCGGGCCAGACCACAGAGCCTTGGATGGGCAGGGCAGAGCTTCCCAAACACTGGTTAGCCTGCAGGCCGGGAGGGCTTAGTTTTCTAAGCTGTAGGAGAAAAGAGGACAATTTCATAACTCTTCAAAAGGAAGCACAAACTTTACTACAGGCCACTTGGGATACACCTCTTTGCAGCCCCTGGGCCATAGAGTGAGTTAAAGGCCAGATGTGAGAGGGAAGGAGAACTCGGTTTTATCAAAAGAGCCTCAAGGTCAGGGCTGGCCCTGCCACAGCCCTCTCCAGCCGTGGGTGAGGCTTCCCAGGTTCAAGCTAGCGAGTGAGCTGAGTGGAACTGGGGTGTCAGAAGCCGCTTGCAGCCCTTGGTCGTGGTACCTGCTCCTCAGGAAGGGCTTCTACTGGGAGAAGACGACATGCTGGTCAGCCCCAGCCGCCTAGCTGTGTGGTCAGCAGGGGCTCTAACTCAGCCTCGCTCAGGGCAACCCTGATACCCAGGGGATTCTGCTAGATGCCCATAACACCCAGCCTCCCTTTCCCACCAGGCCTGCACCTGTTAGCTGTCCCTGGCTGTCTGGATGTGCTATTCTGCCTCAGATGCACGCTTTCACACACATCATATATGTATATACATATGTGTGTACACACACACACTAATAAAAAATAAATTTATAAAAAGTAGATCCAGCCAGGAGGTGGTGGCGTACGCCTTTAATCCCAGCTTGGGAGGCAGAGGCAGGCGATTTCTGAGTGCGAGGCCAGCCTGGTCTACAGAGTGAGTTCCAGGACAGGGCTACACAGAGAAAAACCAAAAGAAAAAAGAAAAAAGAAAAAAAAAGGAGTTCCAGTTCTGTCCCCTCCCATCCAGAACCACCCGAGTCTGGCCTTTGGCCACAAGGAGCTATGACATGCTGTGGGGTTTGAATGAGAGTGTTTGAATCCTTGGCTCCCAGTTGGTGACAATGTCTAGGGACATTTAGAAGGGGCAGCTGGAGGTGTGCCACTGGATGTGGACTTGAGATATAAAGCCCCACACCACTTCCATTCATCCCTGCGTTTTGTGCTTGTGTTGGAAAACCGAGCTCTCTGCTTTCCTGATCCTGTCCGTGCGGCATGAATTCTGTTCTTTGGGTCTTAGGCTTGCTCTCGGCTGGGTCTGGTCTCCCTCCTCACCCCCTCAGGATGCCTACAGGGACACCAAGGTTTCTTTCCCTCAGGTTCTGCACGATAGCCCGGCTTCCCATAACGGCAAAGGGCAGCAGGTTGGAGACCGAGCTTTCCGCTGTGGCTACAAGGGCTGCGGTCGGCTCTACACCACTGCCCATCACCTGAAGGTAAGGCTGGCAGGCGGCTGTGAGCCCTGCCGTCTTCTCTGTAAGGCTGCTCTGGCACTGCCCCGGCCCCTGCCCCGTGTGTGTCACCTGCTGGAGGGATGATTCATGTGCTCAGAGGTGCCCACATAGAATCTGGGGCACAGTGTGGGGGAGAGAATCAGAGGATCTAGCCACACGTCTGCTTCCTCACAGGTCCACGAGCGAGCTCATACGGGTGACCGTCCATACAGGTGTGACTTCCCCAGCTGTGGAAAGGCCTTTGCGACAGGTAACACGCCTAGATGAACACAAGGTCTGCTTCTAGTTGGCAGCCAAGGATTCTAGATCCACTTGGGGACCTCTGCAAAGGAGGCCAAGGACAGACTGCTGTCCCAGAGACCGCTGAGGTGTGTCTGCAGGAGAGGCTGGGGCCCAGGAGGGAGGCCTGCCTCTTGTATCAGCTCCTGAGGCCTGTGGCCTCTCTGGCCTTGTTTGCTCTGTGTAACAAGGGCCCTCAGGCTGCGCTTCTCTGGGCTCCCTCTGAGATTCCTGTTCTAGAATATCTCCAGCTGGCCTTTCTGTGCCCCAGGGCACTATGGGCTTTTCCTGGACTGTCCTGGGCCTGTGGAGCCTCCTGGAACGTCACTTAGGGAGAGAGGGCCTCTAAGTAAGGGACGAGGTTCCGCTGACCACTCATCTTACACCCCGCCACACATGGACAGGCTATGGGCTCAAAAGTCATGTTCGTACTCACACGGGTGAGAAACCTTACAAGTGCCCGGAGGAGCTGTGCAGCAAGGCCTTCAAGACCTCAGGGGACCTGCAGAAACACGTCCGGACCCACACAGGTAGGCTGGACCCTGCCCCCCACCCCAGGGCCAGGGCCTCACTCTGCTCTTCAGATCCAGGCTGAGCCTGGAGCTGTCCTTTCTTGCTCTGGTCCTCCTGAGCCGTCCCTCCAATCCCTGTCTGCACAGGTGAACGCCCGTTCCAGTGCCCTTTTGAGGGCTGTGGCCGCTCCTTCACCACATCAAATATCCGCAAGGTACACGTGCGCACCCACACGGGCGAGCGGCCCTACACCTGCCCCGAGCCCCACTGTGGCCGTGGCTTCACCAGCGCCACCAACTACAAGAACCACGTGCGCATCCATACAGGTGGGCCAGCTGGCATGTGAGGAGCCCCTCCCCAGGCCTCCCCTTCTGTAGCTTCTGATCCGGGCACCTCAGCTCCAGCCTCTCTTTGCCAGCCAATGCAGGCTGGGCTGGGCTGGGCTTGGGACCCCAGATGGCTGTCTCACTTACCGTGAGCAGTGAGTTGCCCCCACTGGTGGCTGGATCTGGTCCCTGCCTCCTAGCCACACTTCTATGGAAATGTCACCTCGGCCTCCTCCAAGCATCCTCCTGCACCTGCACGAGACTCTGGTGTGCAGCCTCTGGCGCCACGCCCCCTGTCCCACTTCCCACCGTCTCAACTGTCTCTCCCATCCTGACACTGCATTCTTTGCCCGCTATCTCTCCTCTTCTGCCCACAACTCTCAGTCCTTCCCCCCACCCCGAATTGCGGTGTCACTCCCCTCTCAGCGTCCCCACTCTCTCCACCTTGTCTCTGGGTGCAGCGGTCCCACTCTCGTGCCCTCCTGTCTTCCACAGGCCATCTTCCCCAACTCCTGCCCCGAGTCTCAGTTCTCAGCCCCTGTCCTTTCTCCTGGCTTTCCTGTCACCAGCCCTGTCCCCCAACTCTATCCCCTTAGCTTCCCCCTTGCCAGCCCCAGTTCCCACCCCCCTCACAGCCCAGTGTCCCCAGGGGAGAAGCCATACGTTTGCACGGTGCCAGGCTGCGGGAAGCGCTTCACGGAGTACTCGAGCCTGTACAAACACCACGTGGTGCACACGCACTGCAAGCCCTACACGTGCAGCAGCTGCGGCAAGACCTACCGGCAGACCTCCACCCTGGCCATGCACAAGCGCAGCGCCCACGGGGAGCTGGAGGCCACGGAGGAGAGCGAGCAGGCCCTGTATGAGCAGCAGCAGCTGGAGGGTGAGGGGGCAGGGAGCGGGAGGCGGGGGCAGGGAGTGGGAGGCGGGGCCAGGAAGCAAGGGGCGGGGCCACAGGGCCCTCCCACCGCCCAGCGGAGGAGACAGCCCAGGCTCTCCTCTCCTAGCCGCCTCCGCCGCTGAGGAAAGCCCCCCACCCAAGCCGACCCACATTGCTTACCTTTCGGAAGTGAAGGAAGAGAGCAGTGACATCCCAACTCAAGTAGCCATGGTGACGGAGGAGGATGGCCCCCCCCAGGTGGCTCTGATCACTCAGGATGGTACCCAGCAGGTAGGAGGCCTGGGGATCGGTGGAACAGTCTCACAGTGGCCCCTGAGGTCCTCAGCCTCACCTCCACCCAGGCCCCTGTTTTGCCTTTGTGGACTTTAGAGAGGTGCATCTCAGGGGACCAGTGTGTCACCCAGCCCTGCTCCTCCCAGTGTCCTCATCTGAATCGCAGGCACGTGCCGCTTAAGCGGGTCATGTCAGGTCTCTAGGGTCTTGAAGCCAGAAGCCTGTCTGCCAGTGTAGCTGGCCGCACAGTACCTTGCCCCTTGGCCATACCTCACTGCCTAGTGTGCCTCTTCCTGCTAGGGTGAGGGGGAAGGCATTAGGTGGAGGCCCTGACCTGCCCAGCACCCCACCCCTGTCTCCAGCTCCCTCCCTCCTGTCTGCAGGTCAGCCTGTCCCCAGAAGACCTGCAGGCCCTGGGGAGTGCCATCAGTGTGGTGACACAGCACGGCAGCACCACCCTCACTATCCCCGGTCATCACGAAGAACTGGCCACATCTGGCACACACACGGTCACCATGGTCAGCGCCGACGGCACGCAGACGCAGCCCGTATGATCAGGCAGTTCCCTTGTTCCCTGTAGAGCCTTGTCGTGGGGGTCAGAGGGCATCACACAGGCAGGCCAAGCCAACCGAGACTTCGTATGAGGCAGAGACACCATAAAGTCTCCCTTGTGGTGTGGGCTGTAGTTGTAGCTAAGGCAGGACAACTTTAAGGTCAGTCTGGCCAAGCAGGGTGTGGGGTACAGCTCAGTAATAGAGCTGCCATCTGGCATATGTGAAGTCCTAGGTTCAATTCCCAAGACTCAACCACCCAAATTTTAAAGTCTCCCCTCAAAGGCCAGGTGTAGTGGTGCACACCTGTAATCCCAGCACTCAGGAGACAAAGGCAGGAGGGGGTCTGGGAGTTCGAGGTCAGCCTGATCTATATTATAACAATTTCTAGGGCCATAAACAAACAAACAAAATCAGTTCCCTCAGCAACCTTCATCTTTAAAAGCCTGACAGACTCTCCAGACAGTGTGCAGGACAGGTGAGGTGCAGTGGTCCACAGCTGTAATCCCAGAGACTTGGAGCTAAGACAGCTCAGGGCCAGCCTGGACAGCTTACTAAGACCCTGCCTCAAAAATACAAAGACATGAGAAGGACTGGGTGTCACTCATGTACACCAAGTCCCTAAGTTCAGTGCCCAGTGCTGTCACTACTGCCCTGACAGCCTCCAAGAAAATCCTGCAAACTGAAGAGAAAAATGCAACCACAATCATTTCCAACCCGCGGGCGTTAGGAGTGACCACGGTGGCTTTCTCCTTCCGTCTGTGCTGTCTCGGACATGCAGCAGGTGCAAGGTCTTCTGTTTGTGTGTTTCCAGGTCACAATCATTACCTCTGGGGCCTTGGTGACTGAGGATTCAAGCGTGGCATCTCTCCATCACCAACAGGTGGCGCTGCTGGCCACGGCCAACGGAACACACATCGCAGTGCAGGTGGGCAGAAGAACGGAGGGAGAGGGATCCTGACTGGGTGGGGGGTTGGGGATGCAGTGAGGGGAGGGAACGGAGAGGGAGAGCTCAGACCCCCTCTGCCTATACAGGGAGACTGGGGAGTCCTCCCCTTGGGGGTGGCTGAGGCAGAGCCTGTGGTCACACTCTCAGTCTTTCTTTCTCTTCACCTGAGAGAGAGGCTGGGCAAATGCTCTCTAAGCCCTCTAGCCAGTTACTCTCCTGAGCCAGCTGGTGTCTGACACAGAGCAGCCTTGCTGGGCCCAGGAGTGCCTAATAGGACTCTCCACCAGGGAGTGTGCCTCTGCTAGAGCCCGGATAAGAAAGAGTGGCGGTGGCGCAGGCCTGTGATCCCAGCACGTGGGAGGCAGAGGCAGGCGGATTTCTGAGTTCGAGGCCAGCCTGGTCTACAGAGTGAGTTCCAGGACAGCTAGGGCTACACAGAGAAACCCAGTCTCGAAAAACCAAACCAACCAAGAGAGCAGGTGGCATGCAGGCCAGTGGGGTCTGGAAGGGAGGCCCTCACCCGCTCCCCCTGCCGCACCTCTCCACAGCTGGAGGACCAGCAGACCCTGGAGGAGGCCATAAGCGTAGCCACTGCTGCCATGCAGCAAGGGGCGGTGACCCTGGACACCACAGAGAGCGGCTGCTGAGCCCGAGAGGACCAGCTCCCACACCACACTGGAGACGGCGCCATGCTCACAGGCAGCCCTGCCTTCCGGGCCCTGGCCGTGGCTGACCCCAGGAAGATGGCCGCATAGGCTTCAGGGGCGAAGAGGCAGCAGGAAGATGGCCTCTAGTGGAGAGGGCTGTGGGATCCTCAAGAGGAGGGCCAGAGAGCAGGCTGCCCACACGCCTGCTGCCCTCCCAAGGAGAATATTCTTCCTGCTTCTGTCCACTCCCTTTCTCAGGGAGGGGGTGATGAGGTGGACGAGGCCTGGCCTCCACCCTGGCTGGTAGTACCACCAGGGACAGGGCGACAGCTTTCAGCCCAGCGCCTCCCAGCAATAACATCTCCTGGGGGTGAGGTGGCCACCAGGGACTTCCCACCGCCACAGTCAGAATTAATTCCTCAGGGGCCTGTGGCTGGAGGAAAGGTGCCTCTTCACTCGTCTGGGGCAGAGAGACAAGTGAGTGACCTGCATCTGGACTGCTGGGGACTGGGTTTCATTTGTTTTGTGGTTTGGTTTTTTAATCCTATTTTGATAATTATTTTTTTCCCTGCTCTGGGTGGTGGCAGCAAATGGGTGAATGAGTATTTAATAAAAGTTGCAAGTTTCCACCTGGGCTCCTCCGTCATCTCAGTGCTGGGTCCTGGTGGCAGGGCTGGCCAAGCTCCAGCCTGCTCCTTAGCACATCCCTGTGTGGCCTCAGCGCCCACCCAGCCGGCAGGCGGCTCTCCATGTGTCCAGGCAGGAGGAGGCCCTAGGAGAGGTGAACTCTGAGAGCCGCTGGCTGGTGGGCTTCTGCCCACGCCTGCCCCAAACAGGACCCGGGCAGCTGTGCTGCTTCCCGAGCTGTGGCTGAGTGCGGGGTGATGCCTGGGCTGGGAGAATTCTGGGTCTTCCGCCTTGCCTTTGCTGAGTGGAGCTGGGCCCTTCCTTCCCAGCCACCTGCACCCCACAACCTCACCAAGGCTCCAGTGCCTTCTCACCAGTACTGACACCCATTTAGGGGGCAGGGCATCGGGGTCCATGCCGTGAGACTCCAAAGACATGGGGGACCCCATTAAAGAAAAAGAGGCCAGAGCAGATACAGCAGGACAGGTACTGGTGACAGGTACCTCATGAAGAGCAGCGCTATGCCAGCCGCGGCTGCCTGGAACACCGTAGGAACCGGGGGAAGGGGGGGCGCCTCTTCTTCCCTCCTGGTCCTCACTCTGTATCATGCTCTAATGATCCCCAGACTCTCCCTGCCACCCAAGGACAGAGCTAGGAAGTCAGGGACCAAGCACTTAAGTGCATCCTCTCTTGGAGTACCTAGAAACTGACATTTGCTGTTGCTTATCTGGGATATAGTTTTAGTTTTTCGGTTTTTTTTTTTTTTTTTTGGTTTCTTTTTTTTCCCCTCTTCTTTTTTTTGTTTTTGTTTGTTTGTTTGTTTTGTTTTTGTTTTTGGAGACAGGGTTTCTCTGTGTAGCCCTGGCTGTCCTGGAACTCACTCTGTAGACCAGGCTGGCCTCGGTTTTTGTTTTTGGAGACAGGGTTTCTCTGTGTAGCCCTGGCTGTCCTGGAACTCACTCTGTAGACCAGGCTGGCCTCGAACTCAGAAATCTGCCTGCCTCTGCCTCCCAAGTGCTGGGGCTAAGGTTGTCCACCACCACTGCCTGGCTTTGTTCGTTTTTTAGTGTATTTCTGAGACAGAATTGTTCTCTGCAGCCTAGGTGCTCTCAAACTTACCCCTCAGTTCCAGAACTCCATGTGAGGAGCTATAGTGTCTGTCTCTGTATCCTGTTTCCTGTTTACTCTGGACATCAGCCCTGTGTAAGTGGAGGGGCTGGGCATGCTCCCCTGTGAGAACGTATGTGTGTGTGTGTGTGTGTATCTGTGTGTATGTAGGGGGTGTGCTTCAGAATTCAGAGTTAGCCTCCACAAGGCTTCATTGAACTTTAATGGCCGCCATGGCCTGTGTAGGCACCGCATCTGAAGCAGAGGCTGCTGAAGAGGGCCCTGTCCCAGGCCTGCCTGCTGCTGCCAGGGCCTCTGAGGTGAGCCCCGCTGTCAAGGCCTACATACAGGCTCTGGTGTCTTCAAGGCCGCCAGGTACAAAGTGGGCAGTATTCTAAGTTCCTGTGAGAGCCAAGGCCCAGCACGGGGAAAATAGCAAGCCAAACTGCCAAGGCGCCCGGTCCTGGAGAAGCGCCTGGTCCATCCTTCCTCAGGTCGAGTTGCTTTTGCTTGGGTAGAGCTCAACACTGAGATCCTGCTAGGTGGCTCTAAAGAAATGTCCTGCCCCAGGCCTGCAGTTTTCTTTCTGTCCAGTCTCAGGCACCCACACAGCTCTGTGAGGTAGGGCCGTCCTAAGAATAGACACTCAGGGCTAACTCATCCAAGGACTTCATTTGGTAAGCCTGACTCCTGATCCCGTGTCCCTCCAAGGCTGGAAGGGCCTGCTTTCTATCTTCTAGAGCTACCACTGGGAGCCTGGGAGGGTCCTGGGGCAAGCAGGCTTCTAAAGTGACTGCCTGTGCTGAGGGGGCCAGGCCCAGCCAAAGGAGGGCTCTGAGAGGCTCGGCCCTGGCCTTTCCGAGTGGGAAGCAGAGCCCAGCAGGAGCGGCGGGCCAGGCACTGCGAGCCAGAGCGGGAGGCAGGTGGAGCTCGCGCTCCGCTCCGCGCAGCACCAGGGCCTCTGCGGTCTGCAGCCGTTTGCATTTCCTGAAACCGGATCTTGGTGTCAGAGCCGCCCCTTAGCCGGGGCGGGCGCCTCAGCCATGGCCCTGCGCAAGGAGCTGCTCAAGTCTATCTGGTACGCCTTCACCGCACTGGACGTGGAGAAGAGCGGCAAGGTCTCCAAGTCCCAACTCAAGGTGAGGGGCATCGCTGGGGCTCGGGGCAGGCTGACTCACCACACAGCTCCCGCCCCTGAGAGTCAGCCACGGAAGCCCTTGAGACTGGCTGACACCTTGCCACCCAGCAGCCCGGCCCTGGGTGGCGCGGAGCGCTGGCTGACACGGAACGCCAAAGGCAGCGCATAGCTCGGTGGATGCTCCCCAGAGGCCACAGGCTTGTGTCACCAGAAGCCACTGTCCAGAACCCAGTACCCTGACCGGATGGACAGTAGAGGTGGCATCACGAGGTTCGGAGGTTCAGTAGCCAGGCCCCTTCCCGGGCTCCTTGTGGGCTGCCCAACGCATGCTTGGGCATGTACCCTACTCCTCCCGGTGCCTTCCTCGTGGCTTTGAAGAAAGACAGTTAGGTAGTGCTTGCCAGTTAACTCCCTTGGCTCTGAGAGCCTCCTCCATTTGCAAAGCAAGCTGGCGACTGAAGCAAGCTGTAACGCGTGGGCCACCTATCAGCGCAGGAACGGAATAGGCTGGGAGATTTATCTTATGCCTTGAGACTTCAGGCTGAGAGTGTCGGGAGAAGCTGGGTCTGAGCAAACCCCTTCAGGGACCACCCCCACGAACACTGCACCCACCCCCATCATCTTAAAACCACTCGGCCTGGACAGGAGAGGAAGGAGCTCTTTCTCCTTCCTGGGTAGGCGGCTTCTCCTAGGGGAGAATGTAGCAGGCAGCAGAGGTCTAGGCTGCTGGAGCCAGGGAGCGCTGGGCCAAATGTCCGAGCAGCCTCAGCCCTCTGACCCTGCTGGGACTGTCCCTCAGGAGGTGGGTATTTACAGCTTCCACGGTTCACAACCAAGACAGGAAGGAACCTGGGGAGCAAATGGGGCAGAGCAGGCGCTGCCCGCCTCTGTCCCAGCCCCCACCGACCCTGCTGAGGTTGGGTCCTAGGGACTTAAGTGCTCCAGCCAGCTGTGTGCCTGGCTACCCCGATTAACTGCATTCATGAGCATCTGATGACTAATGTTCTACTTCCCCAGGAAGGAGAGTCCAATACCACCTCTGGTTCCCTAGAGAGGCAGGTCATCCCTTCCCATGTAAGCCAGCTTATGCCGCACACTTGAGTTCTGTCCAAGAAAGAAAACTTAAGTCATTGGGCCATCAGTCCTGTAGAAATCGTGCCCCACCCCGCCTTCCCCCCAACCCTCGCCTCTCTGGTTCCCACCACTGACTTCTTGCTCCCAAGATGCTCTGCTCCACATCGGTGACTTCTGACCCCTCTCCAGGCTCTCCCTGTGCAGAGGGTGCAGTCCTCAAGCAGTTCTCATTTCTTGGTGTTATCAGTCAGGAAGGCCTCCCAGTTAGAGCCCCTGCTTCTGGGTTAGCTTCTGACGGACCCCCTTCCCACCCCACCCCCACTCCCCGACACCCACAGGTTGAGAATTTCTGGGGAAGAATCTCTGAGCACGAACACTAAACTGTCCACCTCCCAGCTCCAACCGAGCCTCTCGCAGTGACATGTCTGGCCATAAACTGTAAATGTCACACCTGCCTGACAGGAAACTTGTCTGCTTGCAAACTAACACTGAGAGTCTTGGGACCATGTGGAGGGGAGGGAGAAATGTCAGGGCCCTTGCATGTGAGGGAAGGGATTCCCCCCCACTCCCCCCCTCCCGCCCACCGTGGGGGATGCTGGGCTGGGAAGGAAGTTCTACCGCTGCTGGAGGTGGGGAGAGGCAGAGAGGAGTAATGGAGAAGTGGTCAGAGGGCGGAGGAAGAAGCAAGGGGACAGAGATACACCAGCAGGGTCTCCCGGAGATGTAGGGCTGAGGCCCCGGCTTAGCTGGTCTTAGGATTCCTAACCTTGGTGCCCTCTGTTGGGGACAGGCAGGAAACTGTAGAAGCCCCCAACCCCAGATCACGCAGTGTCTGAGTCATGGAGTCAGGCCTTGGCTAGCCTGGTGCATCCTGCTGAGGCCAGAGGAAGAGGGGAAAGGTTTGAGACAAGGCCAAGGGGCTGCTCGCCGTGGTGCCTGTGATCCCAGCACTCGAGCTTGAAGCGGGACACTCCAGGGGTTGTCTCAGAAAGAAAAATCAAGCCGCAAACAAACCCAAAGGGCAGAGAGTCAGAGAGCGGTTTGGTTTTGGAGTGGGGGTGGGGGCGGGGGAACAGGATTCCTTCTACGATGTGTCCCTTATTTGCCTTTTCCGTTTTGTTTGTTTTGTTCTGATTTGTTGTTGTTGTTGAATTTGGTTTTGGTTGTTGTTGTTGTTTGAGACAGGGTTTCTCTGTGTAGCCCTGGCTGTTCTGGAACTCACTCTGTAGACCAGGCTGACCTTGAACTCAAGGAGATCCACCTGCCTCTGCCTCCCAAGTGCTGGGATTAAAGGCTATTTATTTATTTACATGTTGTTGAATTTGCTTGTGTGTGCATGCACACACGAGTGTGTGTATTTGCCAGTCTATGTGTGTGTGTGTCTGTGAGGACCACAATGTACGGGTGAAGGTCAGAGGACAGCTCAGGGAACCAGTTCTCTCCTGCCACCAGGTGGGTCCCAGACACTGAGCGGGAGTTGCTGGGCCGGAACAGGCACCCTCCCCTGCTGAACCTAGGTCCTCTAGGTCTACTGCATTGCTTCAGAAAGTTCGACGTTTGTCTAGTTTGCGATGAACGATGAAAATGGTCCAGTGAGGCAGACTCAGACTGGGAGGTCTTCCCACAGTTAATCCCAGCACTCTGTAGCCCAGGCTAGCCTTAAACTATGCTCTGCCTCTTCCAAGTGCCAGGACCAATGGCCTATGCCACCATACCTGGCTGCATCTTTTAAGAGAATGACTTGAACCTACTCAGAGGTCACACCTATGATCCCAGCACTTGGGGGGGGAGGCAGGACAGAAGGAGGGGGAGAGCTGAGTCAGGAGGATTGCTGAGAAGTTGAGGCCAGCCTGGGCTACAGTGTAAGACCCTATCTCAAAAAAAGAGCAAACCAAACAAATAAGGAAAAGGAAGAATAGTCTGTTTAGGAGAGAGATTATTCACGCTTTGCGAGGTCACTGCTTTATGAGGTTCCCCCCTGTTAGACAGGGGCCCAGGATCTGAGGGCTGGCCACCTTTCCATTCTTGCGGTCAGTGTAGACATGACAGCTCATTTCTCCAGGGTCCACTCCCCCCTCTGCCCCCGCCTGCCCGCCCCAGGGAGAAGATCTCCATCCCATACCTACAGAGGGAAGAGCAAATACACACAGCCTTCTATGCCCAGGCTGCCCACTCTGAGGTCAGGGATCAGGGGACTCCAGATGACAGCGTATGAAAAAATACAGATACCTAGACCCCACCCCCGGAAACTGAGAGTCAGGGAGGGGCAGGCCTTTCAGTTTCACCTGCTCCAGTAGAGACCCAGAGGGGGCCTCAGAGCTAGACCCTGGGCATGTCACTTCCTCCCAAACCTCCATTTCCTCACCAGTGAAGCTCAGATAATGAGTCCCTACCTCCTGGCCCAGGGTTGATTGAGATCTTGCAGCGAGCTCCTGCCCAACGCTGCCCCACCCATGCCCCACCCCTGCCGGTTCCTTTCCTGCCCGGTCCCACCCCTCACCCCACCTCAGGCGTAGGAAAGTCTAGCAGTTTGAGATCAGCCTTTGTGCAGAGGGCCCCTGAGTGTCTAGAGCCTCAAGTCCCACCTCATCCAGACAGCTGACAACACTGGTCCTGGGCTCTGCAGTCAAGAGACACAGACGAGGACACTGTGATGTGTAGGTGGATGCAGGGAACGTCCAAGGAAGGGAACAGGCCTGGAGACAGACGCAGCTTAGTTGACAGAGGCCTTGCCTAAGTCTGCATGGGGCCCGGGGTTGGGTTAGTCCAGCACTTCCTAAACTGAGCATGGTAGAGAACACACTTTGATGGGAGAGGCAAGAGGCCATGCAGGAGTCTGAGGCCAGCCCAGACCAGCTGAGAGCCTGTCTCAGGAAACCAAACAGGAATGGGCTGGAGAGATGGCTCAGTGGTTAAGAACAGAGGACCCATGTGGTGACGAACCACTTCCTCCTAACTCCAGTTCTATAAACAAGTAAGATGATAGCAACCTTTAACCCTGGCACCAGAACACTGAGGTAGAAAGACTGGGAGGCCAGCTTAGGCTACAGAGTGTCACCCTGTCTCAAATGCCTCTCCTCAGTTTTTTCTGTCATAAAGGCAATGCCTATTCCAGATACAAACAACAGCTGGGCTGGCAGGAACTCTGCAGGTTAATGCACCTGCTGCCAAGCCTCACGTCCTGAGACTGATCCTGGATACCCCATCCCACCTACCACCCCCGTTGCAAGAAGAGAACTGACTCCCCATAAGTTGTCCTCTGAGCTCCACACAAGAGCTGTTAAAATAGTAGATTTAGAAAACAAAGTGCACCCTTAGCCCGGTGGTGGTGGCACACACCTGTAATCCCAGCACTCTGGGAGGCAGAGGCATGCGGATTTCTGAGTTCAAGGTCAGCCTGGTCTACAGAGTGAGTTCCAGGACAGCCAGGACTACACAGGGAAACCCTGTCTTGAAAAAAGCAAATCCAAAAAAAAAAAAAAAAAAACCAAAGTTCACCCTTAACAGCTGTTATTACTCTGCCTGGTTATTAAGTTGTGCTGTGAGATGATCTCGTGCTGCCCCGATTGTGAATTTCTGGATGTCGCCCATTCAGAACCTGTAAGCCAAACCCTTTCCTCAGAGCTCAGTGGATATCCTAACTGGATCTGTGCCGACTTCTAAGAGCTGTGAGGTGTTTATCACCCCAACCCCTGGAAATAAATAAATGTTAAAACAAACACTTTAGGGATGATTCTGGAAGCACTAACTGCTCTCCCAGAGGACCCAGGTTGGGCTCACAACTGCCTGTAACTGCAGTTCCAGGAAATATGACGCCCTCTTCTGGCCCATGCAGGCACTGCATGCACATGATGTACACACACATATGCAGGCAAAAATACCCGTACACTTAAAATAAAATTTTAACCATTTTTAAAAGATTGTTTTTGCTGGGTGGTGGTGGCGCACGCCTGTAATCCCAGCACTCTGGGAGGCAGAGGCAGGCAGATTTTGAGTTTGAGGCCAGCCTGGTCTACCCAGTGAGTTCCAGGACAGCCAGGGCTATACAGAGAAACCCTGTCTCGAAAAAACCAAATCCAAAAAAAAAAAGATTATTTTTATTTAAAGAGGTATTTAAGACCTAGGAATGACTAAATAGTTGAGAGCTCATATTCTCAGGCTGGAGAGACAGCTCAGCGCGTAAGAGCACTGACTGCTCTTTCAGAGATCCTGAGTTCAGTTCCCAGCAACCATATGGTGGCTCACAACCATCTGTGATAGGATCTGATGCCCTCTTCTGGTGTGTCTGAAGATAGCGATGTACTCACATAAAATAAATAAATAGGGGCTGGAGAGATGGCTCAAGGGTTGAGAGAACTGGCTGCCCTTGCAGAGGACCCAAGTTCAATTCCCAGCACCCACAGGAAGGCTCACAGCTGTCTGTAACTCCAATCCACGGGAATCTGACAGTCTCTGCAGGCACCAGATGTGCATTCACACATACAAAATGAAAATAAATAAAACAATTAAAATAAATAAATAAATAAATAAATCTTTTAAAAGAAAAGCTCGACGGGTAGTGGTGGCGCACGCCTTTAATCCCAGCACTTGGGAGGCAGAGGCAGGTGGATTTCTGAGTTCTAGGCCAGCCTGGTCTACAGAGTGAGTTCCAGGACAGCCAGGGCTACACAGAGAAACCCTGTCTCAAAACAAAACAAAACAAAACAAAAAAATAATAATATAAAAAATAAAAAGAAAAGAAAAGCTCATATTCTCTTGAAGACCCAACCGAGGCTGGCTTCTAGCACCCACATCAGATAGAAGTGTGAAGGGGTTTATTATATGGCTCACAGCATATATAACTCCAGCTCCAGGGAATCTGATGTCTTTCTCTGGCCTCTGAGGGGAACCCACAGTTATCTGCACATAGCCACACAGAGTCACACACACACACACACACACACACACCAGAATTAAAAGTCAAATAAATCTTCATAAAATGAAAAAAATTAAAGAGAAAAAATTCTGGATCAAAGATTCTGGGTCAAAGGTCACATCCAATTGAAAAGATTATTTGTGGTTGTGTGTGTGTGTGTGTGTGTGTACCTTCAGAGACCAGAAGAGGATCCGGATGTCCTGAGTACAGGCAGTTATGAGCTGCCTGACACAGATGCCGGGAGCTGAGCTTAGGTTCTGTGGAAGAGCAGCCAGGGCCCTTAACCACTGGGCCATCTCTGCCGCCCACGCCCAGTCTTAAATTGAGAGGGCTCCTAAACACCATGAAGGTGTCTAATTTAGCCGGCGATGGCGGCACACCTGAATTCTCAGCACTGGGATGTGGAGACAGGAGGAGCTTGACTTCAAGGTTATATTTGGTTAATTGTGAGTTTGAGGCAAGCCTTGTACATGTACAAGTTATATAGTTATCTAGTCAGACAGCTTTAGAGTTAGATATACAGTTCTATATAAAACCAACTCACACCCTGGCAGTAGGTTACTATAGCTCCCATTCCCTCAGTATTTAACGTTACTGTCTTTTGTATCTTTGACAAATAGATTAAAAACAAACAGACAGACCAACAGAGCACTTTCCACACTGGACAGGGACTCACACTCGTGTGTACAGCCTGGCCCTGCAGCTTTGTCACCTCCTGCCCTGCCGTCCTCAGCAGCTGTAGCTCATTTTATTGCAAACAAAACCAAGGCTCAGAGCGTGAAGGCACGCCTTCCCGTGCTCCCTGTCCTCACTGGAGGGTAGCCATTTGGCTGGGGCTTTGCAGAAAGCATCCTCAAGTAGGCACTTTGAGAAGAGACACAGCAGATGGGAATAGGTAAGACTCACAGGTGAACACTGTCGTTTTAAATAGTCTGTGGGCCAAAGAGCGGTGGTGCCCTTTGATCCCAGTACTCTGGAGGCAGAGGCAGATGGATCTTTGTGAGTTTGAGGCCAGCTTGGTCTACAGAGTTCCAGGACAGCCAAGACTACACAGAGAAACCCTGTGTCAGAAACAAAAACAAAACAAAAATTAATAATCATAAAAATAAAAAGGGCCAGGCTGTGGTGGTACACACCTTTAATCCCAGCATTCTGGGAGGCAGAGGCAGGCGGATTTCTGAGTTCGAGGCCAGCCTGGTCTACAGAGTGAGTTCCAGGACAGCCAGGGCTACACAGAGAAACCCTGTCTCGAAAAAAACAATACATAAATAAATAAATAAATAAATAAATAAATAAAAAGGATTGGTGCAGGGTGTCCTGCACCAATTTCTTGAGGCAGTCACTGGACTCTTTTTAATTTTTTTGTTTTTTTTGAGACAGGGTTTCTCGGTGTAGCCCTGGCTATCCTGGAACTCACTCTGTGGACCAGGCTGGCCTCGAACTCAGAAATCTACCTGCCTCTGCCTCCTGAGTGCTGGGATTCAAGGTGTGTGCCACCACTGCCCGGTGTCACTGGACTTTTAAAATGCTGGACCTTGACTTAATGGCACCCCTCAGATGGACCACAGGTCCATTAGCTAGAACTTTCCTGGATCTAAGTGACAAGGGAAAACTCAGATGGGTTAAGGGAAAGGGTATTTACTAGCTTTCAGCTAGAATTCCAGGAACGGGCCTGAGAGAACAGCTTAGTGGTAGAACACTTACCTAGAATTCACAAGGTCCTGGGCTCATCCCTGGCATAGTCACACACACATACTTACACACACACACACACACACACCACATTCACATATATACTCATGTACACATACACACAGGTACACATACTTACACACACACACACACCACATTCCCATGTCTGCTCACCACACTCATTTCATTAAAACAGCAAACCGGAAGATGACCCAGTGTGTAAAGGTGTTGACTGACAAGCGTGGCAGCCTCAGAGTCCCCTCCCCCACGTGGTAGAAGGGAAAAACCTGGGTCCTTAAAGTTGACCTCTGACCTCTACATCTACAGCGTGGTTTAAACATAATGAATAAGTGTGATAAGAAATTTTAAAACGCTTTACACAGTGGCTGGTACATGGGAAGCAATGGGGGTACAACCTTTTTTATTTTTAAGATCAATTTATTTATTTATTTATTTATTTATTGTTTACAGTGTTCTGTCTGCTTGTATGCCACAGGCCAGAAGAGGGCACCAGACCTCATTACAGATGGTTGTGAGGCACCATGTGGTTGCTGGGGATTGAACTCAGGACCTCTGGAAGAGTAGTCAGTGCTCATAACTGCTGAGCCATCTCTCCAGCCCAACACTTTTTCTTTGAGACAGGGTCTCACTGTATATCCCTGGCTAGTCTGGAACTCTCTATGTAGACCAGGATGACCTGGAACTCACAGACACCCTCCTGCCTCTGCCTCCTAAGTACAGTGATTAAGGCTTGCAGAGGTTTTTGTTTGTTTGTTTGTTTTTTGTTTTTTTTTTTTTTTTGTTTTTGTTTTTTTTTTTTTTTTGCTTTTGAGACAGGGGTTTTCTGTGTAGCCCTGGCTGTCCTGGAACTCACTCTGTAGACCAGGTTGGCCTCGAACTCAGAAATCCTCCTGCCTCTGCCTCCCAGAGTGCTGGGATTAAAGGCATGTGCCTCCACTGCCCAGCTACTATTTCTTAACATTATTTTAACCACAGTGTTGTTGATTAAGCATTGTAACAGAATTTCCCCAAAGCCCCTCCCCCCTTTTACCTAATCTTCTGGTTCAAGCCCTTAGTGTCACAGAGCTCCTTAGCCAATGCCCACCCCACCCCCACACATGCCATCACAGCCACACCGTTACCATCTGTCCTATTTCATGGGCCATTCTCTGACCCTTCCCTAGCTCTCGTCCCTCCTCACATCACACTAGCCTGGCTGGGTGCACATGGCAGCCTGAATATCGAGTCTTTGGTTAAAGTGCTGAAGTCAAGGGCCGTGCCCCGGAATGGCCACTGCCACCCTACAGATAGCCTAGCCCTCGTAGGCAGCACTTGGGCTCTGAAAGGCACTTACCACTTCCGGGCTCCTGACTTGTAACAAAATAACCAGGAAGAGTTCTCCTGGGACTGAATCCCAGCTCCCAGGCTCCCAAAGTGTAACAAAAATAGCAACAAAATAACAGGGACGAGTGCTCTGCGGTCTGAATCCCAGCTGAGTGGCCCTCAAGGTTTCTCCTGTCACCTGAGGCAGTGGTGATATGAACCAGGGACACAAGAGTCTGCTCTTGTGTGCTGAATAGGACGGCGCCCACAGAGAACGCAGCCAAGGCAGGGCAGGGCAGGGCAGACAAGGTGGACTCAAGTCTTTTGGCTAAGGTCTGATCGGGATGCAGAAAAGCAACCTGTCGCTCTGTCCAAGGTGCTGTCCCACAACCTGTACACGGTCCTGCACATCCCCCACGACCCCGTGGCCCTGGAGGAGCACTTCCGGGATGACGACGACGGCCCCGTGTCCAGTCAAGGCTACATGCCCTACCTCAACAAGTACATCCTAGACAAGGTGAGGAGCTTGTGGGAGCGCCCCTTCCCCAGCCCCCTAATACCTAGCCTTCTGCCCAAACACGCCAGCCCCCAAGAAAACCACCATTTCTGTCCATGCTGTCTGTCCCTGTTCCTCAATCTGCAATCGCCCCTCCAACCACCTGTCCCCTATTGTCTGTCCTCTCCCTTAGCTCCCACGCCTCCCTGCAGAAGCCCGCACTAATTTCCACCCTACTCGTCTCAGCTGTCGCGTCTTCATGGCTTGCCCCTGGCTATCCCGATCCCTGGGCTTCCCTTCCTTTCTCCCCTTGGGCTGAGAAACTAGTCTCATCCTTGCCGTGGAAATGAGGGTGTGAGAGTAACACTGGAGTGCCTGGACCATCTCGAGTTCAGTCTAGGGCTTGGCAGGACGGGGAAGTGGGCTCTGTAGATGAACCCAGGACGCCAGGCTGGAGCTTCACCCGAGAGCGGAGGAGGCTGAAGCGGCTGGCGGGCCCGCAGGTGGAGGAGGGGGCTTTCATTAAGGAGCACTTCGACGAGCTGTGCTGGACGCTGACGGCCAAGAAGAACTACCGAGCTGATGGTGACGGCAAGGGACACAGCCCGCTCTCCAATCAGGACGCCTTCCGGCTCTGGTGCCTCTTCAACTTCCTGTCTGAGGACAAGTACCCGCTCATCATGGTTCCCGATGAGGTAAGGGTGACGTCAGAGCCAGAGGGTGGAGTCACTGAGGGCGGGAGCCCCTGGCAAAGCCGCGAAGGAAGACAGGGTATCACTGGGGGTTCCCAGATCCCCTAGCTTCACTGGCACCTCATTTCCATCAGAGGACTCTGCAAACTCTTAAAGGAAGAAAATGAGCCACAGACCGTTATATTCCGTGGCAGTGTAAACGCCTAGCACACTGCTGAGCTTTTAAAGACTATTTAGATCCTGCAGCGGGATTCGAAGGGGCAGCAGCCTTAGGCGCAACGGGACTCTAGGAAAGGCTTTTGTTCAGGGAAAGGGAAGCAATCGGTATGCAGATTACTAAGGGAAGTAACTCCTTAGTTACACAAGGTGGGCAATCGAGTCTGGCCTTTGCCCCAGAGAGTTTCTTTCCTTTTTTTTTTTTTTTTTTTTTTTTTTTAACCTGAGAGCCAAACAAACTCCTAAGATACAGGGCGTGCAGGAGGAAAGGCCAGAAGCCTGGGCCCTGCCTTCTTAGTCTGGGGGAACTCAGATCTGAACTAATGCCTTCAACTAAACCCCCAGTGGAGACCCAGTAGTCCCCTGGGTGTCATCCGTAAAGAGAGTTTCCCAAGCCTGCTGGGGCGAGTGTGGGCACTCTCAAGAGGCTCTTGCCAGCTGGGACAGAGCGGTCCCTCAGCGAGCAGGAAGGCCCATACCGCCCAGAACAGACTGAAGCAGGATGTACCCCAACCACCACTTCCTGTTCCTCTGCCATGGGTTTCCTGTGCCTGCCCCGCTTACTCTCAACCCTAGCCCTGTTGATCTCCCACAAGGGAAGGATCTCAAAGGCTGGGGATCGGCTTTGGAATCAGAAATCCAAATGGAGTCCTGGCTGCCTTCCTCGTGCTCTGTGGCTTGAAGGCAGTCGCTTCTCGCGCTGGGCCTTGGTTTTTGTCATATGCAAAGTTGAGGGTGTCCTGTAGGAGGGTGCTTTCTTTCTGGTCTTTCAAAACGGAGTTTCTCTGTGTAGCCCTGGCTGTCCTGGAACTCACTCTGTAGAGCAGGCTGACCTGGAACTCAGAAATCTGCCTGCCTCTGCCTCCCAGAGTGCTGGGATTAAAGGTGTGTGCCACCACTGCCACCACCACCCTGGCCAGGTAGGAGGGTTCTTATACCATTTCTGATGCTGTGACTTGCCACTCTGCCTGGCCTCTTAAGTCCCATCTGACCCAATACTTTTTTAATTAATTAATTAATTAATACCTGGTCATACTATATAGAACAGGCTTGCCTCAAACTTACAGAGGTCAAGACTGGGTCATGAAGGGACATACCTCTTATCCCAGCACTTGGGAGGCAGAGGCAGGTGGATCTCTGAGATGGAGGGCAGCCTGGTCTACAGAGTGAGTTTCAGGACAGCCAGAGCTATGCAGAGAAACCCTATCTTGAAACCCCAAAAGAAAACGCCACCAAAAAAAAAAACAAAAAACAAAAAACAAAAAAACAAACAAACAAAAAAAACCCAAAAAACCCTCACAGAGCTCTGCCTGCCTCTGTAACCCAAGCAAGTGCAGGGATTAAAGGTGTGTGCCACCGAGCCCACCATGACCTTACTTTTATTTTATAGCAGAAAGGGGGTGGTCTTAGGACAGGGAAGACGGAGGATGTCTGGGTTGTGGGACCCCTCAACAAACCTCTCTCCTGGTTTCCACCTGTGCGTGGCCTCCCCCGTCCTTGTCCCTTGCCCCGGAGTCACTGCTGGGGTCACCTGGCCTCCCTCTTTCATCCAGGTTGAGTATCTGCTGAAGAAGCTTCTCGGCAGCATGAGTTTGGAGATGAGTTTGGGCGAGCTGGAGGAACTGCTGGCCCAGGACGCCCAGTCAGCCCAGACCTCCGGTGGGCTCAGCGTCTGGCAGTTTCTGGAACTCTTCAACTCAGGCCGCTGCCTGCGGGGTGTGGGGCGGGACTCCCTCAGCATGGCCATCCAAGAAGTCTATCAGGAGCTCATCCAAGACGTCCTGAAACAGGTCAGCCAAGCCAGGAGCCCTGGAGGGGACCCTTGGGAGCGGCTGGGGGGGGGGGTGATGGAGACCTGGGAGGCCTCTCGCTGACCCGCCTCTGGCCGCAGGGCTATCTGTGGAAGCGAGGGCACCTGAGGCGGAACTGGGCCGAGCGCTGGTTCCAGCTACAACCCAGCTGCCTCTGCTACTTTGGGAGTGAGGAATGCAAGGAGAAACGAGGCACCATCCCCCTGGA
The DNA here is from genome assembly GCF_947179515.1 of Apodemus sylvaticus. Classification (NCBI taxonomy): domain Eukaryota; kingdom Metazoa; phylum Chordata; class Mammalia; order Rodentia; family Muridae; genus Apodemus; species Apodemus sylvaticus. The sequence goes on from NC_067490.1 coordinate 5,318,377, forward strand.
CGCTCACTGCTGTGTGGAGGTGAGGGTACAGAGTGGGGACAGGGGGGACAAGACCGGAGCAAAGGGGAATACGCCATGACGGTTCCACTTAGAGCACGTTAGTCATCTCAAACCGTCCTGGCTTTCTGGACGGTGGGCACTTTTATTTTTCCTAGTCAAACACAGAGCCTCCTGCATGACAAGACAGGTGTTCCACCATACCAGCCCAGTGCCAGCACGTAAAAAAGACTAAAACCACCAACCAGATGCAGAAGCCACGGGTGGGTTTTTAGACATCAGTAGAGATTTCAGAGGGCCTGACTCAGACCTACCACCTCCCGGCAAATCTTTCCAGTCCCCTTTCCTTTCCCTTTGGCACAGGGTTTCTTGTAGTCTGCTATGGTGTTGAACTTATATAGTCAACGGTGACCTCCCATTCCCAATGCTTTTGCCTCTACCTCTTTTTTTTTTTTTAAGATTTATTAATTATTATATCTAAGTACACTGTCACTGTTTTCAAACACCCTAGAAGAGGGCGTCAGATCTCATTACAGATGGTTGTTAGCCACCATGTGGTTGCTGGGATTTGAACTCAGGACCTTCAGAAGAGCAGTCAGTGCTCCTAACCGCTGAGCCATCTCTCCAGCCCCCGCCTCTACCTCTTAAATGCTGGCATCGTGTGTGTGTGTGTGTGTGTGTGTGTGTGTGTCCTTCTATATGGAAAACAAAGTTTAAACTAGGGTGTCTGTCATTCCTCAAGAGATACATACTTCAGTTTGTTCCCTTTTCTCTTTGTGTGTGTGTGTGTGAGGGTGTTTGTGTTCATGCACATGTGTATATGGAGTCCAGAAGCCATCCTCTGATGTAATTCCTTCAGGAGCCATTTCCCTTTTTTTTTTTTTTTTTTTTTTTTTTGAGACAGGGTTTCTCTGTGTAGCCCTGGCTGTCCTGGAACTCACTCTGTAGACCAGGCTGGCCTCGAACTCAGAAATCCACCTGCCTCTGCTTCTCACTGGTGCAGATGTTGCCATACAAGCGAGTGCGTGTGTAATTTATTTACATTTCAAGTGTTATCGTCTTATTTGGTTTCCCCCTCCCACCCGCACCCCCGCTTCTCTGAGGGTGTTCCTTCATCCACCCACCCACTCCCGCCTCCCCACTGGATATAGTTCTAATGGATATATTTAATTTCTCTTTGGTACATACTTACATAGGAGTAGCATTGCTGGGCCATATAATTCTAGCTTTTGAGGAGATGCCAAATTTTCAACAGTTACATCACCTAATAGTGTGTCTCACCAGTGGGATCTAAGTATTACAGTTTTTCTATATCTTTTCTTGTTACTTTTTACATTAAAATTTATTAAGGACTCCTAGCATTCCAGAGACTGAGGCAGAGAGGATTTTTTGAGGTAGGAGGCAAACCCGGGCTACACAGTAATATCTTTTTTGTTGTTTGTTTGTTTGTTTTGGTTTTTGTTTTGGTTTTTTTCAAGACAGGGTTTCTCTGTATAGCCCTGGCTGTCCTGGAGCTCACTCTGTAGACCAGGCTGGCCCCGAACTCAGAAATTCGCCTGCCTCTGCCTCCCAGAGTGCTGGAATTGCAGGTGTGCGCCACCACCGCCTGGCGGACACAGCAGAATCTTATCTCAAGAGAAAATAGTCGGTTACCCAAGACATTATCCCTTATATAAGGAAACAGGTGTTGGGTAAGCCTCCAGATATCTCCGAGGCAATTTCTTTCCTTATGAAGTAAGGCCTGACAGGAATACATGACCGTATATAAATGTATGGAAAAGACTAGTGCAGAGCTGGGTGCCTTGTGGTACACACCTTTAATTCCAGCACTTAGGAAGAGGAGGAACTATGTGGATTCAAGGCCAGGCTGCTCTACAACGTGAGTCACTGGACAGCCAAGACTCCATAGTCTCAAAAAACAAACAAACAAACAACCACAACAAAACCCAAAAACCAAACAAACAAAAACAGCTGGGTGGTGGTGGCCCATGCCTTTAATCCCAGCACTCATGAGGCAGATGCAGAGGGATCTCTGTGAGTTTGATGCCAGCCTAGTCTACAGAGCTAGTCCAGGACAGCTAGGGCTACACAAAGAAACCATGTCTCAGAGAAAAAGAAAAGAGAGAGAGAGAGACAGGAAGCACTAGTGCAGACAGCTGGTGAGAGCAAGGATGTCAGACACACCCCTGCATTATCAGTATCCCCAAACCCTTGAAGAACGAGTGACATTTAAGAGATTTCCAGGTGGGAATCAGCAGTTGTAAGTGCTGAGGCCGCAGGCACATGTACGAAACCTTGTGGAGAGATACCGTGAAGAAAATGGCTCGCTCGCACGCACCCCGTAACTAACCATCCACCGCAGACCATGCATACTTCTGTCAGGGTGGAAAAGGTCGCAGAGAAGATGATCAGCCGGGGGAAGAGGGGGAGGCTGGAGCCGGGGAAATGCTGGGGCAGATGTGGCTCCTATCTCAGCGAAGTCACCTAGCCTGGGCAATTTCCTAGGTGCTTCCGGACCGCGAAGGAAAACGGTGCATGTTTTGTGTGAAGACTGCCAGCCGCACGTATGAGATGAGCGCCTCAGACACGCGCCAGCGCCAGGAGTGGACGGCCGGTGAGTGCCAGCCTGGGTCCAGCTGGGTCTAGGTCGTTTCACCGGAGTGACCCTTGGAGTCCCTTTGTGGTGGTGCCTAGGCCAGGGTTGACTCCGTCCGGCTCTGTCCGGCTCTGTCCGTAGCCATCCAGACTGCGATCCGGCTGCAGGCGGAGGGGAAGACATCGCTGCACAAGGACCTGAAGCAGAAGCGGCGGGAGCAGCGCGAGCAGCGCGAGCGGCGCCGGGCAGCCAAGGAGGAGGAGCTGCTGCGCCTGCAGCAGCTGCAGGAGGAGAAGGAGAGGAAGCTGCAGGAGCTGGAGCTGCTGCAGGAAGCTCAGCGGCAGGCCGAGCGGCTGCTGCAGGAGGAGGAGGAGCGCCGCCGTAGCCAGCACCGGGAGCTGCAGCAGGCTCTGGAGGGCCAGCTGCGAGAGGCGGAGCAGGTGAGGCTGGTCCAGAGGGCGGGGTTTATGAGGAGGGCGGGGCCTAGGAATGTTGGGGCGTGGTCATGGCAGGGGCGTGGCAGGAAGAGGAGCAGGGCTGGACCTAGGTGCTGGGCCTAGTCTATGATCTGGAGGATGCTATGGGAGGGGCCTAGATAGGGTGGAGCTCATTGGCTGAAGGATGGACCCAAGGTAGACCGCTGAAAGATGCTGTAGGCGGGGCCTGAGGGGTCCTTAGGGGAATGGATTGGTGGTAGGGTGGGGCCGGATCAGGGGGGTAGAGATTAGGGAAAACCCCTGGTAGGACTGTAATCTGGTTTAGAATTCTTTTCTGGGGAGAGGACTTGGGCCGAAAAAGCTGATTAAGACCTCGTGATTGCAAATAATTTGGAACGAAATCAATCTAGACTTGAACTAAATTTTAACAAAACCAGTTTGGGGACTATAAGATGGGATGCGTATTACAGAGTGAGTTCCAAGACAGCCAGGGCTATACAGAGAAACCCTGTCTCGAGAAAAACCAAAAAATCAAAAAACAAACAAAACAAAAAACAAAAAAAAACAAAAACCAAGATGGGACGCGTGTGAAGGACAGAGAAGACGTGCAGGAACGATTGACTTTAAATTGAGAAAACTCAATTCTAGAGCTGGCTCAGAGGGTAAAGGTGCGTGCCACACATACCGAGCGTCCTGAATTCCATTCCTGGAACCCTGGGGAAGATGGGCAGAGGGAACCGGAACCGGTTCCACAACGTTGCCCTCTGCCCGCCACAGGCATGCTGTGGCATGTGTGCCCATGACACCTCCGCCTTAGGAACTGTATGAGCTCAGACACGCACTAAGTCTCTCCGTATCAGTAACTAGAACTCTGTACATGGAAATAGGATGAGGATTCTGTGAAAGAACAGATGTAAGGCTAAAGCTAGGCAGGTGTGGAGGCAGGAAAGGCAAGAGTTCAAGGTCATCCTTGCTACACAGTGACTCTGAGGCCAGCCTGGACTACCTGAGATCCGGTCTCTAGGAACAAAGTAGGTCTAGAATGATAGCCTCTCAGTTCAGATCACTGACTGCTTTTTCGGAGGACCCAGTGAGCTCGGACACCCACACGGGAGCTCTTAGCCAGCCAGCAGATATGTTCTCATGTGCAGCCAGCACAGCCATGCACATGAACTAATAAAAACGTCGATAATAACAATAATAATAATAATAACAACAATAACAATAACCTGGGCGGTGGTGGCACATGCTTTTATTCCCAGCACGTGGGAGGAAGAGGCAGGAGAATCTTTGTGAGGTCGAGGGCAGCCTCAGAGCTACTAGATCTCAGAAAAAAAAAAAAAAAGAGTTCAAAAACTTTGGTTATTGTAATAATTGCAGTTCCTGGCACCCGCCATAATGATATTGTAATTGTTAGGGTAGGAGCTAGGAAGGGATTACGCTCGTTTAATATGTTGGTTTATTGTAATATAACATATTATGATGTTTAATTACATGTAATTATAACTGGCATTTTGTGTGAGGCTGGATAGCAGGCACAGGGCCGGGGGCATACAAGGCCAGGCTGCCGAGCTACAGCCCCGGCAAGCGTCTGATTCGAAGGCCAGTGAGGATTCAGGGTCTTGAACAGGTCAAATCAGGAAACCCCAACTAAAGACCCTCCATACACACAGCCAGGCAGAGCCAGGGTTCCTCCGGTGTCCCACTGACCGGCTCTGGGTTCCCCACAGGCCCGGGCCTCCATGCAGGCTGAGATGGAGCTGAAGAAGGAAGAGGCGGCCCGGCAACGGCAGCGCATCGCGGAGCTGGAGGAGATGCAGGAACGGCTGCAGGAAGCGCTGCAGCTGGAGGTGAAGGCTAGGCGGGATGAGGAGGCCGTGCGCCTCGCCCAGACCAGGTAGGCGCGGTGGCCAGGGGACCGCTCCCGCCAGCGCCCGCGCGGACCCCCACACCCCCACCCCCACCCCCACTCCCCCGGCTCTGAGACGTCCCTGTGCACCCCGCAGGCTGCTGGAGGAGGAGGAGGAGCAGCTGAAGCAGTTGATGCGTCTGAAGGAGGAGCAAGAGCGCTACATCGAGCGAGCGCAGCAGGAGAAGCAGGAGCTGCAGCAGGAGATGGCGCTGCAGAGCCGTTCCCTGCAGCAAGCCCAGCAGCAGCTGGAGGAAGTGCGGCAGAACCGGCAGAGGGCGGACGAGGATGTGGAGGTGAGACCCCGCAGGGAGCCGTAGGAGCTGGGGGAGCCAGTGGGTCACTGCGCCAAGCCTCCTGTCTTCAGCTGGCTGTGCTATCGCCTACAAATTGCCTAACCTCTCTGAACTCTCTCTTCTGGGAGAGAAAGCAACTCATTACCACAACGGAACAAGCTTCTGTGTGGTATTTAGTATGTAAACGCTGAGCACCTGTGCCTGTATTTGACAATAGTATTATTAACCTGGGTAGAATCCGCCCCTGCCCGGCTCTCCCCTCGCCCCTCAGGTCCTAAATACACTCCTGGAGCTTAGATCCCTGTAGGAAAGATTCTAGGTTGGTTTTGATGTTGTTTTGGTTTTGGATTTGGATTTGTTTTGGTTTTGCTTTGTTTGTTTTGTTTTGTTTTGTTTTTCAAGACAGGGTTTCTCTGTGTAGCCCTGGCTGTCCTGGAACTCACTCTGTAGACCAGGCTGGCCTCGAACTCAGAAACCCACCTGCCTCTGCCTCCCAAGTGCTGGGTTTAAAGGCTTGCGCCACCACTGCCCGGCTGGATTTGTTTATCTCTTTTAAAACTTTTTAAAATTTATGTATATGTGTGCTTTGTCTGCATTGAATGTCTCTGTACCATGTGGGAACAGTGTGCACGGAGGCCAGGAGGTGTTAGTTGTTGGGTCCCCTGGGTCTGGAGTAACAGTTGTAAGCCATCCTGTGGACACTGAGAGCCCCACCCTAGTCCTCTAAAAGCAGCCAGTGCTTTTTACTGCTGAGCCATCTCTCCAGCCCAAATGATTTTTTTCAAGTCATTTTAAATTTTTATTTATTTTATATATGAATATCTACCAGAATATTACACCTGCAGGCCAGAAGAGGGCGACAGATCCCATTACAGATGGTTGTGATCCAATATGGTTGCTGGGAATTGAACTCATGACCTCTGGAAGAGCCGACAGTGCTCTTAACCGCTGAGCCATCTCTCCAGCCCTGCAATGATGCCATTATGCTTTTAGGAGCCGGGACTGTTGCTCTGTTGGTAGAGTGCTTGCCCAACATACACAGAGCCTGGGATTCACTCCCCAGAGCTCTTTGTGTCAGGCACTGGGGCTGTAAGCTCAGTGCTCAAGAGTAGGACTGGGAAGGATCGGAAGCCCAAGGCTGTCATTAGCTACATCGTGAGTTCAAGGCCAGTGAGTCTGAATACATGAGACCTTGTCTCATAAAAGGAGATTTTATTTATTTTTTTAAATATTTATTTATTATATGTGAGTACACTGTTGCAGTCTTCAGACACACCAGAAGAGGGCATCAGATCTCATTACAGATGGTTGCGAGCCACCATGTAGTTGCTGGGATTTGAACTCAGGCCCTCCAGAAGAGCAGTCTTAACCACTGAGCCATCTCTCCAGTCCATAAATACAGTTTTAAAAAGCCTTTGCTGCATGTGGTGGCCCAGGCCTATAATCCCAGCACACAAGAGTCAGAGGCAAGGGTACATTGGTTGAGTTCTGGGCTAGCCTGGTCTGCAGAATGAGCTCAGGCCAGACAGCTACACACCCTATCTTAAAAAAAAAAAATTAAAACTGGGGCTGAAGTGATAGCTCAGTGGTTAAGAATACATGCTGCTCTTCCCGAGGACTGGAGTTCAATTCCCAGCATCCACCCTTTTAGAGGCAGGATCTCCTGTAGCCCACGCTGGCCTCTAACTCATTATGTAGCCCGGGCCTTGCCCTGCCTCTGTCTCTACATCCCAAGTGCTAGCGTTACAGGCACGCACCCACCGCCATGCCCAGCCTTACAGGACTTCCTAGGGAGGAGATGGGTAGCTGTGATCAGGTTCAGATCAGATTTTCAGGGCCTCTGCCCTTGCCGAGGCCAGCAGCCTGCACCACCATGGACCATGGACGGCAGTTCTGACCCACTCCCCTCCCACCCCGCCCCACAGGCTGCCCAGAGGAAGTTGCGCCAGGCTAGCACCAACGTGAAACACTGGAACGTTCAGATGAACAGGCTTATGCATCCGATCGAGCCAGGAGGTGAGCCCTCCCCGGCTTGGGAGGGAGAAAGGGAGGCTGCCATTCCCCTGGGTCACGGAGGTGGACCTGAAGGTCAAAGGTCTCCCTCTCCCAGAGCGGAGGCCCGACCCGCGCTTCTCTCATCCCACTCAGACTCACGTTCTGTTCTCCCTCTCTTCACCCTGTCAGATAAGCGCCCCACCACCAGCAGCTCCTTCACAGGCTTCCAGCCCCCTCCGCTTGCCCGCAGGGACTCCTCCCTAAAGCGCCTGACCCGCTGGGGTTCCCAAGGCAACAGAGCCCTCTCAGCCAACAGCAGCGAACAGAAGTCCCTCAACGGTGGAGATGAGACTCCTGTCCTGGCTGTGGCCTCTCAGGAAGAGAAACTGGATCCAGCACCAGAAAATTAGCCTCCTACGACCCCCTCGTTCTTCCGATGCTGTGTCCACGGACCTGGGCACGGCGGGCCTGCGGGTGGTTCCCGCCTCTGGTAAGGTCCTGGTGCTACCGTCTGCGGACCGAGAGCCGGTCCAGGATCGAATTTGGTTACTATTCTCAGCAGGCCGAGACCATGGAGGCTGTCTGGGATATTAATACTTGAGAATATGGCTCTGTGCTTCAGCCTCAAGGACCCTGGACCAGAGCTAGGAAAGAAAAGGAACGACTGGGGATGGAGAGATGGCTCAGCGGTTAAGAGCACTGACTGCTCTTCTGGAGGTCCTGAGTTCAATTCCCAGCAACCACATGGTGGCTCACAACCATCTGTAATGGGATCCAATGCCCTCTTCTGGTGTGTCTGAAGACAGCTACAGGGTACTCATATAAATAAAATAAATAAATCTTTTAAAAAAAAAAAAAAAAAGGAAAGAAACGACCAAGACAAAGATCACATGCCCCTCCCTCCAGCCAAGTCATGGAGACATATTTTCAAATGAAACTGCTCACACCTCCCCACTCCTCGTGCCCCTCCCTCCCTCCCTCCCTCTTGTTCAAGTTCTAGGTCCCAGGGTCAGCAGGTGTGGTGAGGTGGTTAGGAACATGGACTGTGGGCTGAACTCTGCTCTGCCATTTTCTCACTGGTGAACTTCACCCTGACATTGGTCTACAGAGAGGATCATAGTCCCTGATGTAGCAGGTCTGAGCGGAGCGTGGGCTCGGCACGGTAGCAAGCCTTGTCACTACTAGTATCTGAAGTGTTTATTGAGCATCTACTGTCTACCTGGAGGCCACCCAGAAACCCTAAGTGCTGGATCACTGTTGTTACAATAATAGAGGTCCGGGCAGATCGGGCCACTTGCCCAAAGCCTTCCAAACCTGCCCTTCATCCCCCTGTCTCTGACTTGTGGTCCTTGTTCTCCCAGACAAGACATCTGAGATTCTAGATCCCACAAAGTTAGCTTCCATTTCTATACCCCTATCCCAAGCCTGGGGCGCCACTGGGATTGCTGTCCTTTATACCCTTGTACCTCTCTCTAGAATGTACCTTTATGGCTGGATTGTCCCCTTGGGAGTGTTTCGGATGCTGGCTCCCAGCTGGGGCACTAACTCTCAGAGACTCTTGATCCTCCGGCGGTGAGAACTTCCTGGGAAGTGGGAACTTCCTGGGAAGTGGGTAACGCTATGCTTGCTGCCTTTCCCAGATGTAAACAGTCTCTGAGTTTCTTCCTGGGTGTAAACGGCCTCCGACGGAGCTATTTCACCGTGCCGACCCCATCGTGACAGAGTGAGCCCTCTGAAACCTTAGCTAAAAGAAAAAAGCTTTCCTCTCTTCGGTTTGTGTGTGTGTGTGTGTCAGACACTGTCACAGTGACACAGACGTGACTAATACAATCTCCTTTCCCATCCCCAGAGCTGCAGAGTGTGAACCACTGATTCCTCTGTCGGCCGCACGTTTAATAAATCATGACCCCTGTGGTGCTATGAGCAGTGGCCACTGCCTTATACTAGTCTCGGTCAGCTCCTAATTAAATAATAGTTTCCAGCCGGGCGGTGGTGGCGCACACCTTTGATCCCAGCACTTGGGAGGCAGAGGCAGGAGGATTTCTGAGTTCGAGGCCAGCCTGGTCTACAGATGAGTTCCAGGACAGCCAGGGCTACACAGAGAAACCCTGTCTCAGAAAGAAAAAAAAAAAAAACCAAAAAAAAAAAAAAAAAAAAAAAACCCTGATTCCCTTCCAATTCTGTTCCTGCTGAGGTTTCCAAACAGCAGAGGTGTTCTCCTTTCCGGCTCTTCCTCCCTTCCAGCCCCTTGCTTAGTTTGGATGAAGACAGGCTCTCCCTCTCTATAGCCCAGGATGGCTCGACCCAGCGAGCCGCCACCTGAGGCTTTCACGTGCTGGGGTTACAGGCAGGCACAGCCATGCTTAGCTACAGCCAAGAGTCAATTATGTGCTCTATGTTCCCCTCTGTATTCTCTATGTTCTCTGTCTCTCTCCCTCTCACCACAGGCCAGGGGTTCCGCTTGGCGTGAGCTGTTAGCCTCCCTCAGGGGAGGGTTCCTACCCTCCTGGAGCGTGCTTGCTACCTGATCGCAAAGGTCGCAGTTCCCACCAGTGCACCTGATGCTCTTTCAAGGAAGTTGGTGACATTTAAAGTGTCACGAAACAGCTGCTAGCGTGAAAGGGCGCAGAACCAACAGAGGGATGGGAGGTGAAGTCCAAACTCCATGTGCTGTGGGAATAACTGAACTCGAGCAGAGGGAAGTGGCCCCAGGCTAGGAGTGGAGGCTGGCCCGGGCTGGCCTGGTCTGCTCTGTTTTCTTGCAGTGCTGAAGATGGCAGCCAGGGCTTTGTGAATGTTGTTTGTTTTTTAAAAATACGTCTTCACGCTCCAGGCTGCCCTAGGACTCACCCTCGCCCATGTTGGTCTGGCACCCACCATCTTCCTGACAGTCTTCCAGATTCTAAAATTTCAGGTGTGGCAAAGCCCCCAGTGTCCTGCAAATACAAAGGGGACCATGGTAACATGGAACAAGTAGGCCTAGAAGACCTACTAAGTGCTAGAGAAGCACCTCATACTTAGGGAACAAGAAATGTAGATGCTAAGCCCCATATGGGGCTGTGATACCAGTACTGGGGGGGGGGGGGCAGGAGGAGGCATGGAGACACAAGGATCAAAAGTTTCAAAAACGAGGCCAGCAGGGTCTACAGAGTGAGCTCCAGGATATCCAGGGCTACACAGAGAAACTCTGTCTTGGAAAAAAAAAATGGAAGGAAGGCTGGAGAGATGGCTCAGCGGTTAAGAGCACTGACTGTTCTTCCAGAGGTCCAGAGTTCAGTTCCCAGCCACCACACAATGGCTCATGACCATCTGAATGAAATCTGGTGCTCTTATCTGGTGTGTCTGAAGACAGCAACAGTGTACTCACATATGTAAAATAAAGTCGTTTTTTTAAAGTGGGAGGAGAGACTACACAGATAAAGGGAAAAGTTTAAGCCAATCTGATCTTATTGAGTCTTTGTCTCAGTGTACAAACTACACACACACACCACACACATACACACACACACACACACACCACACATACACACACACATACACAAACACACACATTCACTCACACACACACACCACACACATATACAAACACACACACTCACACACACATACACACCACACACATACACACTCACACATACACACACACACCACACACACACTCACACACACACACCACACACACACTCACACACACACATGCACATACACAAACACACACACACCAGGGATTTGGCTTTTGGAGGGGGTAGGGTTGATGGATTAACATTCTCATTGGAGAAGGGAATCTGTCCAGTGTAAAGATTTGGATCAATTTGTCAGTTCCCAAGAATTGTCTACTGAAACTCACTTCCTGTTTTTCAGTTCAGCCTTCGCTGCTTTCAAAGGGAAGTCTGGCCATTTCTTTACCCAATCACCCTCTTTCAAGAGTAAACTATCCCCAAGAGTCAGGAGTTCAAAGTTCCTGGAAGCCCTTGCTGTCCTCTGACCTCCTGCTCTTCGGGACAGATGCACTCTCCTGCACGTACACACTCACATGCACAAACATACACACTCACACATACACGCGCGTACACACAATAAGAGATAAGTAAACTGGTGAGGCAGGAGGATTGGAAATTCAAGGTCATCCTTGGCTACAGAGGAGGTTTGAGGCTATGCAGGAATATGTGATACACTGTCTCAAAACGATAACACAACAATAAAGCAAAAACAGAAAAGGGAGGGGGAAATGATTATGGTAAAAATCATAAAAATCTGAGTTCAAGGGCAGCCTGGTGGACCACTGACTTCCGGGACAGCCAAGAACACAGTGAGGCCCACCTACCCATCCACACATACTCTAAGACAAACCAAAGAGAGGAGGAAGAGGAGAAAAGAGGGAAAGGAAGACCTGATCGCAAAGATTCTTGAAAACTACACAGAGGTGACAAGTTGATGTACTAGTTTTATGTCATTGTGCAAGCTAGAGTCATTAGAGAAGGAGCCTCAGTTGAGGAAATGCCTCCATGAAAATCAGCTGTTGGCATTTTCTCAATTAGTGATCCGTGGGGGAGGGCCCCGCCCATTGTGGGTGGTGCCATCCCCTGGGCTGGTGGGCCTGAGTTTTATAAGAAAGTCGGCTGAGCAAGCTGTGGGAAGCAAGTCAGTAAGCAGCCTTCCCATGGCCTCTGCATCAGCTCCTGCCTCCAGCATCCTGCCATGCCTGAGTTCCTGTCTTGAATTCCTTCGATGATGAACAGGGATGTGGAAGTGTAAACTGAATAAATTGAATAAATCCTTTCCTTGCTAACTTGCTTTTCTGTCACAGTGTTTCAGCACAATAGAAACCCTAGGTAAGATGAGTTGATGAGTTGATTTCTAAATCTTTGTTATTCCTTTTTATTTTGAGACAAGTTCCTACTCTATAGCCTAGACTGGTTAGGAACTTGAAATTTCAAGATCCCCTCAGCCTTCCCAGAGCTGGGATTAAAGGCATGTGCTACCTCGATTGGCTAAACTGTCAACCTTATGTAAGATAAAGTTTGTTATTTGGTATTGCAGGATATTTGATCACATTGTGAACCCATAGATTGCAAATAGGAAAAACCTGTTTCTTGTTGTGGTGTGGCTCAGCCCTAGCACACACCTTTAACCCAAGAGCTTTCTGTAAACAAAAACTAAACAAAGTCAACAATGGGTCAAGAGTCGGAACAAGCAACCAGCTGACAGGGATGAACATAAGAAGACCCAGGAAAGAGAAAGGATGGTCTTTGAGTTGAAGGGAATTTAAGACAGCGTGAAGGGGAGGGAGCTTTTCCTCTGGGGCACTGGTGGAATTGGACGGTCAGCTGGGTGTTTCTCAATCTCTCCAAGCCAGGTTTTCACCCCAGCATCTAGCTCGTGAGTTGTCACTGGAAAAATTGAGCGATTAGGGTTTTCTTTGTGTTTAAACAAACAAACAAACAACCACAACAGTTTGGAGTTTGTTCACTGAGCCAGGGTCTCATATAGCCCTGAATGACCTGGAACTCACTGTGTAGCTGAGGCTGGCCCTGCCTCCCACATGCTGGGTTGTGGGTGTGCACTCTCGTATGTGGCTAAGGCAAGTTTGTATTCTTGCCTTGCTGTAATCAAACTTGGGGCCTTCCTACATCCCCAGCCCTGCAAAGAATTTAGACTCCAGATCACCATCTATACCGTGCCTCTGTTTCCTCAGTGGTAAGTGGAGTTTCCTCTGGGCTCTTCAGTGTTCTGTGTGGATGCATAGGGGCACACTGATGGTTGAGGTAGGATGTCGCAAGGGAAAGATGATCACATGATGTCAGAATGTGATCTAATTTTGAGTATCACGGAAAATGTCATCTCGAGGGACATTTTGGAGGGCAGAGGTATTTCCCAGTTTTTTAGTCCCAAAGTTAGAAAATAACTCTTATTTTGCCCATTATCTTCAAGGAGAGTGTCCTGTTTCAGATGTCACAGCCATTGTGGCCCCAAGTGTAAGGATGGGTGGGGACACCAGGCTGCAGTGCCACAGGTGTGTTAGACACAGTTGTCAGGGGTCACCCAGACCTGGAAAGTGGCTGTTTGGGATCTTTACCTTTGACCCTATTGTGGAGAAGAGGGGTGATCTGGGAGAGCAACCTGTCGCCACCTGCAGGCCAGAGGTGGCACAGCAGTGAGCAGGATGCGCTAACCAGTTATGCTGCCATTGGGTATCTTTTCCCAGGTAGTTGAGATCTCCCGCTGGTTTTTAGGGCTGTCAAAACTTGGCAGCATCCTGTTTTGTTTTGTTACCAACCAGTTGTCCCAAAGGGCAAATCTAGCCGATGGGGATGTGGGGATGCTGTTTCAGTCAGGGTTGTGATCCAAGTATCAGAAACAGCCTAATTGAATTATTTATTTAAGTATTTATGGACGTGAACCAATTCACCACAGTACACACGGGGAGGTCAGAGGACAAACTGTGGGAATCAGTTCTTTACCTCCACCATGTGGGTCCTGAGGAGTGAGCAGGTCGTTGGGCTCGGTGACAGTCACCTTTACCAATTAAGCAATCTTACCAGCCCATAAACAGAGTTCTTAAGGACCCAAAAGAGGCCAGGTGAGATGGTTAAAAACCAAAAGTGGGGGTGGGGGCTGGTGAGAGGGCTCAGAGGTTAAGAGCACTGACTGTTCTTCCAGAGGTCCTGAGTTCAAATCCCAGCAATCACATGGTGGCTCATGACCATCCGTCATGAGATCTTAGGCCCTCTTCTGGGGTGTCTGAAGACAGCTACAGTGTGCTCATATACATAAAATAAACAAATTAAAAAACACAATGTAATAATAACCAGAATCAGATGAGTGGGTGGTGGGCGTGGGTTCGGACCTGGGAAGAGTTAGGGGACAGAGTGAGCATTAATATCATCAAAATACATAACAGGCAAGTCTGAGATTCTCAGGACTAACAGTAAATAATCTAGAAGAGAGCAGGGCAGTGGTGGCGCACACCTATAATCCCAGCACTTGGGAGGCAGAGGCAGGTGGATTTCTGAGTTCGAGGCCAGCCTGGTCTACAGAGCAAGTTCCAGGACAGCCAGGGCTACACAGAGAAAGCCTGTCTCGGAAAAGAAAAAAAAGAAAAGAAAAAGAAAAAGAAAAAAAGAAGCGGACACACACACACAAACAAACAATGCAGAACAAAGTGGTGTGGGGATCTCAAACCCAGCGAGCTGTAAGGAGTGCCAGACGCGGCAGAGGTGACCTTTAATGGTGGTGTGGAGTAGGGAGGTGCCTGCTGACTTTCCTGCCAGTCAAGTTTTGTTCGTTCTAGGATGATGGGACCAGCTCCTGCCAGACTGCCTTCTGGCTACATACCCTCTGTAGACTATGATGGGGGCAAGTTAGGGTGACAGGCTCCTCCTCCAGGTAAACCCAGGGAAGGCCACCCCAGACTTAGGTAGACAAAGGTTACAGGTAGGTCCACGACATCCAGTGACAGAAATCTCAAGTGGGAGAAAAGTCCTTTTAAAATCTGTTTTCCTGTTCGGTCTCAGCACAGGCTGGCCTAGAACTTTTTCCATAGCTAAAGACGACCTCGAACTTTCCTCTACCTCCTGAGTGCTGGAGTTACAGTGCCACCATGCCTCCTGGATCTCTCTTTTTTCTTGTGTGGGTAAACATGAAGGTGCACACGCGGTGTGTAGACCCTAACCTTCAGAAGGCAGTTCTTCCGCTACAGAGATGCCTCAGTGGTGGAGATCGCATTTGCTACTCTTTTCTCTTTTTGTTAAGATTTATTTTATTTATTGTAGTAATTTTAGCTGTCCTCAGACACACCAGGGAGTCAGATCTCATTATGAGATGGTTGTGAGCCACCATGTGGTTGCTGGGATTTGAACTCACGACCTTCGGAAGAGCAATCGGTGGTACTCTTAACGGCTGAGCCATCTCTCCAGCCTGACACTTGATACTCTTCCCAGCATCCACATGGAAGTTCTCCACTGTCTGTAAGTCCACTTCCAGGGGATCCAATGCCTTCTTCCAGCCTCTGCAGTCACTGAACGCACGTGGTGCAGAGACAGACATGCAGACAAAACACTCTGACATACAAAAATAGATATTTTGCAAAACGTATATTCATTCCCAAGTCTCCCACCATGCCTCTCCCAAACTCCTTTGAAAATTACAGTTTTCCTCTATTCCTTCTTCCGCCGCCCTTAGCTTTGCTTCTTGCTTCAAGCCACACAAGTCTGTGCCTAGTTTCTTCTCAGGAAGAGTGAGGAGGTTGTATTAGATGACTCCCCCTTGTTTGCTCGGACTCCTTTGACAACCCTAACTTCTCCCCAGCGCCTTCCTCAGCCGCAGCTCCCACAGCTGACTGCAGAGGGCGCTGCAGACGCGCCAGGGGACAGCAGTGTGGTGGGCGGAACGATGGCAATCAAGGGCGTGGCCCCAGGCGGCGCGGCGATTGGCTGTTCCCTGGCGGAAGGGGGCCGGACCAGTGCTTGGTTGAGGGGGGAGGGAAGGAGGGAGGGAGCAGCGCGGTGACTTCACGGAGATGGGGCGGGGCCGGGGCTGGGAGCGTGTGACGCTGCAGGCCGCGGCGGAGCTGGGGATTAATGGGAAAAGTTTTGGCAGGAGCTGGGGGATTCTGCGGAGCCTGCGGGACAGTGGCGGCGGCTGCGCGAGAGGCGGCGGGGACAGGTCCGTGCGGGTCGGGAGAGGCCAGCGCGGCCTGGGCCGAGGTGGGCCGTGGGGTCAGGGGCTCCGAGAGCCGCGTTCCGCGCGGCTGCGGCTCGTCCGCGCTCGGCCTGCGCGCTCGGGAGTCACCGCCGTGGGTCTCCAGCGCGGGGACCCCAGTGGTTGCGCGGAGCCGGCCTTCCTCCCTCTCTCTTCCCACCCACCCTGACCCCTCTGAAGCCCCGTGGCTTCTTCGCCTCCCAATTCCACGAGAACCCCATGCCCCTCCCTTCTGACCCCCTTCCCGAGCGCCTGTCTGCTGTCCTGCTACCCAGGCCCTCCTTGGAGAGCCTTCCTGCCTCCCTCGCCAGCCTTCCATCCTCGCCCTGTCGGTCAGTGCTCTGTTCTCATCTCTGACCCCTGTTTCTCCGGTTGCTCGATCCCTCCTCCCCATCGGCCCTAGGATGTTGAGAGCCAGTCTGGTTTCTCAGAGCCGCTTCTCTCCTGGCTACCGGCAGAGGCCCCGCTTTTGCTCCGCTCCGATCTCCTGTCCTTTTCTCCTCTTGTCACCCGACCGCCTCGTTTCTAGGTTTTTGTTTGTTTGTTTGTTTGTTTTTGTTTTTGTTTTTGTTTTTTGCCTCTGCTTGGGGAGAACCCAGAGGTTTCACCTTCAGTTGAGCCGGGAGGGCGGTAGAGTGGGGTGGCGAGTGCTAGCTTGACCAGATTTGTTCGGGTCACAGGGTTTACTGGGTGTTGTGTTGGGAGGGATGTCCAGTTGGTAGGCCCTTGTAATCTCAGCTTTACAATACTTCCCCTTTATGAGTCTGTTGACTTCCAGGAACCCTTGGGGAGAGATGGCTTCGAGTTGGGTGCGTGCCAGTGGTAGCCGGAGGCTTCATATAACTCTTTTCCCCTTCCAGGAAACAGGACTCATTTGGGATATTATGGAATGTATTTAAACCATGATACTTAAAGCCGTCTGTGCTCAGTTTCCTCCCTTCCACACACTGCTCTATCCCATTGAGCTAAGAGGAGTCTCCAGAAGTTATGCCCAGGGATGACCGTGGTTTTAAACTTGGTTTTTCCTCCCTGGACTGGCTCTAGAATGCTTTTTTGTTTGTTTAAAAGTTACATTTATTTATTTCTGTGGGGTGTGGATGTGGGGTGGGGTGCAGATGTGTGTAGGTAGGTCAGAGGACAACTTACTGGAGTTGGGAGGTGGCTCTCTTATTCAATTTTGTGGGCCCTGGAAATAGACTGGGGTCATTAAGGTTTGATGACAAGCGCCCTTACCTGCTGAGCCACTTCACCAGCCCCAGGGTATGTTCCCGTTTGAGTTTTTGGATGGATTGTGGGCCTGCTAGCCCTGGGGCTGTTGGGCATCTGTTCCCTTGATCTTGTATGTCTTGGGCCAGCGACTGAGTTCATCTCCTGTCTTCCACTGACGGAATGTGCCTCTCATGTTGGTCACTGGGCTTGGTTCCTTGGTGCCTTTTCCCTTCCCTTGCCTGGGCAGCTGTATTTACCAAGGCTGGGAGAGGCAGCTGACGTTTTTCCCTTTGCCCAGGTGTGGTCTGGGGTATTATTGCCTTGGTATCTGCCTGGGCAGGCTAAGGGATTGCACCAGTGAGGCCTTGCAGAGGAACTTGGGCTGCCTCTTCCAGGCTCATGATCAACAGCTCAGCTGCATCCAGGGTTGAGTCTCTTTATTTGGCCTTGGACCCCCAGAGACATCCTCAGGAGAGAACATAGACCCCCTCTTTACCCCACCTGATCTTTGAAGATTCTGGAAGTCTGACCCACTCTCATTTCTCACTTCAGAAGCAGGAGCCCATGGTTCTGTTGCCACCAGGTTTCTAGGTCTCCTCTTTTGAGGATCAGACTTTCTGTCTTTGAGCCAGAATTGGCCATAGAACAGGCTACCTTCTGGATCCAGAGCAGGGAGCCAACTGAACCAGCCTGACCAGACCATACAGTTTTGTAATCCTCGTGTGCACTGACCCTTTTCCATGAAAGCAGTAGGACTGTGGCTGGCCTGGGGTTGAGCGAGTTTTCCTCTCATCTCATCCCTGAAGCCCATAGAGTATACAGCACTGGGCCTAGGGGTGGCCTCTATACAGCACTGGGCCTAGGGGTGACCTTTATACAGCACTGGGCCTAGGGGTGACCTCTATACAGCACTGAGGGGGGTATGACAGTAGAGTGGAGAGGAGATAGACGGAATCTTTTCTTCCTATGAGAAATGTCCCTCAAGGTTTTTTTTTTTTTTTTACATATCTTTTTTTTTAAAAAAAGATTTATTTATTATTTTTTAAGGGAAAAGGACCAAGTCACTTTTTTAAAGATTTATTTATTTATTATATGTAAGTACACTGTAGCTGTCTTCAGACACCCCAGAAGGTGTCAAATCTCTTTTTACAGATGATTGTGAGGCACCTTGTGGCTGCTGGGATTTGAACTCAGGACCTCTGGAAGAGCAGTCAGTGCTCTTAACTGCTGAGCCATCTCTCCAGCCCCTTTAAATATCTTTTACATTTATTATTTGTGTGAGTGTGTAGAGCAAGGTTTGGAAGTCGGTTTTCTCCTTTGGTCTATGGGTCCCTGGGATTGAATTTAGGTCATCAGGCTGGTTGGCTGGTGACTTTACCCCCTCAGCCATCTCTACCCTCCCCTTTTAAATATTAGACAGACAGTGTCTCTATGTAACCCAGGCTGCTCTTGAGGGCACGTGTTAACCTCCTTGCTAACGAGAGTCTTCCTGCTCTGTCTTCTGAGTGCTGGGGTTGCTGGGATATACCACCCCACCCATTTTTGAGGGGTACAGTCCAGTGCTCAGTAAAGATTAGTCCAGTTTCTGGCTTTCCAGAGACTCTGCCTGCCTGACATTCTTTTTTTTTTTTTTAACTAGATTTATTCATTATTCATTTTATTTTTAATTTTTTAATTTTAACTTTTTTATTTTTTGGTTTTTTTGAAACAGGGTTTCTCTGTGTAGCCCTGGCTGTCCTGGAACTCACTCTGTAGACCAGGCTGGCCTCGAACTCAGAAATCTGCCTGCCTCTGCCTCCCAAGTGCTGGGATTAAAGGTGTGCGCCACCACCGCCTAGCTATTCATTTTATTTTATGTGTGTGTGTTTTACATGCATATATGTCTGTGTGGCATTTCCTGTGTACTTGGTGCCCTCTCAGAGGTCAGAAGAAGGTGCTGGATCTCCAGGAACTAGAGTTCCAGCTGGTAACCACTGTGTGGGTGCTGGGAGTCAAACCCAGGTCCTCTGAAAGAGTAGCGAGCACTCCTGACCGTGAGCCTTCTCTTCAGCCCCTTACGAGTCTATTAGTGTTCTGTCTTTCCTAACCAATCACAGGGCTCTGTGCCGAGTTGGTGCTGAGGAGCCTCCAGTACTGCATAGGGCAGGACCTGGTAGAACCTTGTAAGTCCTAGCGACTCTGGCTTGATAACCTCCTAGGGATCGTCCACTCTGCAGCCCCTAGGGGACAGCATTCCATTTGGTGCTCTTTGCAGACTGTGGCTCGATGTCTGTTTTCACGCTGGGAGCAGACAGGCAGTGGCTCACCTGTTACCTCCATAGTTCACCGATTGACCCCGGCTCTCTTTGCGAACTTTTCTTTCTTTCTATTATTTTTTTTTTAATTATTTAAAAAAAGTTTTTTAGTAAATCTTTTTTTGTATATACTTATTTATTTATTTCATGTATATGAGTACATTGTCTTTGTTTTCAGACAAGCCAGAAGAGGGCATCAGATCCCATTACAGATGGTTGTGAGCCACCATGTGGTTGCTGGGATTTGAACTCAGGTCCTCTGGAAGAGCGGTCAGTGCTCTTAACCACTGAGCCACCTCTCCAGCCCTGGGGAACTTTTCTATGCTTTGTGCTTCAAGCCATCCGGGAAAAGCAGTTGTCAGCCGTCCTCCCAGCCCCGCCTGTGTTCCCTGACTCTCCCATTCCTAAAGGCCTGGTAGGATCGTCAGTGTGCAGACGTGTCCAGGAAGGTGGTAGGCCTCTATTTGGGACAGGACACAGCTGCCCAGCTATTGTGTAAGCTGTCCCCAGGGTTTGAGTCTGGCATGTCCTGGTACAGTGAGTCTTGTCCCTTCAGGAGGTGTGTTGGACCCCTGACTGAGTCCCGTTCTGAGGCCCACCTACCCAGGCTGCTCCCCTCTGCATGTTGGGGGCTGGTGGAGCCGGTGCACTCTAGCGTCCCCTCTGGTGGCTCTGGCGGGCCTGGGAATGCCAGGGCCAGCCTCGTGGCTCCATCTGCATTGGGAACATTCCTCCTTGCCAGCAATCACACAAGCTTGTTTGTCCTGCCAAGCTCTGACTTGAGTTATGTCTGCAACCTTGTGCCCAGTGCCCTTGTCTGTGCCATGTCGTCCCAGATTGCCCTGTGGCTGTTTCTTGGAGATGGTTTGATGTCGCTGAGCATGTTTGTGTGCCATCAAGGCTAGGGCAGGAGTGGCTCACCCTGGCAGCTGGATTCCAGGGTGTCAGAGGAGAGCTGGGTACTGGCTGGAGCCTGGTGGGCCTGTGGGCCCTGGGCGTCGGGTTTCAGGCATGCGGGTCTTCTCCCGCGGCCTACTAAATTGGGGCTGGTGACTGGGGTGTGACTCAGGGCCCCTCCTTCTATGAGCTAGTGGGGTGCTAGGCACCACTTCTTTCTTACCTTGCCAGCTCCTTCCGCCCCACCCAGGTAAGATCTGGAGAGCCAGTGTCTGCTTGCTTGGCAGTGTAGACTCCTTCCAGGATTGGGAAATATTTGCTGACTCAGTCTGAGATCGACAGTCTCCCAGGGCGTGTGTGTGTGTGTGTGTGTGTGTGTGTGTGTGTGTGTGTAAGGTCGTATGGGACCACAGGTTCTTGAGTCCCAGTGTTGGGTTAGAACTCCCCGAGCTCTTTCTTTTGGACCCTGGCACCTCTCAGTTACTGACACCGGCTCCTTTCTGCCTCACAGTGCTGTGCAGCGGCGTGGGCATGCGCATGGGACTCACCCAGAGGCTCCTGCTCACTGACAGATGAAGACAAACCCACGGTAAAGGTAAGCCCGCCTCACTGACTCGCATGTCGGGATGACTGCTACAGGTGCCACAGGGTCCTGACCTTGCGGGCGTCACCAGGCTGAGTCCCTGATCACCAGTGCAGCCTTCTACACCTGTCACTTACCGTGGTGGCTGTTCATCCTCTGTGTGTCTCAGGTAGATCGCGTAGGAGTGTGGAGAGTCTCACCTCTATACCCACAAGGACACCGACTTTCTCTTGTGTCTGAGGGGCTGCCTGCTACAGGGGTAGCCAGTGTTTGTTGAGTCACTAAATGAAGGCTCCTTTACTTACGCTCGTGTGGATGTAGAGGATCCTGGGCCACCAGGGTGCTGTTCATCACCTTCTTCCATTTACCTCATAGACGAGTTGCCCTTTGGTTTCTGAAGATGTAGCCAGGCTGGTCTAGAACTCCAGCTCACCCTCCTTCTCCTTCCCAAGTGCTGGAATTGGGGGGGCGTGTGCCAGGCGTGTGCTCAGGGAAACATACGCCAGGCCTTGGGGACATGATAGAGACATTTAATCCCCGCCCCAGGGTCTGTGGGGCAGTAACAGGGCTCTTCCTTCTCTGCTGGGTGTCCAGTCCTCAGCAAAATCTAACAATGCCTTGGGCTTCCCACACTGTTTCCCTGTTCTCAGGGTGCCTGGCAGGTTCTAGAAACTCTCAGAAGGGGCACACCAGGGAGTTTGATGGTCATTGTCTTGATGGCTTGGCAGGCAGGGTTATGGTGGGTCCCTGCTGGGGGCAGGGGAAACCTGGCCCTGTTTTAATCTCTGATGTTCAGGGGTCCAGGAGCTGTTTGTGAGATCTACTTCCCTTACTCCGAGTTTCACAGCCTGCAGATTTTCCTGTTGCCAAACAGGGTGACCAGCCTGGGTCTGGCTGCCTGTCACAAGGGTCAGGTTGTTTTTGGATTCTTCCAGAAGGTCTGGGTCAAGAGCCCCTGCTGTCCTCAGACCTGCATCTGGCCCCTTTCATCTGAAGGGAGCGCGAGGGAGGAAGGCGTGGGCAGAGGCTTCTGGAGTCCTAACGGGATGAGGAGGAAGTCTTCCAGGCTTGGGGCGCTGCGGAGGGGCGCTGATCTCCATCATCCCCAGTGGCTACGGTTTACTTGAGGGCCTTCATCTCGCGCTTCTGCTCGAGTGTCAGGGATTTGGGCCGTTGCTGCCCTAGGCAGACTTAGTTCTTGATTGATGTTCCTCTTCCGGGGTGAGGGGCCTGGCTGCGGAGAGGAGACCTGCGTAAGACAGTTCAGATATCAGCGAGCCTCCGGGGCTCGGGGTGTTACGGCGGTTTATCTTCAGTGAGCATCGCTCTCAAGGGCAGGAGAAGCAAGGGTGCTGGGCTCTGGAGTCACCATGCAGAATAGTAGTTTTCAAACCTGTCACCGTATGTAGCCCTGCCCTGGAACTTACTTGTAGGCCAGGGTGGCCTCAAACTCAGAGATCTGCCCACCTGCCTCCAGAGCGCTGGGATTAAAGGCATGAACCACATAATCTAGCTCCCTTTATAATTTTTTTAGTTGTATTTATTTACTTGTCTGTCCATGTGTCTGTCTGTTTGCATGTCTGTCTGTCTGTCTGTGTGTGTCTGTGTGCATGTGCACATGTGTGCACCATGATGTGTATGTGGACAACAACTGCTCGTAGCACAGGTAGCTTGGCTCTGAACACAAACCTCCCAGAATGAATGCGCCGAGGAGACGGCCTGCTCTCTCACCCGATCTCTGAAATCACAGTGTCATCTCCTCTGTTTTTTTGGTCAAAGGACCAGTTCATGTCAGAGGGAAGATGGCACCCAAGTGTGAGGTGGAGTGGGAGGGGTCTCATCTGGGTGCAGCTTTGAGACCTGCTGTCCTTGGAGGCCCCTCAGGGAGCAGCTCACAGATGTCCAGGGGTGGGGGGGGGTGGCCTGGCCCTGAGCTCACGCCTCTGTCCTGTAGGATCTATGGCACAGCCTGGGCACTTTCTGTGTCCAGGGGTCATGACCTTTGAAGCTCAGAGAACTTGGCCTCCTCCCTACAGCCTCACAGGCCAGCTCATCTTCCAGCCAGCAGCACAGAAGTCTAGACCTCTCGAAAGCACACTGTGCTGGAGTTTTTTTGAATCCGAAGCTCCTCCCGTCTCCATTTCCAAGCAGTGGAGGTTTACTCAGTTTCTCTAATGCCTAAAGCATTTCTGGGCTTGTCACTGGGGAAACCCTCCCACACCACCCTGCTTTAACAGTCTGAGTACAGGCTAGTTCCTCAGCCTCCTGGGTACTGGGGGAGCCAGTGGGGTGGGGGAAGGTAAAGCTGGCAGTGCCTGGCTTCTGTCCACTAGAGGCCAGTGGACATCCAGAAGATGTCTAGACATCACCAAGTGTACCCTTGGGCCACAGTCAGCTGAGGACCACCTCTCGGCCATCTCCCTGAGTCTCCCTGGCCAGCTGGGCACATGGGGTAAGGATAACAGGAAAGTGTGGGACGTTGACTCCTACTGTCACCTCACCAGGTTCTGGGGCCTTTGGGACACTGAGACTGGTTTACAAAGAGCAGCGTGTCCCAGTGATGACACAGAGCCATCTCCCAGGGCACTCGTGGCCAGCTGTGTGCTTCTCCAGTCTGGTGTCTGCAGAAGCCACACTCCCGGACTCTTGGTGACATTTGCTGTGCACAGTGCCACACACCAATCTCTCTCTTCCTGGTAGAGGATCAGGGCACTCTGACCACAGCTGCTCACCCTCTAAGCACCCCCTGCCCTAGGCAGATGTCCCTGTCATCCTGATTCATAGCCGGTTTGCCTGGCCCAGAACGCTCTGACAGCTCGTCATGAGATAAGAGCCCCGAGGACAGTGGGGGAGCCCTTGATGTCAGCACCAATAGTCCCCCTGTTCTCTGGATGCCAGTGCAGGCCCTGTAGTGCTGTCCCGAGGAGCCCTCGGGTGGGGGGTGGGGGGGTGGGAGAAAATCCTTCCCTTCCACAGAAGTCCTGAAGCCTGCAGTTTCCGCAGACACGGACCCCTCTCCCTCCGCCCATCTAAATAGTAAGCGTGTGACCCCAGAGGAGGAGGCAGCCCTGGGAGGCTCCAGACCCCCGTGTGGAAGGACCACACCTGTATTCCTGAGTGTCCTTGGGTTGCCTCTGCCACTGCGAGATGAGTAATGTCCCTGAAGGCCCGTAGCTGCCATCTGACCACCAGGCGGGTCTCTCAGATGTGACGAAGTTGGGGCTCTTGAGCTGGGGAATTATTCCGGATTGCCAGATGGGTTCTTCACGTCACCAGAGGCGTCCCTGTTTGTGGGCAGCAGAGGGAGTTGGCCCAGGACAGGCGTGCGACCTCCGTGTAAGATGCTACACTTGTGGTTTTGAAGACAGAAGATGAGGCCAGGCAATGCGAGGACTGTGAAGGGCTCTCCAGGCCTGGGGAGGCCGCTCTGCAAGCTGCTGTTGTGCTCCAGGGACCAGTGCGGGCCTCCTGACCTCCAGAGCTGAGCGGCCGCTCCCCTGCTCCTCCTCCTCCTCTGCTCTCTAGAATACTTGCTGCCTCGTGCCCAGGATATCACCAGGTTTACAGTTGTGTGTGTGGCTGCCCCTGGACCGCTGTGGACCAGTGTGCACTCACCCCTCAGCTGCGGCCCCACGTCCATGCCAGCCTTTTTTCCCGGTTCCCTACCTTCCCGGGTAGGGGTCAGTGGCACCACTGCTGGTCCTCAGGCATCTTAGACTCGGGCCCCACAGGTCAGAGATGCCCAAGCTGAAAAGCCACCCTCCCCTGGATGTGAACACGGCCACCCCCGCTTCCCTGGCCCCTTTCTAAAATGCTGGTGCCGCCAGCCCATGGTAGCCTCCATTGTCGCCTGGGGCCAGAGTACAAACTGTCTATGCGTATTAAATCCTCCTGTGGGTGTCCCTGATTTCATAGTATCACAAAATGACCCCAGGCTGATTCTTAACAGAAAATGGGACCCTTCGGCAGCACAGCTCAGTGGCAGGGCCTGGGTTAGTCTCCCCCAGCCAGAGCACAGGAAGGAGGGACGGGCAGGGCTTGTGAGGGAAACCCCTGATAATCCACTGGGTAACAACAGTGTTTAGCGAGTAAGTTCGTGAGGTGGCGCAGGTGGCATTTATGCCGAGCGTATTCGTAGCACGGAGTATAATTTGTCCCAGCCCAGTGCTGTGCCCAGCTGTAGGCAGTTTCCTCTGTTGTCTGCTTAACAGCCTGACCCCACTGGTGTCTGTGTGTGCAAACAGGGCTGGCCTGGGCCCTATAAGTGTGCAGTGGGATTGCCACCCTGACCCCACCACTGTGAGGGCCACCTGTTTCTTTATTTTCTTCAGTCGAGAAAATTGGTTATTGATTGATCGATTGATAGTGTACCCATACACAAGTACACATGGCATAGCATGTGTGTATCGATCAGAGGACATCTCATGGGAGTTGGTTCTTTCCTTCCACCGTAGAGACTGGGGGGTTCAGACGCAGGCTGTCAAGGTTAGCGGCGGCAGGTGCACTGCCCACTGCGCCATCCTGTCAGCCCAGCCACCTTTGCATTGCTCACTCTTGTGGTGTTCATAGTGCGTGAACAGCCGTGCCTTCCCGAGCACCTTCCCTGGTTTGGTAGTTTCCACTTGTTCTCTTTCCTACCTTCTCCGCCCACCTCGTCCTGAGACCATCAGTCTGTCCTCCTGAGGTGTCAGGAGTCAGATCTGCAGAGCAGCCAGCTCCCAGCCCAGGAGGGGGTGCATGGTCCCGATCAGGGCCGCTCCCCACCGAGCTGTCGCAAGCCCCAGGCAGGTAGAAGATGGTGAAGCGTCACCCAGTGTGGCCGCCTCCACAGGGCGGGCGGCCCTGTCTGCAGGAGCGCTCGCACAGAGGAGGACATCACTGTGCCTTTCCCTGTGAGATTGGCTTTGGCCTGTGACCTCTCTGGCTGCCCCCCCACCCTGCCCCAGGCTGTCTCAGGGAGGACTTGATTCTCAGATGGTGACTTCAGGAGCCGGGCTGTTGTTTGGAGTTCCCAGAGCTGTCGGTGGCTGCTGGGGCCGGTGGAGGGTCCCCGTCCATGTGGGACTGAGTGCCCAGTGCCCACTCAGTGCCCACTCACCCCTCAGCGTGGTGTTTACACTCTGACTGGGGGGGGGGGAGAGAGAGAGAGAGAGAGAGAGAGAGAGAGAGAGAGAGAGAGAGAGAGAGAGAGAGAGAGAGCGCTGATGGCACAGCTGGAATTTGAACCCAGCTGATGAATGTTTCTTAGGAGGGATGGACAGCAGAATCTGATTGGCCTAGTTGGAAGTCACCTGTCTGAGTCCCTGGCCTGGCCTTGGTTTCAGAGAACAGTTGGTCCCTTGTTGGTGACTGAGCAGCAGCAGCCTTCCGGCAGGCACCCCCCACCCCCCGCCAGGTTCTCGTTCCAGTCAGTAGGCAGAGGGGGCCCAGGGGTCCATGGCTGCCTGGACCCGCTCCAGCTCCCAGAGGAGCACAAGTCACTGTGGGCCAGCCTTGTGGGGGAGGGGGCAGGGCTCAGGCCCCTCCAGGGGAAAGCGAAGATGGCTAAGATGTCTTCGTCTGGGAGAGAGGGGGCATTGCCTTCCTCAGATTCCCCCTTGAGCCTGGCAGCACCCTACCTGCCTGCTCCACCACCCCTGCCCCCTCCATGCTCCATGCCACTTGCCAGCCTGTGAGAGCAGAGCAGCGGCAGTCTGAGGGCACGTTGAGGCTTTCCAGTCTCTGTTCTTAGTTCAGTGACTGCCTGTCCTGACGGTGTCCCCTCAACCAGGACTCCCTAGGGTAGCGCCCGCCCGACTCCTCACACCAGGTTCCTCACTCATGGCTCCTTCTCTCTCGCCCCCTCGGGCCCGCCCTGGCGTATTCGTTTACAGCACTTGTGCGGAGGTCGGAGGACAGCTCCCAGGAGTTGATGCGCTCCTACTCCAATTCCAATGTGTCCTGGGGTTGGTTATGCTAAGTAAGGGTGGCAGGCTTGGCGGCAGGCAGGCCTTGACCCGCTGAGCCATCCCTCCAGCCCCCACCAGGCTTATTTGAAACACTCTTCTCCGTTCCTGTTTTCATGCTCTGGTCCAGAGTGGGATTCAGGAATGGCAGGGGCTCTGGCTCGTCTCTTAGAGCCGTGCTTACCAGCCTGTCAACTAGAGACCCTAGGGACCGCAGGCTGTGTACCCTGTATACCCTGGCTGGCTGGCCTGTACCCTGGCTGTCCTCCTGTCTGTCCTGTACCATTTGTCCTCCTGTCTGTCCTGTCTGTCCTATACCCTGGCTGTCTGTCCTGTACCCTGTCTGTCCTCCTGTCCGTCCTATACCCTGTCTGTCCTCCTGTCTGTCCTATACCCTGGCTGGCTGTCCTATACTCTGTCTGTCCTTCTGTCAGTCCTGTACCCTGTCTGTCCTCCTGTCTGTCCTATACCCTGGCTAGCTGTCCTATACTGTGTCTGTCCTCTTGTCCGTCCCATACCCTGGCTATCCCCTTGTTGGCCTGCCATCCGGGTGACCGTGCAGCCTCGGGTGAGCTGAACACACTGTTAGCACGGCATCTCTGCAGCGAGCAGCAGCCTGTGCGACTACCCTGAGGCTGGGAATGGCCTGGGACCCCACGGACTCTTCCCAAGGGAAGCAGGGACTTGCTACAAGGAAATCCTGTAGCCTGAGGATAAGCTTCCACCTCTGGCTTTGCCCTCGTATCTCCCTGAGGCTCTGGCCACCTGTGATGATGTCTGGAGCAAACGGGCAGGTGTTCTGTGGGTGCCAGCGCCTTTGGGAGTTGGGTACAAGGTTATGGAAGAGGGACTTGCAGCAGGTAAGCTGTTCAGCTAGTGACAGGGAAGAAGGAGGCCTGAAAACTGCATCTGGAGGGTTAGACGTTAGGGGAGTCGTGTGCCGCTCGGTAGGGAGTTGGGAGACTGTCTTTTTTAGGGTTTGAGGCTGAGATGCAGACATACATTTCTGTGGGTCTTTAAATTATGATTTTAAAAACATTTTAATCATATACATTATTCTCACTAATAGTTGGTTAGAAAAGACTGAACTAATCAAGAGCTCCATGGGAGGTTGGGAGCCACGGGAAAACTCTTACATCCTTAATCAACATTTACATGGAATCGGCCAGCTTTCTTTCTTAAACTAGCAGCTATAAAAGCGGGTGCTGCCATTTAAAGAGTAGCCTATTTTACTGTCAATCTGTAGGCAAAATGTGAAATGGCCACATACCAGGGTTAGACGGGGATTGTGTGACCCGCCTCGCCAGCTCCTCACAAGCAGCTCCTGGGCTGCACACAGTCTGTGCCTAGTTTGTCTGACTTCCGTTACGGACTGCTTTCAGGGTATGTACAGATGTCCATGTGTCAGAAGCCGGTTTCCTTTAACAGTATGTTACATTTCGGTGTGCTAATAAACACTTCAACTTAAATAACGACATTGTTAAGGGTCAGATTCCACTCTCCATCTCTCGGTTCACTCTAGGGCGCCTACTGATTTACTCAGTCACCCCAGGGGACTCTGTAAGTCAAGTGCGTGAGCCGGACTCTTTCCTCGCTCGTCATAAACGGGAGGCAGCCGTGAGGGGCGAGCCGTGGCGAAAGCTCTGGAAACATGAAATCTAAGGCACATGGAGATTTGTTTTCACAACATGCTTGTTAATAAATGAAATTTATGAAACTAATTAAGAAAAGAAAAGACAAGACTGAACTAGGCCTGGTGTGTCTAGAACATCTTTGATCCCAGCGCTTAGGACACAGAGGCATTCAGATCTCTAGGTTCAAGGCCGGCCTGGTCTACATATTGGGTTCCAGGACAGCCAGGGCTATACAGAGAAACCTTGCCTCAAAACAAACAACAATAACAACAACAAAACACACACACATAGAGAGAGACAGAGACACACACACACACACACAGAGAGAGAGAGAGAGAGAGAGAGAGAGAGAGAGAGAGAGAGAGAGAGAGAGAGCGAGAGCAGAGGGCCCTGGGGAGCAGAGCAGTTCCCTCCCATCAGCGACAGTTCGGTGGGGGGCGGTTGGTCGCTGCTGACATTCCTCATTCGTGGCTGTGGTCTGGCAGATTGTGCAAGGCTGGCCAGTTTCCGTTTGTGTTTCCTAGCATATGATAATCACACGCAGTGATGCCTTTTGCGTGGGTCTTCACACACTGTGTGAACTGGAGCAGACCCACTTCCATCAGCTGTCCTCGATGCCCCCTCTTGGTGACCTTTCTGAGCCGGACCCCGCCTACTTGCATGTCTTCCCATACCAATCTAGAAGAGCTCACCACCCCAACCCCCACCCCCGGTGTGGAGGGTTTCTCTCAGCTCTGAGGGAACAATCTCTGGGGCTCAGAAGAGGGGAACATGAGGTGGAAGGTTGGTCCCTGGGACTGACAGGACAAGGCCTGGTCCCCTGCTCCCTCCTGGGCAGCTGTTGAGGGAGTGGGGTTGCAGGAAGCTGTTGCTGAGCAGGAAGAGACCCGGGGAGCAAGGAGCCCAGGAACGGAGCTGTTCCGCCATGGGCCTCACCCTGCCGTTGGTCCCCCACGGGGTTCTATTTCTTCACATTTATTCTCTCCGCCTGGCAATACCCAGGCCTGCGGTGTGACCAGGTCCAGGACAGCAGCTGCTGCTCCTCCTTGGCACCCTCCTGGGGAGTAATGCTCAGTGGGGAACCGGCCAGGTCCTTAGATCCATGGCCCAGCTCCAAGCCATGGAGAGACCTGGGAGTGATGTCTCCAGGGAGCCTACCAGAAGGCTGAGGTCTCCGGCCAGCAGGACAGTAAGTGAAACTCTGCCAGGGTTCTGTGTGCCATGGTGGTCTGTGTGTACTTTGGGCCAGGGTTCCACTTGGCATAAGCGGTGTGTTCCTGTGAGCCTGCGTGCATGCCCCAGGCCCAGGGCAATGGCTTCCTGTCCGTCCCCTCACAGCCCGCCCCACCTCCCTCCTTTCCTCCCTCCCTCCCTCCCTCCAGAGCTATAATTAAGTTCCCATGTGAAACCGCAGCCCTCAGCTGACACATGGTTGTAACCGCAGCCCTGGCCATTGGGCAGCTCGTCTGGGGTGACTTCGGGGGCCGGCATCTTGGCTCCCCGATGGTCTACGTAGGTGGTGTTCTGCCAGGAAAAGGTGGCTCTGGCTTTGCCCAGGCCTGTGCCAGAGGGAAGAAGGAAGGGCTGGGTGGACAGCTAGGAAGGCCAGGGGGCACGGACGGGGGTGACAGGCACGCTTGCAGGGGGTGCACACAGGAGCACGTTCTGGGCACCCCTCTGCAGGGCACTCTGTGAGTGGTTTTATAGCTTTCTATACCACGTCCCAGGTAGCCAGAGCTGGCCCGCAGTTGGATGTGTGACCGAGGATGGCCTTGAGTTCCCGATTCTGCCCACTGTCTCCCCAGGGGAGCCACACCCAGTCCAGTCTGTTAATATGTTTTAGCATGTTAGGACTGAGGTAATGCCTGATGTAACATGCAGTTTAAGGTGATGTTTAGTATAGTCACGTGACCAGCTCTGCCATGTAATTGCACAGTATCTGCCTTACCCCCATAACAGACCCCTACCTCTGAGAGGTAAGCTCCAACCCCTCGTCCACCCCGCAGCACTGGTCTCTCTTTCCCTCATAGGTCTCTATTCTGTATGTTCACGTGAGAACCATGTGACCACTTACCTTGCTTCTTCTGAAAATCTACCTCGCATGTGATGTGGGCACACGCATGCGCGGGTCGGAGGTCAGCCTCGCAGGACTCGACTCTGCCGTTCCGTCGTGTTTGAGGCAGGTTCTCTTTGTTTCTGACACGCTGTGTGCTCCAGGCTAGCCCAGCTTCCAGACCATCCTCCCATCTTTGCCTCCTGTCTCCCTGGGGTTCTGGGATTGCACATGTACCCCATGTTCCAGGGAGGGAGCTCAGGCCATCAGCCTAGGGCTGCCTCACCTATGGCCATCTCCCAGCATCCTGGTCACAGTTTGCTCACTCGATCCTCCTCTGTGCTGGTGCCCCACTCCCTCTTGGTTCTGAGAACAGAACTGGGGTCCTGTAGTACCTCCCCAGTACACTGGGTTTATGTGGCACTGGGGGTGAAACCCAGGGCTGCGTGTGTGCGTGCTGGGCGAGCGCTCTGCTAACAGCCACATGCCAGCCTGTTATTAGGTATTGAATTGTTCATATATCTCGGTGGTGGTGGGTTCGCCACCCGCCTCAGTGTGCTGCTGAATGAAAGACACACACAGCCTTTACATTTTAACATAACTAAATCAGCACAGTAGCTGGGCCACTGTCCAACCTCCATGTAGTCAATCCACCTCCCGCCCATAATCCTGAGTTCTCACTCACTAAATTCTCTATCTTGTTCATTTCCTTCCTCCTCTGTGGTGAGCACCCATGTGGAGGCTTTTGCATGGATCTGTGCACCACAGTTTATTGTCTTAATCGTTTTTACGTAGCTTTGTCTATATCCGTAGTTTCTGCCATCATCTGCCTTCCTTCTCCGGAACTCTCTCATAACTCCCGAAGTGAAACCCTCCACGTTACGTCAGTTCCCCTTTGCCCCTCCAGCCCCGTCTGCTCCAGAGCCCATCATTCTGCCGTGCGCCTCGAGCTCACGCCCACTGCTGACAGGAGTCAGGACATACTCCCTCCCCCTCCCTCTTCCTTCTCACCTGCTTTGTGATCTCATTACCTGTAATGTGTAAATCTGTGTGTATGTGTGTGACTCTCTGTGTAGTTATGTGGACATGAGTGCAGTGCCCAAGAGGCCAGAGGACTCCGACGCCCGGGAGGTCCTGAGCTCTGTGGTGTGGGTCCTGGGAATTGAACTCGGGTCTCTGGAAGAGCAGCACTTGCTCTTAACTGCAGATCCTTGCCCCAGCTCCTTCTTCTTCACCCCACGCTTTTGAAACAGGGTCTCAGTGTGGATCCAGGTTGGCCTTGAGCACTCACACGCCTGCCCCGCCCCCTGGCACTGAGACCTCAGGCGAGGCTCACATCCACACAGCTCTTCCAAGCGTAGCACACACCTCCAGGGCTCGTCTGGGCGGTGTGTGGCATGTGTGTCTGTTCTAGGTATGTGACTGCTTTGCCTACATGTATGCATGTGCACCACGTGTATTCCTGGTGCCCGTGGATGCTGGAGGAATGTACTGGACCTTGGAACTGGAGTCATGGCTGGGAGGCGCCGTGTTGATGCTGGAAACTGAGCCTGGGTCCTCTGCAAGAGCAGCAAGCGCTTAGCTGCTAAGTATCTCTCCAGCCCGCATTTCTCTTAAAAAACTTTTCTTATATATTCATATTGGGGACAAGGCCTCGCTATGTAGCCGTCCCTGATCAGAGCTTACTATGTAGACCAGGCTGGCCTCAGATTCATAGCGACCCCTGCCTCTGCATCCCTAGTGCTGGGTTAAATTGTGTGCCCCACGTCACCCTATTCTGACATTAGTGCTTTTAGGGTGGCTGACTGCTTCTGTGTTCCCTGTCCTGGTGGCTGCTGCTGTGCTCCCTGCCCCGGCTGCTGCTGTGCTCCCTGCCCTGGATGCTGCTGTGCTCCCTGCCCTGGCTGCTGCTGTGCTCCCTGCCCTGGCTGCTGTGCTCCCTGCCCTGGCGGCTGCTGTGCTCCCTGCCCTGGCTGCTGCTGCCGTGCTCCCTGCCCCGGCTGCTGCTGTGCTCCCTGCCCTGGCGGCTGCTGTGCTCCCTGCCCCGGCGGCTGCTGTGCTCCCTGCCCTGGCTGCTGCGGCTGTGCCCTCTGGCCCTCCTGTGTTTCACATAGAACGTCTCAGCCGTTCTTGCTGGTCGGACAGCATCTCTTCATTCCTTTTCCACAGTGACCTCATCCTCTGTGGGCACTCTGTCCCTGCTTTGTCTGTGAATGTGAGGGGATCTCTACGTAAAAGAGAATTGTTTTATGTGCATGAGTGTTTTTCCTGTATATGTGTCTGTGCAGCTCACGCATGCCTGGTACCCATGGAGGGTGTAAGCAGGTGGGTCCCTGAAACTGGAGTTACAGACAGGTGTGAACCACCAGGTGCGTGCTGGGAGCCAATCCCAGGTCGTCCAAAGAGCAGCTCAGGGCCTTCACCACGGAGCCATCGCTCTAGCCCTGATGTCTGCTCCTTAGAATTTTGCATTGTATTTATTTATTTGTATGTGTTTGTGCACACCCACAAACATTCCACGGCACTGTATGTGGCGGCCAAAGGACAGCTTGTGGGAGTCAGTTCTCTCCTTCCATGTGGGTGGTCCCAGGGATGGAATTCACGTCCAGTTTGTCACACTTGTCACAGGCATCTTTACCCATTGAGCCATCTCGAGCCTGCTCCCTTCCCCTTTATTTTTGAGACGAGGTCTCATGTATTCCAGGCTGGCCCCAAACTCAGTACGTAGCTGAGGGTGGCAATAAACCCCTCGTTTCCTGCCTCTGCTGTCCGAGAACAGGCCGGCACCACCACGAAGTGCTAGCATCCAGTCCCGGGCCTCGTACGCTCCCGGGCAGGGGCAGTTCTCACTGAGCCGCATCCCAGCCTGACCGCCAGCCCTCTCAGCCAGAGCTCTGAGCCGCTGAGCCATCTCCAGCCCCCACCTGCCATTTTTGAAGATTGACATTATGACCAGGTTTTAGTGTGGACGGCATGGGTCAGAGCTGCTCTGAGCTGCAGGGCGGAACCATTGTTGGAAACTAATGTCATGTATGTCACCCAAGACTAGAAATTGCTGGCCTTGCTGGGTACCCAAGTTTCCAGTAACCTGGGTGACTGATGCCTCCCCTCTGCTGCTGACATTAGCTCTCCTTTCTCCCATTGAAGCAACCACAAGAAGGCATTACTGGCCGATACGCTTCAGCCCAGGAAACGGCTTCAGAGACACTGGGACACCTGCTTGTGCTCACACAACTGTTAGGTTGCTGACGGTGCTGGCGTCTGCCTGGCTTTGAAGGCCATGTCTTTTGTTGGCAAGCGCCATGGAAAAAATGGGGACATTGTGGGTGACAAGGTCCTGGTCCTTCTCTGGATGCCGGAGGGAGTGGGGGAGGCTGACTTTTAAAGGTCCCTCCAACAAAGATGGCATTAGCAGGGACGAGGCTGTCGGGACGTGGTGTGTCCGTCCAGCAGGGCGAGTCCCTGTTCCTGTTTGTTCGTAGGTCCCTCCCTGCTGCAGGTAGTGTAACTAACTGGCTCTTGTGCTTCGGATAGATGAGGCTTCCACAGCCCAGAGCAGCCTGTTGAGTCTCAGATGCCTGTCAGAGTTGCCGTCCCTGCGTAGGGACGAGGAAGCCAAGACTGACTTGTCAAGGGGAAGCTGGCCTCTGCTACCTCAGGTGATTCTGGCTGACCGCTGCCTGCTGCCATGATCCTGTCTCCCGACTGAGGCGTGCCCGGGCCTGGCTGCTGGCTCTGCCCCCTGAACTTGCCCAGCTGGGGTGTGTCTGCATGGCTTCTGCTCCTTCAGATGGCCACTGGGACAGCTGGGCATCATGCGCGAGTCTGAGGCTCAGCCTGAGAGCCTTTACCTTAGCAACCTTCTGCGGGTCAACCATCTAGGAGCAGGCTCTAGCTCTCCCTGAGGAGTGGCCTAGGGTATGTGGCCGTCTTCTGTCCCCATGCACCTGCCATGGAGAGCTGGGATTTGGGCCCAGAGCCTAATGACGGCCACCACACTTGTTACCAAGTCAAGTCCCTTTCTGACCCCTGCCTGCCGTGTGCCAGTCTCCCTCTCACCCTCTAAAGTGGGAATTGTGCCCATTCCCACTCCAAAGTTAGCAGCCAAGATCCTTCCAAAATAGGTTGTGCCCCCGGGATCTGCTCACTGCCCCCAGGCCTCAGGCGCCGAGGAGTTTCCCTGTGGAGTTCCCCTTCCACAGTGCTGGCAGGCGGGAGCCTCTCCGCGGCCTTGCGTTGCGGGTGGACCTGCCTTTCAGCCCCAGGTGGGGCCTGGACAGGGGCTTCCCACCCCCGGCAGGGCAGCTGTACTTTCCAGGGAGTTTGGGGAGATGGGTCCCTGAGCCTTTCCTTGGCCCACAGAACTGGAAGCCCCCTTGCTAATTAGTGTGTAGACTGGCTAGCAGTTCTCAACTCCTTCCACAGCTCCAGGCATCTCAGAAAGAGTCCTGACTTCCTCGGTGGGAAACACTAAGAAATGTAAAGGAAAAAAAATTAAATTACCGAGAACCTGCTCAAAAGTCACCACGGTTTAATATTTCAGTGAATATTCTTTGGGATGTCTCACTGATATCTTCCCTCTCTCTCTCTCTCTCTCTCTCTCTGTCTCTCTCTGCCCCCCCCCCATACGAGCACACCTATACATTTTTATCTTTTATTTAATATTGGCAGTCTTGCTGTGTGGCCTTGAACCTGAGACCCTGCTGCCCAGGTTCCGCTGTGTTAAGAGTTGAGGTGTGTTTGACCGCACCCTGCTCTGGTGTGGTTTAATGGCTCTGTGTTTACCCAGCTGGCCACCTACTTTGAGAACGCTGTCCTTGCTCCAAACACAAGTCCATGTCCCCACTCCCCTGGGGCTTGCCCAGCCCAGCCCCCGGCAGCCGCCAAGCTGCTTCTGCACCCCTGGGACATCTCCTGTAAACGGAACTGCTGCTACGTGGTCATGACCGTTTGTAAAAGCCATGGCTTCTTTCTCTGGACATAAGTGGCATGAAAACGGTTAAATTACCAGCAATGTGGGTGTAGTTGTTAAAGGCGTTTGTGTTTGTTTGTTAGTTAGTTAGTTAGTTAGTTAGTTAGTTAGTTAGTATGTGGTGTGTGAGTGCAGCGCCCATAGAAGCCAGGAGAGGGCACTGCATCTGCCGGAGCTGGAGCTATGTCTAGATGATCTCGCCCTGCACGTGGGCACTGAGACCACCCCTGGGACCTCTGTAAGAGCAGCACAAGCGCTCACCACCGAGCCAGCTCTCTAGCCCAAGAATAGTGTAGGCTTTCTGTTTCTTTTCATTTTTCTTTTTAATACACTGGATTAAAATATGCTGGGTTTAATATGCTGGATGCAGGGGTGATGTCTATAATCCTGGCAAAGGAGGGGGACTGGAGAGCCATGAGTTCAAGGTCAGCCTGGCGTGCACACGACACCCCCCTCCTCAAAACAGGAACAAAGAGAGTTGTTAAAATGCGTGTGTCAGTGTGTGTGATGTGTGTGCAGGTACCTGGCTCCGGGTCGCCCGGGGCTGTGTCTCGGGGTCAGAGCTGCCTGCCGTGGGTGCTGGGAACTGAACATGTGTCCTCTGGAAGGCAGCTCAGCAGTCCCACGAGCTTTTTCCTAGGATTGTTTTTATTCCCCCTCACATGTTATTACATTCCACGGTTGCCCCTCCCTCCCTCCTCCCCCGCCCTCCCACTCCCTCCTTTTCCCACTAGAGAAGAGAAGTCCTCCTGGGTAGCAAACAGACACGCTTACAAGAAGACCAGGCACAAGCCCTCGTGTCAACCTTGGCTGGACAGGGCGTTTAACAGCAGAGCGGTGTGGGGGATGCGGTCTTCCCTGCCAGGTCCTGCTCGTACACGCTTGTACAGGGTCCCTCGTCTAGGTTTCATTATCCGGCTACATGCTTCGAGAGAACCGAATGGAATGTCCCAGGCATCACCGTATTTTATGGCATCCCTGGGCTAACTATTCCACGCCAACATTAATTACCATTGTTAATCATTCTGTGTGCCTGATGTATTGTTGAAGCAAACAGAGAAAATAACGGGTTTAATCATGATGGCTTTATAAGTTCAGGACAATCTAATTTGTTCTTATCTCCTTCCCACCTCCTTCCCCCTCCTTGTGGCTGGTCCTCCTCCTCCCCATGGTCCTCCTCCTCCCCATGGTCCTCCTCCTCCTCCCCATGGTCCTCCTCCTCCTCCCTATGGTTCTCCTCCTCCCCATGCTCCTCTTCCTACCCATGCTCCTCCTCCTCCCCATGGTTCTCTTCACCATGGTCCTCCTCCCCATGGTCCTCCTCCCCATGGTCCTCCTGTCTGTCCCCCTCCCCCAGATCACTTTCTTCCTGATCACAACCTTGTTTATACTTTCATTGCAGACAGACGGATGGGCAGACAGACAGTTAGGGACACACACACACACACACACACACACACACACACACATGCACGCACTGAAATCTAGACTCTGCACAGAAGAAAACTAGCATTTTTTTTTGTCTTTTTATTTACTTACTTTTGTGTTTCTGAGGCAGTCTCCCACAGGCTCCATGTAGCAGAGGAGAGGTTGAAGTCCCGACCCTCCCACTCCCCTCACCCCGCCCCTTCCCTGCCCACCTCTGTCTGGTTTATTTAACTTAACATGACGGTTCCCAGTTTTATCCATTCGTCTGCAAATGTCGCTATCTCACCGGTTTCCTTGAGATCCATGGGAACCTGCGGTGTGTCCCAAGTATGGCTGTTCTGTGTGAGAGCTACACTCCTTCGTACCGTCCAGACCCCAGTGTCTGCAGCCCAAGGGGGCTCTCTGAGCCTGACTCAAAGTAACCTGCACTGTGGGTTTTATGTGTGGGGGAGGGGCGTTTCTACACTTCCTATCTGGGAAGTCCTGCCACAGGCTCACTGGAAGCCATCAAGAGCTCGATGGGGGTGTGGGACAAGCCTCTGGGGTCGCAGCAGCCCCCCCCCCCCCAGCATGCTCACGTGTGTCTTTCACATAACCGTCCTGGGTGCATACTTGAGCTGAAGCAGCAACAGAGGCTGCCCCTTGTTCCCACATAGCTGAGAGCAAGGCTGGGCTGTACTGCCCGGGCACCGCAGGCCATCTATGGGTGAGGGGCTGCTGTGGGTCCCAGGGTCCTGCTCAGAAGTCCTGGAAAAATAGAGTGGCATCATTCCCACCCCCTTCCTGGCCTAGCTCCTCCATCTCATCCACTCCTCTTCCTGGCTCAGCTCCTAACCATCTCTACCCTCCCCACACCCTCCCCACCCGCCCCTCCACCACCCGCTCTCCCCCTCCACTGGCCCAGCTCCTAACCATCAGACCCCTTCCCAGCCTGCTTTTGGCCAGTGTGTGCTTAAGATTTTTATTTTGTGTGCGTGGTGGTGGTGGTGGGGGGGGGAGGTTCTTAAGTGTCTTAACTAGCCTCAAACTAGCTGTGTGGCTGAGGGTGACTTCTGATATTTGTGCCTCTACCTCCTGGTATTGGGATGACAGGTGTGTGTTAGCACACCAGGATAGATCTGCAATTCTGTGGGGGAGGAGGAGAAAGGGGGAGGGGAGGGGAGAGACAGAGACAGAGACACAGACAGGGACAGAGATTGATCGATGGGTTTTGGTATTAATATGGTTTGGTTTGGTTTTGAGATAGCCTCACTGTGTAGTCCTGGCTGTCCTGAAACGCATTATGTAGACCAATCGCGCCCTGAACTCACAGGGGTCCACCTGCCTGTGCCCACTGAGAGCTGACGTGAAAGCTGCGTGCCACCATGCCTGACTGACATTGGCATGGGTTTTTTTATTATTGTTTTATTTAGTGTGTGTGTGTGTGTGTGTGTGTGTGTGTGCTCACACATGCACACCTGAGCACCGGTGTGGAGGTCAGAGGGCAGCTTACAGCAGTTAGTCCCTCCTTCCACCATATGGGTCTCGCGGACCAAACTCAGGTTTATTAGCTTCGCATCAATCCTCTTTACCTGAGGAACCATCTGGCTAGCCCCGACTTCCGTAATGTTTACCAAATTCTGTCGTGTCACACTAAGTTTTCTCTCTGCAGTATTGGAGCGTCTAGCCTGCCAGCCCTCTGAGTGTGAACACGTTCACACAGAGGTCTGTGATCCTTCCGGCCTTCCATAATGACAGGTTCATTTAGAAATGCTTGTGTTTCCCCCGTGGACCACGAAAGGCCTGGCAGGTCTCCTGGGATTACATCACTTCCTGTTGCCTTTGGGAAGCCCTCTCTCCACTCGCAGTGGCACGCACTGGTGAGGGAGTGGCGTCGTCGGGTGGGTAACGTGCGTGTGAGAGGTGTGGGCTCCGGATGTGGCCATCGGAGCCTCCTGAAGTCATTAGGAGAGGCGCACTCCAAAGTTGTGTGCCATCAGAGACTCAGTGAGGAGCGCTTCCAGGAAGTCTGATGCAGTCTGCACGATGCCTGAGTCACCCCAGCAGGGAGCCCTGCTCCCCACACACTTCCTGTCTGGGAAAGCCTTCTGGGTAACTAGCAAGAGTTCCAGAGAGCTCAGATCTCAACAGCCTCTCCAACATGCTCACAACATGGGGGTCTTTCAAGTATGTGTGGGGTGTACACAGGGGGGGAGCGGGGGGGGGGCCCAAGGAGTCTAGGGCGGTGCTTTTCTTGGGACCTGCCCTTGGAGGCTCTGCTGAGTCCTAGAGCCCACCGCCTTCTTCCCGGGTGGCATCTGGTGGTCTTGTCACCTTCATTTGCCTCCCTGTTTTCTGCCTCAGTCCTGTGTGCTTCGCTTAAGCCTCTGTACTGACCAGGCCCAGCCCTCTGAGAATGCTGCTCCCCCGCCCAGCCCAGCCCCTGTATCAGGGATGCCCTGGCTCTTCCTTCCCTCCTTCCTTCCTTCTGTCCTTCCTTCCGTCCTTCCTTCAGTCCTTCCTTCCCTCCTTCCTTCCTTCAGTCCTTCCTTCCCTCCTTCCTTCCTTCTGTCCTTCCTTCCTTCAGTCCTTCCTTCCGTCCGTCCTTCCCTCCTTCCTTCCCTCCCTCCCTCCTTCCTTCCTTCCATCCTTCCTTCCATCCTTCCTTCCGTCTGTCCTTCCTTCCTTCCCTCCTTCCTTCCGTCCATCCTTCCTTCCGTCTGTCCTTCCTTCTGTCCGTCCTTCCTTCCTTCCATCCATCCTTCCATCTGTCCGTCCTTCCTTCCTTTCATCCTTCCTTCCATCTGTCCTTCCTTCCTTCTGTCCTTCCTTCCTTCCATCCTTCCGTCCTTCCATCCTTCCATCCTTCCTTTGGTTGTTGTTGTTTGGAGACAGGGTTTCTTGTGTAGCGCTGGCTGTCTTGCAACTCACCATTTAGACCAGACTGGCCTTGAACTCATGGAGATCCTTGCCTCTGCCTCCTTTGAGTGTAACTCCGGCCACCCTAGCTTGTCTTGGCATCGCAGAGTCCCCGCTGCAGGTGTTTGATATCCCCCAAAGGGCCCTAGATGCTTTTACTATTATTTCAGCAGCTGCCTAACCCCTGGCCCCTGTGACTGTACACCGCCTCCTGGGGGGTCGGCTCTGCTGTTCTGGGCCTCAGTTTCCCTTCCTGCTGCTGTGCCTGGTCCCCCTTTTCCTGCTCCTGACTGTGACTGTCCTTCCCTTTGTCTCGCTGCTGCTCTTAGATCTCTCTGTCACCAGCGCTCCCCATGGCTGCCCTCTGCCCCCCCAGACTTCTCACCCTCCTGCCCATGCTCAGCCTGCGGGGCTGCACGTGTTCCCCGCTCCCTTTTCTAGGATCACAGGCGATCTTGATCCGTCTATAGGCTCTGTTCCATCTTTCTTTTTTTTAACCCTTTTTTCATTCCCCCCCCCCCCCGTTTTTAAAAAAAAAGATGGGGTCTCACCGTGTCGCATGCATTGGCCTGGGATTTGCTATGTAGTCCAGGCTAGCCTCAAACTCACAGAGAACCTCCACCATGCCCAGCCCTGTTTTTTGATTCTCACTGTGTTGCCTAGGCTGGTCTGTCACTTAGGATCCTCCTGCCTCAGCTCTCAGTTCTAGGATGTGCTGCCGGGTCTGGCCCGTTGAGCACTTTTGGAAGAGCACCAGCCCATTCGGAAGGTGTCCTGACATGGTCACCTCCAAGAGACCATAATTCCTGATAGCCTTGCCTTGGTGACTGCGTTTCAGTGTGACCTTCAGGCTCACGTCGCTCAAGCCTGGCAGGAGCTTCTAGGACCGTTGGTTGGAGAACAAAATGAAAGCCACAGGGCCTTCCCCGACCCCGGCCTGTGAAGAGCCACACGTGAGCCTTAAGAACATCAGCTCCTCCCCTCCCCGGGCACTGGGCACACAGCCGCAGGGCAGCACGCATGGCGCCCAGGAATGACGTCCGGGGGAGGTACATCTCCTTCCTGTTCCCTGTTCCTTTACACCAGGACCCTCCCCCAGAGCCCACCCGGCCTCTCTGTCCTTTAGACTCTGTAGCCCTCAGCAAGCCCTCCTGTCACCATCACCGTCACCGTCACCGACATGCTGCTGCGCTGAGGTCCAGGTGACTGGTGGTGTACACTGGAGCCTGGCCCTGCCAGCAGAAGTGCCAGCCACATCTGATGCCTGCGCCTCACAGGTCCAAAGGCCGCTGCTGCTGCTGCTGCTGCTGCTGCTGCTGCTGCTGCTGCTTCTGCTACTGCTGCTGCTGCTTCTGCTACTGCTGCTGCTCCGCCCAGAACCCGCTCACCCTCATGCCGCCATCACTGCCCCCTGGCAGGGGGAAAGAGCTCGGGAAAGGGGGGGTATGAACTACGACTGCATGCTATGATCCTGGCTAGTCCTAGGGCTAGATTTTGGGGTATGCTTCCATTTTAGATTTTTATTTTTTTAAATAAATTATATGGATTCTCCTCTCTACTTTGATCTTTTTACTTTGAAAACCACCAAGCTGGTTGTGGTGTCCTAGTTATCTTCTGTTGCCACATCCAAAGCAACTTAGGCGGGAAAGGCCTGTGTGGTTTTTCCGGGGCAGGGATTCAGGGCAGGAATGGAAGGCAGGAACCCAAGAGGGCCGCGGCCTGCTGCTCTGTGGCTGGTCCTCAGCGCAGTACGTTCCGAGGGAAGGTGCTGCCCACAGTGGCCTGGGGTCCTCACACATCAACCAAGACAGGCTTTCTCACACAGCTATGCTTCCTGGGCCCATTTAATCAAGGCAACTCCTCAGTCACGGTTTTCCTCTCAGATAACTGTAGGCTGTGTCAGGTTGACAGTTAAAGCTGACCAGACACTGCTGGTCTGTCAGAGCGCTTGGGAGGTGGAAGGAGACTCAGTCCAGTGTTATCCTCGTGGTGTAGTAGGCTTGAGGGCAGCCTGGGCTACCACGTGAGACCTTGTGTCAAAAAGGAAAGAAAGAGATTAGAGAGAATGAAAATGGTTCAGAGACCAGCAGCCCCTTCACGCAGGACGCTCGCCTGTGGCGTAGACACTGGCTAGTAACCACGCACAAGACGGTCCCTGTGTTTCCCAGTGGTGTGCGTGGGGTTTAGTGTGCCACTTCGATTTGTCTTCTTTGTGGTGGGAGTAGACCCCAGGCCTTGGCGTGCTGAACTACAGCCCCGCCCATTGATTATTGGCCCTGGCCTTGGCCGTGTCCCAGGTCCCGTGTCCCCGTGTCTTCTGTCTGAGCTGTGTCAGCTCTTAGAGTCATCTGAAGTTCCTCCTCCAGTCAGTGCCTTGGGTTTCCAGTGTCGGTCTGTGAAACTGCTGCGTGCACACGGCTTGCTGGCACATTACTGGTTTGCTCCTGGCTTCTGAGCTCATCTTCGAGGAGGAGTCTTGGGAGCTGGCTTGGGAAAGTGTCCGTCGAGAGCAGTCACCTGCTTCTGGTGGGGTTGTGTTAGTACTCTTCCTGTCACTGTGACCAAATGCCCAAGGTAATCAATGTAAGAGGAACCATGGTCAGTCTGGTCTGCTGCTTTGGGCCACGGATGAGGCAGCACTGTCTGAGGACACGTGACAGAGAGGCCATTCTCAGCAGGCAGGACAGTCGCTGCTCCTGCACAGACCCAGCGCAGTTCCCAGCACCCACAGCAGGCAGCGCACACCACCTGGAAGTCCAGCTCGAAAGGCCTGGCATGACGCCCTCTGCTGGCTGCCAGAGGGACACGCGCTCACACACATAAGTTATAAGTTTTTATGTAGTTCTTGTTTGTTTGTTTTGAGACAGGGTCTCTATCTCTGGCTGCCCTTAAACTTACTACGCAGACCAGGCTTGCCTCAAACTCATGGAAATCCTCTGTGCTCGGATAAGAAGGTGTGTGTCTCCACACCCTGTGCATCCCGGCACAGCCGAGCGGCCACTCTCCTGTGCTAGGCGCCCTTAGGCTCCTGTCTTCCTGCACTTGAGCCACACGTAGGCTTCCGGCCGGCCGTGGTGCAGAGCCTGGGCCCTCAGAGGCCAGCTCCAGTCACTCCTGGTAGAGGCCACACCCTTGGTGTGGGACTCGAAGCCCTGGTGCGCCAGCCTGTTCACTCTGCCTGGCAAACTTAGCTCTTAGCTCACACTTCGGCAGACTGAACTACCTGCACGCGCACGTGGGCTCGCGGCTAGAATCGCGCGCGCGTGCTTTGATGTGGCGCTCTCCTCTCTGGTTCTTGTTCGGCACGCAGAACCGAACAAGTGCCTTTCCTCCGTTACATCCAGTTCCAGATTCTGTCTTTGTAAGACAAACAAGTGCCAAGGGCGTGTCAGCTGACCGAGCCCACCCACACCCTTCCTCCTCAGCGGCACCTGAAGCCCCTGGGGTGCTGTCAGCAGAGAAAGGAGTCATTCTTTCATTGGAGGACCGCAGAGGGCGTGTTGTCTGCGAAGGTGGGTTCCGTCTCCCGGGCCGGAACACCAAGGCAACATGGGTAGATGGATGCCTTACCCCGAGCGGACCCATTACTTCTCCCCAACAACTTGCAGTCTTGATGTAAGCACCCGCGTGTGCAGTGCTAGGTACCATTGCTTCAGACACGGAAGTGCTCATGACACAGTCCTCCTCCCTGAGCAGAGCTGGCTCCAAGGAGAGAACTGGATGTCACCGTTGGCCCTTCAGCCTTCCCAGCCCCTCAGATTTCCCTCTTGGTAGGAGAGCAGCTCACAGCCACGGCTGCGTCAGGGCCGCGGGGCGGGTGAGAGAGAAGTGAGCCCGCATCTGTGGCAGGTCTAGGTGGGTCCTCGGTGTCTTACCGTATGGTGTCTCTCAAGGTCCAGAATGGTTACCGTGGTTCCAGTGTTACACCTGAGACACTCGCAGAAGGGGGAGGGGAGGAATGGTGTCTCACTCCTAAGGAAACTTGAAACTGTCACACACACACACACACACACACACACACACGCACGTGCACACACAGGCATGTACAGCATGGCCTCTCAACCTGCACATCAGTGAGGGCTTGAGAAAACTGGATTCAGCTAATTTGGGCTTTGTTGGGGATTTTTTGAGACAGGGTTTCTTTATGTAGTCCTGGCTACCCTGGCACCTACTATATAGATAGACCAGGCTAGCCCCTAATATACAGACTACTACACTTGCCTCTACCTCCGTAAGGTGTACGCCACCACTCCAGGCGCAACTGACTTGTAAATCAAGTGGGAGTCAGTAACTTGACCAGAAATGGCGGTGGGTGTACATTATGCGTTAAAAAAAATCTGGTGGATGGTTTAGGTCTGGGCTCACTGCTTTGTGATCCAACACCAAGGCAGGAGGAGACAGGAGGAAATATACAAAGGCAACCACACACACACACACACACACACACACACACAAAGCTTTCCAGCATGTCCCTCCTGGTAGCTTTAGCATCCTGTCCCATGTTGGCTGTTGTTAGTTGCAGGGCATGATGGGAAGTACTCACTGGTGCATGCGCTTCCTGGAATAGAACCGGCGACCTGTCCCTGGGCGTGCAGAAGAGAGAGGATATTGTACTGGCTAAGCATAGACAGTTCATGCAGTCATTCGTGCAGCATTCATTAATTCAGTGCCTCTGCCTGCTAGGAGCCGCCCTCATTCTAGAGGCCAGGCAGGGACAAGCCAGGAGGCAGGCACAGAGGAGACGGGAGCCAGGGGACCCCAGAGCAGCCTCACCAGCGTCCTTGTCCTTGTAGTTGGGTGGCTTTTCTCTCTCCAGTTCTGACGTCAGCGCCACCACCTGGGACCTGGAGGCGGCAGCTGGCTTAGTGGAAGCCTCTGGGAGTGAGCCCTGAAGAACTGCTCCAGCCCTAGCCGTGCACACACCAACGGCTGGGAATCGCCTTATTCTTGGGGACACTGGACCACCTCTAGGAGGTGGGGCCGTGTCAGGAAGGGGACGTGAATCCTCAGAACCATGAGATCCTTTTCCAGTCTGTTAACTAGTGTGAGCACTGGGGTACAGACAGTGGTGAGCCGCCATGGGTTACTGGGATTTG
Organism: Apodemus sylvaticus; assembly: GCF_947179515.1. Taxonomy (NCBI): domain Eukaryota; kingdom Metazoa; phylum Chordata; class Mammalia; order Rodentia; family Muridae; genus Apodemus; species Apodemus sylvaticus. The sequence goes on from NC_067490.1 coordinate 5,363,316, forward strand.
AACTCAGGTCCTCTGGAAGAGCAGTCAGTGCTCTTGACTGCTGAGCCATCTTGCCAGCTCCTTTTTTCTTTAGTTATATAAAGACTTCAGTTCCTGGCCTCACTTGCTGTGGGATTTGGAACACTGTGGTGGTGTCACTCGGAAGCTGGTCAGTGACTGGGCGTTGTCCTCAGCATCCGCCCCTGCTGGGCTTTGATCCTGCCCGTCCTCCCTTGCAGGGCTATTTCAGGGATTTGGGAAGCGTGTCGCTAACATGGGTAAGTGCATCCCACATGCAGAGGCCTGTGTGGGATACCATGATGAGAAATGAGATCTTGTGGGCAGGGCATGGTAGATATGTGGGGTGGCTGGACCAGTCGGAGGAATGTCTAGAGGCAGCTCCAGGTGAAAGACGGACACACAGGACTTGAGGTAGGACAGGGAGATAGACTGAGGACACTGCCCAGCCTGTGTGTGTGGGCTAGTGTCCCCTGACTGCCAGAGCTCCCAGGGTGGAGTAGAGAGAGATGGGAGAGGAGGCGTGCCAGGCACTGTGCTGGCTGGCACCAGGGCCACCTGTGTGGCGTGAGGTAACTGCTTCGGATGCTCAGAGCTCTGATAGGCCTCTGTGTGGGATCTAAACAGTCATCAGGAGACGAATTCTAGACCAGAGTGGACAATAATTTTATCCAGAGTAGGAAGGTGGCCAGGCACAGGAGGGTAACAGGAGCAAGGAGGGTCCCCATCTTGGCAGAGGAGAAGAGGGTCAGCAGGCTGGGGACCTACTTGCAGACAAGGAGACGGCATATTGTCGCCATGGTCTGTGATTGCATAGGTGGTGGCTTCTGAAGCCTTAGGGCCTTAGGGGCGGGGGCTGGGCTCAGGCAGAAGAAGACTCAGGACTCAGCGCTTGGTCCTCTTGGTCCTGGGGTGATTTGGATCAGTGAAGGTGTCGTGGAGGAGGAAGCTGCTCTGGAGGGCAGGGGCAAGATGGAGCCGAGTGGGTGCAGGCACAAGCCTGGGAGGCAGCATGAACACTCCTGCTACCGACTGACTGCCGTGGGCTGGGGCTCCAGAGCAGGCTGCCCTGTGCACCACTGCGGCCTTGGCCTTGGAGAAGGGCGGGAGCGTAGGCGGCGCTGACCCGCAGCGAAGCGAGCACTGACCGGGCTCTCGGAGGCTCACTGCTCTGAGCACCCAGGGTTTGGCTGTGGGACGGAGGATGGGATGGATCCGTTGAAAATTAAGCCAGACATGGTAGCCCATGCCCAGCACTTGGGAGACAGAGGCAGAGGATCTGTGAGTTTGAGGATAGCTTGGTCCTCAGAGCAAGTTCCAGGACAATCAGAAGTACACCGAGAAACCCTGTCTTGAAAATAATATTGAGCCAGGCAGTGGTGGCACACATATTTAATCCCAGTACTCAGGACGCTGAGGCAGGTGGATTCTGTGAGTTTGAGGATTGCCTGGTCTACAGGGGGAGTTTCAGGATAACCACTCAAGGTAAGAGAGAGAGAGAGAGAGAGAGAGAGAGAGAGAGAGAGAGAGAGAGACCCTGTCTCAAAAAAGCAAATAAATAAGTAAAATTTAAAAAATAAATGCATTTGCTAGTCCAGTCCCATGCTCTCTCTTTCTGCTTCCCCGTGGCAAGGTTGAATTTGAACTCACTGTCTCCCCACTGCCAAGCGCTGAGGTCACAAGCTTGCCCGTGCCCATGCACATGCCCTGGCTGTCTCCGCAGCCTGATCAGAGCCAGGTGCTTGCCTCCAGGCCTGTGGCAGAATCTTCTGGTGTCTGGGGCCTGAGCCTAGGTTTCCGTGCCCCTCAGTGTGTCCTCAGGTGACCTCAGGGCAGGTGGGAAGGACTCTTCATGGTCCCGGTTCAGCCTGTTTGCTTGTCTAAAAGTTAACATGTTTACTGATTCCGAGATAGCAGGTACACAGATCTGAACGTATGGCCAGAAGAGACTTCTCTGGGCTTCCAGCCCCACCCCCAGAACTAAGCGGGTGTGTGCCTGTCTCCTCCCCACGCACACTCACCCACACACGCTCACAGTTGCTCTCTTCCTGCTCCACACCCCAAGCTGAGGAGCTTAAGTTGATCTCACATGTAGCCTTTCTCACTGGAGTCTGCGGTTGGACTCTTCTCCGTGTCAGCTGCTGCATTCTCTTTGAAACCATTTGATGTCCATGTGATATGTGTGCGCGCATGTGTGTGTGTATGTGTGTGTATATGTGTGCATGTACACGTGTGTGTGGGTGTGCACGTGTGTGTGTGCGTGTGTGTGTGTGTGCGCGCGCGCATGTGTGCGTGTGCGTGTGCGTGTGAGTGTGTGTGTGTGTGTGTGTGTGTGTGTGTGTGTAGTTTAACCAAAGATCCTCAAGCAAACATTTATGCCACTGGACACTTTTGTGTCTTAAACTCGGCGCTGGAGAGATGGCTCCCCGTAACCTCAGCCCCTCATCTGGCCTGTGTGGCATCACACACACACACACACACACACACACACACTCACTCAGAACACGCAGTGCTCCCAGGGCGAGCATCAGGTACCCCAGGGTTCCACAGCGATGAACGCTTCCCTATGGACGTGACATGAGCCAGCTTCTCTTGTGTGTGTGTGGGGGTGTTGGTCAGAGGAGCCGTTCCTCAGGAGCTGTAGCCCTGTGTTGGGGGCAAACTCTCAGTGGGACTGGAGCTCGCAGAGTGGGCCAAGCTCCAGGGACCCGCCTGCCTCCCCCTCCCCGGGGCCGGCCTTACAGGAGTAGCCGCCACACGCAGCTCTTCCCGCGGGCTCTGGGCATTGAACTCAGGTCTCCGTGATTATGCAACAAGTGACTCACCACTCGGGCCGTCTGTCCCCTCCCCCACCCCACACACACACACACACACACACACACACACACACACACACCTGAGCTAGCTCAGTGTTTCAAGTGAGCCACGTAAGAAAGGGCAGGAAGGCCACACTGGCCGGGCGTCCATGCTTCGACTCCCAGTCCCCTCTGCGCCGCTGTGAACTGCTGTCTGGTCAGCGCATGCTCTGTGCCTGGCACTTGACGGCCTGGTGGGAACCACGGGTACCTAGCACTTGTCCTCCAGGGGCCTCGCACGTACAGCATCGGGCAAAGCTCGCCGATGGTGACAGGTCAGGGGTGCTGTCACCTCTCCCTGGGGGACTGGGATTGCTCAGGCAGGGCTGGGGACTGGACACTCAGGACCTCTCCAGGGTTCTGGAAGGGGTCGCCATCTTGGTAACAGATGCAGGTGTGCCTGTGGTCACACCCCAGGCAGCCAGATGCCCTTCAGCTGCATTAGCAAGCAGGCATGGGAAGAGCTGTGGAGGGAAGCGGGAGGGAGGCTTATCTAAGGAAGTGATGGCTAAGCCAGTGTCTGAAGGATGAGGAGGCATCCGTCAGAGTAGTCAGAGTACCAGGGGCTCAGAGAGCCGCCTCTGTTGATGCCTCAGGGAAGGGAGAGTCTACGGAGAGGTAAGGTGTCAGGCCCTCAGCTTCTCCACTGACCTTGCAGACCTCTGGTGGGCTCTGCCTCTGTCTTCTGTCTCTTTACAGTAAGATTTGTCTTATCTCAGTTTTGCCTGCTTATGTATCAGCATCATATGTATGCAGTACTGCATGGAGGCCAGAAGGGGGCGTCAGATCCCCTTGGAACTGTAGTTAAAGTCCGTGCCCTTAACCACGGAGGCGTCTGTGGTCTCCCCTCCCCAGTCGGACCTCAGAATTAGGGTCACTTGTTATAACTGGGGTCCAAGGCCATGTCCTGAGCCTTATCTGAGAACTGGATGCCTCAGCGAGGTGTGGCTCCCCATTCCCCGCGCTCACTGGCCCTGCCTGCCTGCCTGCCTGCCTGCCTGCCTACTGGCCGAACCAGGGCCTTTCCCACCTTGCAAGTGTTCTGCAGGTTCTGCTGCCTGTGTGGTCTCCTCACACAGCTGTTTGTGCCTGGGTCAGTGTATTACACATGCTCTGTACCCATGCTGGTCCAGGAAGTGACTCTACCTGAGGAGGAGGACTCCGAGTGGGAGCCTGCCCCTGGAGCACGGCGTTCAGATGGGCCACATAGAAAACGGCCTGATGCCGAGACTCCAGGGTCCCGCAGTCGCTGGCCTGGCCTTCAGGATTGGGGAACAAGGAACAGAAATTCCCAGAAATCCCCCAATTCAGAAATTATTCTGTGTCTCTCACAACACTTTATGAATTTTAAAAGAAAAAACCTGACTTAGCCAGGTGGTGGTGGTGCATGCCTTTAATCCCAGCACTTGGGAGGCAGAGGTAGGCGGATTTCTGTGTTCGAGGTCAGCCTGGTCTACTGAGTGAGTTCCAGGACAGCCAGGGCTATACAGAGAGACCCTGTCTCGAAAAAAACAAATCCAAAAACAAAACAAAAACAAAAGCAAACAAAACAAAACAAAACACCTGACTTTTCCTGTTCCTTCATTTTTTGATGCTTCAGACAGGGAGGGTCTCAGGCTCCGCGCCTTCCCTTGTCTCAGTGCTGATAATGGCGTCCCAGGCACGGGGCCACTTGCCCATCTTAATTTAATTTTCTGATATGAAGTGTGAAGTCCTAAATTCCGTTTCCAGAGCCTGCACTAAAAGTCTTGGTCGCGTACCTGCAAGCGCAGCACCGGAAGGCGGGGAGAGGTGGGTCTCTGGGGCTCACAGGCCGGCCCGGCCTACTCCCCAGCCTCCGAGCCTGTGAGGCCTAGGAGGCCTGCTACCTGGGGGCTTAGAAAAGAAGACCGTGGGTTTCCAGCCAGCCAGCAGGATAGACTGAGAATCCCAAAGCCAAACCAACCAGGGGCAGGTATGGTAGCTGTAGTCCCAGCAGAGGCCTGGAAGGACCCCTCCCTCGCGCATGCGCGTGTGGGAGCCACCGGCAGCCCTTTGGGAAGCGACCATCCCTCCCATGTCATGAGTAATGGCAGTTTGGAAGCGTTCCGTGTAGTCGGGTGGGTCCCCAGGTTTGGGACCACGCAACCCACTGCCTCTTTGAGTGACTATAACAGTACTTCTGGACCTGAGCCTGCGGGACATACATCTCCCCAGTCAGGGCCGCTCTGCTCATAAGCCAAGCATACTTGTGTTTGGGGACAGTCCTGCCCTGTCCCTGTGCCAGTCCTATCTCTGAGGAGGATGGTCAGCACTGAGGTCACTCCAGCACAGGGCTCACAGAACACCACACCCTGTAAGGGAGAAGAGTGTGCTTCCCAGAGCCCTGTGCACCTGGCAGGCTCAGGGAGGAAACAGGCCCTCCTCTGGGCCAGCTGCAGGCCCTCCGCCTGCTCCCAGCCATCTTTAGAAGGAAGGCTGTGTCCCAGGTGTCCTGCAGGCCCCCTCCAACCCCCACCTACTCCCGCAGGGACGTGCATGCCGCGAGGGCCGGACTGTGAGCCATGGTAAGGTCAGGGCCTAGGGTTCCCAGGCTGGCCTGTGAATCCCAGGTAGATAAGGAAGGCCCTGCCTCTATCTGGACTCCTGGGAAGGGAGAAGCAGGAAGCTTCTGTGGGGAAAGGTGCGTAAGGCCTTGCCAAGCAGGTTGTGGTGGGTGGGGAAGTACCACCTGCTATAGCCTCAGGATTTGGGTGGAGATTGCAGTGGAGGCCTCCAGAAAAGAGGGCTGGGACAGCTGAGTACGGAGTGGCCCGGGACCCAGCCTCCTGGCCTCTGCTGTGGCGGCCCCCAAGCAGCCCACAGACCACTGTCTTCCCAGTTTGCAGCATCTTCACAGAACCTGCTCCTGAGCCCTGGGTGAGTAGCCGCCCCTGTCCCTAGTACTCCTGGATGTCCTCCAGAGCATTTATTGTTGAGGAGACAGTGACTAGGGCTGAATCGGGATGTGGTCTTTCCTGTCTGGGCCACCTTGTCCTGTGCCTATCGCCACAGCAGCCAGTCAGTCAGCTCTCCAGGTGCTCCAAGAGCCTGTCCCGGGCTGTCCACCCTTGTCGGCCTCCTGGGAAGCTCCTGAGTTGGAGGTCAAGGCCGGAGAGTCGTGGTGAGGGACAAGGTGCTCTGTGCAGGCTGGGGAAAGTGCTGGGATGTCTTTCCCTGGCTCTCGGCCGCCTCAGAGCCTACAATTTAGCACGCCCGAGTGAACCAGTCCCTGTCACCAGTGTCTAATGTCTGGCGTACAGAGGCATGCTTCTGTGGCATTGCGTGGAGAGCTGGATCCTTGCTGTGGGTGGAGACGGAGCCTGGTGTGACCTGAGCGTGTGAGGCATGCTGCCCTGTCTATGTGCTGTGTGGGTGTCACCCTGTAGCCTGCATCTGGCGTTATCTCTGTCACATCCTCGGACCCCTCCTCCCGAGTGAGAGTGGAGTTCTGGTTTTCTCTGTCTCAGGGCTGCCAAGGGGATCTGGGGCTCCTAGCTGGTCGGTCTGTGGAGGCCATGGCTGGGCTCCCCTCTCTAGGGTGCTCTGGGGCAGGGCGAGCCCTTCTGCCCTGCTGCCTCTTCTTTCAATGCTTCGTCCCTTTCCTCTGGGACCAGGAAGTCCTTGGGGACTTCCTGCTTTCCCGAGCTGAGTGAGTGAGCCGCCCTTATCTGGAACTAGAAAGCCCCCGAGGTTGTGCTGGGAAGCAAATAGACTGTGCTGAGGCTTCAGAGTCCTCCACGCCGCCTCCCGAGAGCCTAGCCGCTGTCTTTAAGGTTCTTACATTTGTTTGTTTGTTTGTTTGTTGCCTCTGGGTGTGCCTGTGCCAGGCCTGACAGAGCACAGCTTGTTGGAAAGTGTCTGTTCTCTCCTACCTACCATGTGGATCCACTTCAGGGCCCCAGGCTTGGAGGGAAGGGCTGTGCCCTTACCCACTGAGCCACTTCGTAGGCAGAGCTTCAAGCCTCACTTCTTGACCCAGTGTCAGCAGGCCCGTGTGCTGTCAGCAGAACCATAATGCCAGAGCTTGGGAGTTAGACATGGGAGGATCACTGTTATCCTTGGTGAATTCAAAGCTGGACTGAACTGCCTGAGACTGTGAATAAGGCCCACCCCACTTCCTCTCTCCTGAGACTGGCTCTCACCATGTAACTCAGTCTGGCCTGGAGCTCTCTATGTAGACCAGGCTAGCCCTGAATTCACAGAGATCCACCTGCCAGAGCCTCCCCAGTGCTAGGATTACAGTTGTACACCACTATGCCTATCCAACATGAGACTTTCAAGAAATCAAAGTTAAATAAGAATGATGAGATGGCTCAGAGGTTGAGGTCACTTGTTACTCCTCCAGAGGACCCAAGTTCGATTCCCATCACCCCACATCAGACAGCTTACAACTTCCCGCTGCTCTAGCTCCTGGGAGTCTGATGCCTTCTTTTGGCACACACATAATCAAAAGCAACAAAAATACTCTTTAAAATTGTCAGATGTCTTTCACATCTAATACGTATTCCGAGCTAGTGGATATTAGTCTTGGCCTTCAGATGGACCGCTTGAGCTACAGACAGGCCAGACAGTGGCACGGGAGTTCCCAGCTTGGTAAGGCAGAGCTGGGGTGAGCCTTTTACAGAGCCTGGCACCAGAGCGTCCTCTGTCCTGCTGGCTTCCCGCCTCTCTGGCAAGGGGGCGTGGGAGGTGAAGTTGTTGAACAGCCTGAGCTCAGGTTAGCAAGCAGCACGAAGGCAAACCCCCAGCCCTCGTTCCTTCCCGCAGCTGTGATGAAATACCCCGACGAAATGCACCTTGTGGGAGGAAAGGGCTTATTGTAGCTCACAGTTCCAAAATATAGCCCATCATTTTAGGGAAATCAAGGCAGAAACATGAAACCCGTGGCCTACAGTCAGGAACAGAGAATGAATGCAAGCTTGCCTAGTGCTTGTTCAGTTCTAGACCCTGCGAGGGAATGGTGCTGCCCACACTGGGCGGGGACTCCCTTCTATTCTTTGCAGCCAAGCAGTCCGAAGGCCAGGCCGCTGGCTAGCCTCACTCAGCCAGCCTGCACCGGGACACTCTCCCCAGGGGAGGCTGCATGATGTCACGGTGACAGAACTCTCGCAGTATGTCCTGGACTTGGAAGTTATGTACTCGGACTTGCAGAGCGGGGAGGGAGGGAAGGAGGGAGGAAGGGGCAGCTTGTGAGGAGCACAGGCTCAGATAACCTACAGGAGGGCCATGAGGCCTGGGCCCAGGCTTGGCACACAGCAGGCTGAGGGCACAGAGCCCAAAGTGCCCCTCGGGGGCTCTGCCTGCAGGCCGAGGCCTGGGCCGTGATGGCCGTCTACCGAGTCCCCCTGGCCTCCTGGAACATGCTTCCTCATAAAGGGCTTTGTCTCCCCGATTGGGAACTTGGTGTGTGTTTGTGAATGTGTGCAGGGTCCTTGGAGGCCAGAGAGGGCCTCAGATGGCCTTGGCCTGGAGTCACGGGCGGTTGTGAACAACCTGAGCGGGTGCGGAGCCCAGCTCAGGCCTCTGGAAATGCAGCAAGCGCACCAACCCGTTTCCATCTCCTACCAGGAGCTTTCAGATAACCACGTTTTCTTAATCCCTTTTTAGATCACATTTTTTAAAAATGTATTTGCCTTTAATATTTTAATCAGCACACAAACTAATAGGTTTCTTTGTACACATTCAAGCACACGTAGCTTTGTATGGTCCTCCCCACTGACAGGAGGACCTCTCCCTCATCACCTTGCCCCCCCTTCCCTCCTCTTCCCCACAGTCCTCCTGACCCACGCTCATATCTCATCATTGTTTCCTTCCCCACCTGGCCTATCTAAGTCAGGGTTTCTATTCCTGCGCAAACACCATGACCAAGAAGCAAGTTGGGGAGGAAAGGGTTTACTGAGCTTACATTTCCACGTTGCAGTTCCTCACTAAAGGAAGTCAGGACTGGAACTCAAGCAGGTCAGGAAGCAGGAGCTGATGCAGAGGCCATGGAGGGATGGTTCTTACTGGCTTGCTTCCCCTGGCTTGCTCAGCATGCTCTCTTATTGAACCCAAGAACACCAGCCCAAAGGTGGAACCACCCACAAGGGGCCCTCCCCCCTTGATCACTAATTGAGAAAATGCCCCACAGCTGGATCTCATGGAGGCATTTCCCCAACTGAAGCTCCTTTCTCTGTAATAACTCCAGCCTGTGTCAAGTTGACACACAAAACCAGCCAGTACACAGGCCTTTCTGGGCTCCCCTTCCTGGTGCCCTGGACTCACTTACAGTGACGTCACTTAAGTGCACAACGTAAAAACCAGAAGTCGGATCCTGCCTCGAGAGAACAGAGACCGTGTTTGTCTGTCCAAGCCTGGGTTACCTCGTGTAATATTTTCTAGTTCCATTTTTTTTGTTTTGTTTTGTTTTTTCTCTGTATAGCCCTGGCTGTCCTGGAATTCACTCTGTAGACCAGACTGTCCTCGAACTCAGAAACCCACCTGCCTCTGCCTCCCAAGTGCTGGGATTAAAGGCGTGCGCCACCACCGCCCGGCTCTAGTTCCATTCTTAATGGCTGAATAAAATCCAGACGACAAGCAGCATGGGCCAAGCACGACGGAGAGTTCAGTCAGGATACAGAAGGATTTTACAGTCTTAGTGTGGAGGAGTAGGACTGAGAAGCAGTTGTGGTGTGGCTGCCTTCTGCCTCCACGACAGATGGATTCTTCACGGCTGCTGGACCCATGGTCTCTCTAGGGCTCCGGTGTTCTCTGGGAGTGGCAAGCTCTTGTCACCGCTTAGAGATCTTCTTTGGCTTCCTGGGTCTGGAATCTGGGACACTCTTAGCTGTTGGGATAAGAGTGCTCACCCGGCTGTGCAGAAGGCAGCCCTTTCCTAGACAAAGGCTCCCGAAGCCTGGCACTCACGTCACAGCTCCTTTGCTCAGCTGGGCAGCGTGGCCGTGGCCGGTGCTGGTAATGCCAACACTCAGGGGCATCTGTCTGTGTTTGAGGCCAGCCTGGTCTACAGAGAGACTTTAGAGCCAGACAGACCTTGTCTCAATAAGACCAAAAACCAAACCTAAGTTATTTTCTCAGAAGACAGAGAGATGAAACAATAGGAAAACATTGCAGCGGTTGTGGCTGGAGATGAGGCTCAGCCGGTTACAGGCCTGGAGAGTGGAAAAAGCTTCCCACGTCCATGTGCGGCTCTGCATCAAAGTGGACATGGCTCACACCAGCAACTTTAGCATCTGCAGGGTGAGATGGGGACCAGGAGGTTAGGGTCATGCTTAGCTTCATATGGACCTATCTCAAAACAACAACAACAACAACAACAGTGGTTTGCTTCAGGTCATTTTTTGTAAAGAGTAAAGCAAAGAGGGAGTAGATGTTCATTGGTAGAGCGTTCACCTAGCATGTACAAGACCCTGGGTCCAAATTACAGTAATACAGATAACAATAATCAAACAAACAAAACCAGAACCGTCTTACGAAGACAATGAAGACTGACCTGTTTGGGAAACTGGACAACTAACTTATTCCTGGTTCCTTGAAAGGCCGCATAGCAGCTTGGGGTAGCAAAGGAGTTGCTATGGAGTCATAAGTGACTCCATTTTGTTGTTGTTTAGTCTGATTTGTTGGAGCTGGGTGGGAGAGCCTAGTCCAAAGCAGCTGCTTCCTGTGATTGTTGGCGCCGATCTTTTGTGGCTGATTGTCTGAGGCAGAAAGTATGTGGGCTCTGTAGGAAGACTTGTAGAAAGTTAGCCCTGCGCATTTGCCTGTGGCCTGCCCGCGGCCCTCTCTATCCCTGCCCCCTGGTCTCTGGATTCTTCCCTCTACCTTCCTCTTCTGAGGCGGAATCCTGTGTACCTCGGCCACCTCCTGTTGGTCTTTATGAAAAACCATGTGTTCGTTCGTGGCTTTTTTCGTCTCTGAACTTACCTCTTTTCTATCATGAGGACGTCTTATTCTTAGGATTACCCCAGATGGCCCAACTCTGTTTAGTCACCTTGAACCTTCTCTGAGGTCTCAGGCAGAACCCAGCACCTGCCCCGCCCTCCCGCCTCACCCTGTGCAGCAGGTGTTGGCTTTCTCTTCCACCCTGGGAACCCAAAGCTTCAAGGCACCTGAGGGTTTGCCACCACCTCCCCTCCTTGGCCCTGATGTCCCGCGCCTGTGGAGTGACACTTGAAATTCTGCTCAGCCCAAACATTTAGAGCCAAAGCGGCAGTAGCGCCAGGGTCCTCAGCTTCTGCCCCGTGTCTCCCCACATGGAATCAGCACCAGTGTCTTGTTATCCTGGTAATCATGAGTCCACGGGATCTAGAATAGTCTAGGTCAGCGGTTCTTACCCTGTGGGTCTCCATCCCTGTGGAGGTCAGGTATCAGATATCCAGCATGTTAGATGTTTGCATTATGACTCCTAACAGTAGCAAAATTACAGTTATGAAGTAGCAACAAAGATAGTCTTATGGTTAGGGGTCCGCACAACATAAGGAACTGTGTTCAAGGGTCACAGCGTTAGGAAGGTTGAGAACCACTGCTCTAGAGAGAAAGCAGAGTCAGGTGGGCTGGAAGCAGAGGCCCAGGGAGAGACGGGTGCCGCAATGCTTCAGCCTGGGCAGAGAACCTTTCTTTTCTTTCTTATTTTGAAATTGCGCACATGCGTGAGTGTGTGTGCGTGCACGCGTGTGTGCGTGCAGAAATCCTCAGAGGCCAGGAAAGAGCTTAGATCAATGGAGCTGAAGCTCGAGGAGGCTGTGAGTCACCAGCCTAGGCGCTGGAACTAAGCTGACCACTGGGCCGGCTCTCAGGGCCTGACGTGCTCTTCCTGATGGCCTGGAGCACTCTGCCGTGCTCCCTAGGTTTTGTTACTGGCTGCTGGTTAAGTCTCATCCTGCAAGGGGGTGACTTGCCTGTGTGTGTGTGTCTGGCAGAATGTATGGGGTGGCCGCAGAAGTCGGAAGAGAGCATCAGATCCCCTGCAGCTGGGGTCACAGCTGTGAGCAGTCATGTGGGCGCTGGGATCTGAACCCAGGTCCTCCGCAAGAGCAGCCAACGCTCTTAGCCGCCAAGCCATCTGTCTCTCCAGCCCCAGGACTCAGGCTCTGTAGGGCAGAGGCAAGGCTGACTGGACCCGTGGGTCACTGTGAGCAGACCCCAGAAGGCTGAGGAACTCTGGCTAAGGCTGAAGCAGGAAAGAATGGCAGTCCTTGAGGGCGGCTCACTGAATCGGTGACCTCTGAGAGAAGGCCAGGAGGAGGTGAGACAGGAGACAAGGCCCTGGCAGGACCAGCTAGAGCAGCAAAGAGGTGGTGGATGTGCGGAAGCGGGGTGACTGTGGGGCTGAGTGAAGCCCTGTGTCACATCTGCACGGTAACACCTGGGACAGCACTGTGCTCCTTACAGCAAGCTAAAAGGTGCAGTGGCAGAAAAGAACCACCTAGCCCCGCCCACGGGGGCCCACAACCCCTTCATCCTGTAGCCATTTTTCTGGGCAGCCGGCAGCCAGTGCTTGCTGCCCTTTGTAGTCTGGTGAGTGTCTGCATTTGGGTATGCTGAGAAGATGTGTCTCGTGGCTGGATGGCACTCCGTGTTTCTGCGTGTGCTCTGTTTATCTGACCATTTCTCTACCGGCATTGCAAATGTGGAGCCGGCACCTGTGTACTTTCCTTCCCCGGGGAATTAAAGTGCCCATCACGGGCTAAAATTTCCAGGTAGAACTCAAACCTTCCCATATTCCCCGGGACAGACAGGGCCGGCCACATCCCAGCTGTGCAGTTCCTGTGACTCTTCTCTCCCCAGAGGCGGCCAGGAGCCACTCAGCCCTGCCCGGCCGCCCTGCCTCCTCACTGGCCATCGCCAGCCCTGTCTCCTCGGGCCATTTTCATGCCCTCCCCCTGGCTGGCGTCTCTTCTGCACAGACAGAGGTCACGTCACGGGGATAAAGTGAAATCCCAGTTGTCAGCGCTCAGCATTCAGTCCTGCCTTCCCGCCCGGCTCAACGGACTGGTTAGGTGAGGGCACGGCCGACAGCCTTGAAGGCTTCCCTGGTCTTTGTGTTTTAAAGTGATGTCTCTAGACGGTACCTGCTGACCAGGCAGCCCCACCGCAGGACCGCTGACCCAAAGGCTGTCCCGCTGGTCAGTTCTTAGCTCTGGGGTCCCTTGGACACCTCACGTGGAACTGGGAGACCCAGACATGTGGCTCTTCCTTCAGCTGGACTTACGTGTGCAGGGCCTGCTCACCAGAGCACGTCGGCGCGTGGGCAGGGGGTGCTGGAGGTTCCTGAATGGCCACTTGGCTCCGGGGTCTCAGAGCAGGCGTTGGAAGCGCAGGCCTCCGACGACAGCCATGCCCCGCAGCTCAGCCAGGAGCTTTCCAGGAACAGGCGGGCAACTGCCTCAAAGAGCAGGCCAGGCCCTGCTGGCGCTTCCTCCTTCCTCTCCCTCCTGGGTTCTCCTGGCCTCCCTGTCTAATGCCCTGGAAGGGGGTTGTCTTCAGCCCCTTCAGAGCCCTCCTGAGCCCCCTGCTTTTCCCAGGTTGATGCCCCTCCCACCTTTCACCTTTGCGCACTGGGAGCCATCCCAGCTGCAGTCACATGACCCTTCTCTGTGCATCTGGAGTCCTGGGTGTCCTGTATCCTCCCAGGCCTGATTGAAACCAGTGTGCGCCAAGCATGCCCCGCGGGGCCGGGCATTGGTTCCTCAGAGAGGCAGGGCCATCAGTCACAGTTCAGTATTTGTGCCCGCTTGTTGACCAATGTACTTAGCAAATGTTTGTTGACTGAGTAAATGCCAGCACATGGCAGCCGCTAGCAGGAACTGAGGGACGCCCGAGAGCGAGGACATTGGCAGACCCAGCTCCAAGGCCGCGGGAGGGCTCTGGGGAGGCGTCCGGCATGGCAGCAGGGCCTCGTGCTCAGAAGGCCCCGACCACCGCTGTTAGGAGGATCCCAGGTCTTTCCAGAACCGAGGCGGGCGGGCGGGCTTCCCGTTTAGCACAGCAGTCCCTTTGAAGGAGTCTTTCCAGAGCCAGGCAGAGTACTTAAAACATAAAAATGTAATTAAGAAAACAAGCCAACCACAGTGGCACACACCTTTAGCCCTAACACTTAGGACAGGCAGGAGGTGGATCTCTGTGAGTTCAAAGCCGGCCTAGTCTACAGAGCGGGTTCCAGCCCAGCCAGGGCTAACTGTATCACGAGATAAAACAAACACACTCTTTAGCTCTGTGGCGGGTTGTTTCTAGTTCTATGTGCATGCACAGACACACATACACACAAGCTCACTTGGATGTGGAGGCCACAGGTCGTCCTTGGCTGTCACCTCTCACTACAAGTGTGGGCCGCTGCTCCTGGCTCTCCACACGGCTTCTGGGAGTTGAAGTCAGATCTCTGTGACTTTATAGCAAGCACTTTTAAAGCTATCTTTCTGGCGCGTGCGTGTGTGTGTGTGTGTGTGTGTGTGTGTGTGTGTGGTGTGTGTATGTGTGTGTGTGTGGTGTGTGTGTGTGTGTGGTGTGTGTGTGTGTGTGTGTGGTGTGTGTGTATGTGGTGTGTGTGTGTGTGGTGTGTGTGTGTGTGTGTGTTCACATGCATTACATGTCATTACTTCTGGTTCATGTGGAAATCAATTCCTCCTACTGTGTAAGTCCCAGGAGTTGAATTCAGTTCATCAGGCTCGGTGCTAAAGCACCTTTATACACCGAGCCATCTAACTGCATGCCCCGCTTGGGGAGACAGGGTCTCACTATGATGTCCAGGCTGGCCTTGAACTTGCAGCAGTCTCCTGCCTCGGCCTCAGCTGGAATAGCAGCCGCACCCTCCCTTCCCAGAGTCAAGGGCTGCAGAGAGCCAGGGCCCGCCCCTCCCTGCCGCAGGCATCGCAGCCCACCTGACTTCCTGTTTCCCAGCTCAGGCAGAGCTCCCTCCCTGTGCTCCCTTCCAGAACATTCTCTGGAGCCAGAGCTTTTATTTTCATTTAGTGCTGGCTGCTTCTGGGCGCTCAGAGACCTGGCAATACAAGGGCCATTTCTGCCTGTTGTCCTGTTTGGTTCCTGCTCTTTCTGGTTTTTGGAGATTGACCTCAGGTACCCACTAGGGTGAATCTACCCTGGCCTTGGGTATCCTGAGGATGTGGGGTGACCTGAATCGGCAAATGGGAAGCAGCGAGTACTGCTGAGTTGCTGGCCCAGAAATTCGGGTCACTGGGTCAGCACACAGATTACTGTTTGACAGGGCAGCTTGGGACCATCATCCAGGGACTTTCTCTTAGGGTCCCTCGGGACTACCTCTGCCTCAGAAACACTCCTAACCCTCACCCCACCTCCGCAGCGTGCCCTTCTCTTCTCCAGGACAGTCTCCTGTTTGACTTTGTGCCTCTTGAGAGTATTCAGGGACAGGGCAGGGAGCGCCCTGCAGGTCTCCTGTGGTGGAAGCGGGTAGAGAGTAAGAACTGTGGCGGTCCAGGG